>NC_138768.1:683299438-683819438 GCF_965119305.1 Pelophylax lessonae
GTTTACATCATCTCCTTACATCCTGGGACTGCATGCAGGGACTTCCCTTTACTGTTTTATTCATCCTCACATTCAGAAATTGATTCATGTTTATTTCATGGACTTTAGCGCTGCTAGTGCGTGAATGAATCTGTAGCGTTGGGCTTTTGAATCTTGATGCACCTATATACATGTACTGTAACCTACTGAAGCAGAGCATGATCCCCTCCCTTCAGAGACTGGGCCACAGGGCAGTATTTCTACATGAAAACTACCCCAAACACACCTCAAAGACGACCACCGCATCGCTAAAGAAGTTGAGGGTAAAAGTGAGGGACTGGCCAAGCATGTCTCAAGACCTAAACCCTATTGAGCATCTGTAGAGCATCCTCAAATGTAAGGCGGAGGAGCGCAAGGTCTCTAACATCCACTAGCTCCGTGATGTTGTCATGGAGGAGTGGAAGAGGACTCCAGTGGCAACCTGTGAAGCTCTGGTGAACTCCATGCCCAAGAAGGTTAGGGCAGTGCTGAAAAATAATGGTGGCCACACAAAATATTGACAATTTGGTCCCAATTTGGACATTTGCACTTAGGGATGTACTCACTTTTGTTGCCAGCCGTTTAGACATTAATGGCTGTGTGTTCAGTTATTTTGAGGGGACAGTAAATTTACAGTGTTATACAAGCTGTACACTCACTACTTTACATTGTAGCAAAGTGTCATTTCTTCAGTGTTGTCACATGAAAAGATATAATAAAATAGTTACAAAAAGGTGAGGGGTGTACTCACTTTTGTGAGATACTGTACTTTATTTAAGGGAAGGAAAAAAAGTGTTCCAAAAAGATTGCTGAAAGTGCAAGGGCACCACATCAAGAAGCCAACATTATTGATCAGGTAGCAGGGATTCACTTCTCAGATTAAATGTAGGGGAAATGCCATTGTTCCACAGTTATCCAGACTCTCCAAGAGCAGCACTAGTGAGAGTCCAATAAATGGATGCCACGTGTGGTATCTGCAGGGTCTTTAACAGCTTGGAGAATTCTGCTGGGTGTCCTGACTTGCAGATGGAAGGGGAAATACTAAATGTAGGGTAAGCTGTGATCTTATAGAAGGGTAAGAGAGGGCTTCAAGGACCATCATTGGTCTACGGTGTGTTTAAAAAAGTCAGGGAGAAAGGCTATTAATGTTCTGTCAAAGTCGATGGGACCCAGCTCTCTAGCTTTCTGCATGATGTTTTTCCTCATGCAGAAGAAACAGACCCAGCAAATCACATAATTCTAGCTGGATCTGGATTCTTTGAACCCATATGTGGTTTTGTCGGTTATAGTTTTTATTGTGGGTCAAGAAAAGGGTTTGTGCGGGCTATCACAGACTCGTCTGTCCGTCTACTATGGGAATCAATCTGGATGTGGCGTCTGTTCGCAGGCTCCGCCCCGTGCGCGTTGCATCACTCAAACTTCACTCATTCCCATGGTAGACGGACAGAGGAGTCAGTGATAGCCCGCACTGCTAAAGTGCCTGAAACTGTGAGTTTTTTATCTGTTGAGCACTAGAGGATATCTTTTTTGTCTTGCATACAATATGAAATTTATGCCTATACATTCCTGAGGTATAAAGGAGGAATGAGGAGAAAGTTGTTCTATTATATTTGACACCATTGGGTGTAACAGCGTGTCTGACTCATTGGAATATATGAGTCAGATAGTAAGGTGAGCTGCTATTGAGCACTGATTTGGAATACATGGAGCACTTGTGTGTGGATGGAGCACCAGCACTTTATATTTATTGCACAACATGGAAAGGATTTTATATTAATTGTCAAGGCATCTATTTATTTATTTATTTATATTATGGACTTTTTGATTAATGTGCACGAGAATATAATAACCATTTTATAAGTGTTTTCCACTTTTTTTTTTGGTTGGTTGATTGTGGTAATTGTGATTGATTTTTATCAGTCAATTTATTTTTTCACTTTTAATTTTACCTCTGGCGCTGCATTATTTATGTACTTAATGTGCTTGTATAAAGCTGATGTATAAAGCTGACCAATACACTATTCAATCTGATTTTACAATCTTTGTACAATAGATTTAACAAAAATATGAAACAAGTTATTCCCAATGTGGCACAGTGTATAGCAAGCAGTGGCGTAGCGTGGGTTGTCAGCACCCGGGGCAAGGTAAGTAATTTGCGCCCCCTACACAAATCTACTAGACCACTACACTGACACCTACAGAGACCTACCTTATACCTACACTGACCTACCTGTCCATTACAGAGACCTACCTTTTACCTACACTGACACCTTCACTGACACCTACAATGACCCCCCCCCACACTGACACCTTCCCTGACAACTACACTGACCCCCCCATACACTGACACCTACACTGACCCATCTACACTGACCCCCCTTACACTGACAATTTCACTGACCACCCCTACATTCCCACATACACTGAGGCCTACACTGACAACTACACTGACACCTACACTGACCCCCCCCTAACACTGACTCCCCTACACTGACCCCCCTACACCAAGACCTACACTGACACCCCCTACACTGACCCCCGCATACACTGACACCCCCCCATACACTGACACCTACACTGACCCCCCCATACACTGACACCTACACTGACCCCCCCATACACTGACACCTACACTGACCCCCCCATACACTGACACCTACACTGACCCCCCATACACTGACACCCCCTACACTGACCCACACACTGAACTCCCCATACACTGACACCCCCTACACTGACCCCCCCATACACTGACACCCCCTACACTGACCCCCCCATACACTGACACCCCCTACGCTGACACCTACACTGACACCCCCTACACTGACCCACACACTGAACCCCCCATACACTGACACCCCCACTGACCCCTCATACACTGACACCCCCTACACTGACACCCCCATACACTGACCCCTACATACACTGACCCCCCATACACTGACCCCCATACACTGACCCCCCTTACACTGACAACTTCACTGACAACTATACTGACCCCCCTTACACTGACAACTTCACTAACCCCCCTACACTGACCCCCCTTACACCGACAACTACACTGACAACTACACTAACCCCCCTTCACTGACCACCCCTACATTCCCACATACACTGAGACCTACACTGACAACTACACTGACCCCCCCTTTCACTGACACCACACACCGACTCCCCTACACTGACCCCCCTACACTAAGACCTACACTGACCCCCCTTACACTGACACCACACCCTGACTCCCCTACACTGACCCCCCTACACTAAGACCTACACTGACCCCCCTTACACTGACACCACACACCGACTCCCCTACACTGACCCCCCTACACTAAGACCTACACTGACCCCCCTTACACTGACACCACACACCGACTCCCCTACACTGACCCCCCTACACTAAGACCTACACTGACCCCCCTTACACTGACACCACACACCGACTCCCCTACACTGACCCCCCTACACTAAGACCTACACTGACCCCCCTTACACTGACACCACACACCGACTCCCCTACACTGACCCCCCTACACTAGACCTACACTGACCCCCCTTAAACTGACAACTACACTGACCCCCTTCACTGACCCCCACCCATACACTGACACCTACACTGACCCCTACACTGACCCCCCCTATACACTGACACCCCCATACACTGACCCTTGCACTAACCCCCCCATACACTGACACCCCCATACACTGATACCTACATGGACCCCTACACTGACCCCCCCTATACACTGACAGCTACAATTACCCCCCCCCATACACTGACACCTACACTGACCCCCCCATACACTGACACCCCCTACACACTGGCCCCTCCCCATACACTGACACCCCCTACACACTGCCCCCCCCCCCCATACACTGACACCTACACTGACCCCCCCCCATACACTGACACCCCCCTACACTGACCCCCCCCATACACTGACACCCCCCTACACTGACCTCCCCCATACACTGACACCCCCCTACACTGACCTATCTCCCCCCTCCCATGTCCACTTCCCTGGGCTCCCGGAGCAGCACATCACTCACCTCTTTCTGTGTCCACACACTTGGGACTTGAGGAGGCGATCCGGAGCAGAGGAGAGACACAGCGTGTCAGCAGCAGCAGCCGGCGTGGAGGCAGCTGGTCCAGACAGCAGGGAGAGACTCCAAGAGCGGCACTGCAAATGCACAGAGCCACCGGTGTTGGCTGCCATCTTCACCCACAACCAGCCCCGCCCCCTGGCCGCACATGACACCTTCAGCGTCCGCCGCTCGTCCTGCACAAACAGGCAGTAAAGGAGCCAAGTGCAGGAAAGAGCGGGCGGGCGCCGGACGAGCACTGTCACAATAAAGGGATGGGGACATCTTGCGGATGACGGGCGTGGAATGCGCCCCCCTAAATGTTGCGCCCGGTGCGAGTGGCCCCCTCTGCACCCCCCACGCTACGCCACTGATAGCAAGCAATGCAAAAAAGTTGAATTTGATCCAAAAAGATCCTGTCACTGATCCAACTGTAAAGTGTCTGTGTTCAGGGTAACAAGAACTGTGATAAATGTTGTCTGAACTCTGAGCAGATGCCCTCTCCCCAAATCCTGATGTCCTTTAATGAGGGTCCTAGAAGAACAGGCAATGGCAATCCTCCACACTAGGTAGCCCCCGAGATGGCTGCGCTATGCTGTCTCAGTGAGTCCCGGCCGACTCCACCTGATCAGGGATGCTGCAAGAATGTCTGCGATGCAGCGATAAACATCCATCCCGCCAGAGCTGAGTCTGTATGCAGATGGGCGGTGTGCAGTAGGCCGCAGTCTGCTATCCCTCTCTCTCTGTACAGCAGACAGATGTACACTCAATGGATCCCGGGAAGCAAGAGTGCATGGGCCTTTTCAGCAGATGACTTTATAGTCTCTCCCACAATGCTCTCCTGTAATCCTAAGCTTGCTGGGAAATACAGTTCTTAAACAACCCAGCAATATAGTCATAGCCTTTCAAAGGACTACAATTCACACAATGCTGCTCTCCCAGTCTCAGCAGTATGATGTATGAACCCTGAGACCAACACTAGAGGGATACAGAGACAGTCAGAAGGAGCAGAAAGTGAGTCTGCATTATCAGATGATGGTAGTCCGCTCCCAGCTACATAAAGATTTAATTTCAAATATATATTTGTATGAAAATTTAAAACAGTTTATTGATATTATTTATTTTTACTCTGTACTCCAAAGGCTGCTTTTTATTTTGAACATGTGACGAGCAGCAGAGGACTAGAAGCTCCTCCTGCTTATATTGCTCTACAGACAGGCTGAGAAAGTTCTGGGTCATATGACAGCTATATATCAATTAGGAAAAAGGTACTTAGATGTTTTTTTTATTAATATAATTACAGTGTGATCATCCACATACAGAGAAAGAAGGGAAAATGTAAATGTAAAGTGTGTGTTTAGTATCACTTTAAGCAAAGTTAAGAAACTATTGCTTAATTCTTCCACTTCACAAGACTCTGGTCCTTGAGTATGCCATCCATTTCTGAACACCGGTCCTCAAGAAGGATGTTCTGGAATTAAGAGTCCAGAGAAGGGCAACAAAGCTAATGGACTAGAGGATCTGGGGATAAAACTGGGCAAAGACTACAAGCATTGAACTTATTCTCTCTGCTTTTTTGCTTAACAGTTGATCCAGCCCCGGATGATATATAAAAGATGGAGATACAGTAAATATATACTTAATGGAATAGGTTATGCAGAGTCCTAAGGCACTGCAATGTTGTGTATTTTCTCACTTTACAAATATGGTAATCAAAATTTTGCCAGTAGCAAGGAATGTAATTGAATTGTTGTTTGATTAGTTGAAATCCTCAGCACAAAACTGTCAAATTAACAGTCTACTAAGATGTGTACAATGCTGAATACAACATCATGTAAAGAAATGTGGAGTTTGGGCTTAGGGCCTCAGCTAACACATCTCCCCTCTGCTAGACAAATTCTTGGCACTGAAAGCAGGCTTGACAAAATTGGATGAACTGCAAGGTGCACTTTTTCCTAGAATAAGAAAACTGCAAATGCAGCATGTATAGCACTACAAAGACATTCAAAATGACTAAATACACAAAAAGAAACCTGTCTCCAACAAAAGCCCTCCAAAGCCAACCTCCTTTGCGCTTTCACTCGCAAGCAATGCCACTGTCGTCCACATTGTCATTCTGAGAAAGAGAGAAGGATCTGGTGGAGGACAGGTGTACTTAATTTTGTCTTGCTGTGTCATGCTGATGTACCATAGAATCTTTCCCAGGTGTGTGCTCAAAGTACTGAATGATATATATAAGCTGGAAATACAGTAAACATATGTTTAATGGAATAAGCCATAGAGTCCTACGGCACTGTAATGTAGTTTATTTTCTTGCTTTACAAATATTGTAATCACGATTTTGCCAGTAGCAGGAAATGTAATTTAATTGTTGTTTGATTAACTGAAATCTACAGAAGAAAACTGTCAAATTAACAGTCACCTAAGACGTGTGAAATGCTGAATACAACACTGAATAATGATGAGATAGAAATGCTAAAGTCGTGTAAAGAAATATAGAGTTTGGGTTTGGAGCCTCAACTAACACATCTCCCCTCTGCTATAGATAATTTCACAGCACTGAAAACAAGCTGACAAAATAGTTTTTTTTTTTTTTTTTTTTTTTGGAAAAGCTGAAACGCATGATGTACTTTGGCTCTAGAATAAGAAAAATGCATACGCAGCATATACTGTATAACACTACAGAGACTTTCAAACTAAATACACAAAAAAGAAATCTTGCTTTAAAACTGTGTACACCCAATGGCTATATAACAATACATTTTTCCCAGGTCATTCTGTAATTTTAGGAGCAAAATTAGTGATACTGCAACCAAAACATCACAAATGCAATTCGTGTTAGGGTAAATTCTATGCAAGAGTGAAACACATTGAGCCTGATTGATATTTAGTGATTGCAGTACAGAGATGAAATAACCAATCCAAACATATCAATCATTTACCTGGACCACAATGATACATCTAGTAATGCAAATTTATCAGAACAATGCACTTCATATAATGATCTATGCTCCATTATGTCCTGGTACAGTAACAATATATTCCATTGTCACATGCTGTGAACATTGTTTAGTCTTTAACACAATTTCTTGAGGAAGCCTGTTGGCAGGTAGAGGTTACAACTGCCTGTTTACACTGCCCCAGTCTGGAAGAGTTAATTGTATTCAGCGTTTCCTGCTTGGCAAGTTTTGCTGGGTCTGGCCAACTGGTTCCGTGTATTATAAAAATGAACATGGGATCTGTGCCCGGGGTGGGAGAGAAAAGAAAAAGGGACCAGCCGGAATTTCGATGGAGGCAGGGAAAATGGGGGGCGGAATGCTCCTATGCTGTTATCAGAGCCTGAAGGACCAGAGAATTACCAAAATTGGAGTTAAACCTACTATGGACTCCTACAATTATGGACTTTACCTGATCACATATGCTGGCGCAGTAGCAAGCCTTAGTTAGGGAATAAGGATGTTAGGGACATGTTTGCACTCATTTTTGGACTGTATTTGTTATCAAGTTAATTTATTCAGTAAAGCTTTGAAACTTTGCTTCACCTGGTCTGAAGTTATTAACTACTTGCTGCCAAATTACGTACCTGGTATGTCCTTTGATTTCAAGTGGTTGTACCAAGGTAATGCCTGCAGCTGCAAACAAACTGTTTTTTTAGAGTCAACGGTCGGCTGACTTGTAATAACAACCAGAGTGGCTAACAAGCCACTCGTTTGTTATTACAGGCAGCTGGAGGGGACCACCCACTTCTGCCGTCTTCCGCCACTTGCTCCGGCTTGCCTGATGGACCGGCAAGTTGGACTCCAGAAGAAAACCAGCAATGGCTTTTATCGGGTCTCCGCTATGGTAACCTGGAAGCGATGACACTTCCGGTTTACCAGCATCTTAACGGTGCTGATTTTTGAAAATTTAAAGTATTCAAAACAGTTCTTGGCATTTGGAAGTGCTTTCAAGTGCAACGGAGGGATTTGGGGGTCCCATACATTCCATAAAGAGTACCTGTCACATCCCTATTGCTGTCACAAGGAAAAAAATAAACAGTGTAAAAAAAAAAAAAAAGATATTAACCACTTGGCGCCCACGCTATAGCCAAAAGACGGCTACAGCGTGGGCTTAAAATACCAGGAGGGCATACAGGAACATTCCTCCCATGCTCACACTGCCCACGCGCCTTTTGCTGGACTCAGCTGATCACAGATCGGAGTAGAGGGTCGTTTAGCTGTTAGCCAATGACAGGTGATCACATGATGTCAACAGAAGCCAGCCTTCAGCTTTTATTTTCCTCACGCTGACAGCATGCTGAGAAAAGAAAAAAGCCAGTTAGTGCCACCTATCAGTGCCCATCAGTTCAACCTCTCAGTGCCCTTCAGTGCCACCTATCAGTGTCCATCAGTGCCACTTATCAGTGCAGCCTCATCAGTGCCTGCTGATCAGTGCCCACTAGTGCCCCCATAGCAGTGCCACCTATCCGTTTCCATCAGTGCCCATCAGTAAAGCCTCATCAGCGCACATCGATGAAGGAGAAAAATTACCTGTTTGGAAAATTTTATAACCAACTATACAAATAAAAAAAAAAAACAGCTGTGATTAAATACCACCAAAAGAAATCTCTATTTGTGTAAAAAAAATTATATAAATTTTATAAGGGTACAGTTTATCATGACCACACAATTGTCATTCAGAGTTTGACAGCGCTGAAAGCTGAAAATTGGCATGAGCAGTAAGGGAGTATATGTGCCCAGTAAGCAAGTGGTAATAATTATTTATTTATTTTTGTTTTAAAGTGCCCCTGTCCCCTCAAGCTAGCGCACAAAGGCGATCGCGTGCTTAGGTCCCGCACGCACACAAACCTCGATCATCCCACACATGTGAGATATTGCTGCAAACATCGGATCATGGGCAGTAACTCTAGCACTAGACAATCTCTGTACAGTTAAAGTAGTAACCCGTAAAAGCTATTAAAGTGTCACCTATGGATAGTAAATTTTACGTCGTTTGCTGCCATTGTGCAGGTGTGAACAATTTTAATACCATATGACATATAAAACGGCGAAACCCCTCTGCTTTAAAAAATGATGTTTGGGGGTTCTAACTAATTTTCTAGCAAAAAAAAATGATTTTAACATGGAAACAAAAAGTGCCAGAAAATGGCCAGTCTTCAAGTGGTTAAAAGGAGTGTAATGCAAGTACCCGAAACACAATGGGAGGGGCTTAGGGGCGTGGCTTTCTTGTAGCTTTAAAATGTGCTTTGATTGCTGGGCCACAAGCAAGAGTCTCACAGACATACAGTACAGTATATAAACCTCAACACAATTGTTACAAAAATTTTACTCTTGCAGCTAATGTCACTAAATACTCTGGGGTATAAAGACATCAGTGCAATGAGTTAATACAGTGTGAAGAAACAAGTGGTTACCAAGGGTAGCAAAGGTTTCTCTAGCAATCTGACATTAAGTGTGTACATGTGGCAGGTGGGATAGCCTCTTGCAGCGAGGGAGATGTTGTTGGCAGGCCTTCGGAAGGGTTCCGTCTCCCTAAGCAACGGAAGCAGATCTGCGCCACCAGGGCCCTAATCCTGTACACAGATACGGAAGAGTAAGAGTAAAATAAAGTGCACGCATAGAGTCTGTGCTAAGTGCATGGGGGAACCCCATACTGTTACTGGAAATGAAGTAGTGGTGATATGCTGGACAGGTGGATAGCGCTCTGCATGTCCCTCCTAAATGCAAAAGTGACTGTGTTGGTGTATATGACATCAAGAGAGAGTTCTTTCATGTTAATCATCTGTCCGGGCTGTGAGCATGTCTCAAGTAAAGGTACCCTATTTGTATGGTAGTGACCTTGTGTAGCCCATAAGAACCCACCCAAGGGTAAGCCTCTCGGATGACCCTTGCTTGGGGAGGAGGGGAACATGGACAGAGTGTCAACTGTCTACCCTACAAGCCTTGGGCAGGAAATAATTACTACTGTATAAAACAACACCCAAACCCAAAAGTTTAACTATTTCCAAAAACAGTTACATTGAAGGCATTCCGTGAATGATAACTATCACATTTGCTTGTGCTCTCAACTGAACTGTGAAACCATCAAATGGCTGGTGCATACCTCCCAACCTTAGAGCTTGGAATGAGGGGCATTTCAGAGGGTAGTGACCTGTGCCATGCTATGCACTCCACTGCAAAAAATGTGGGTGTGTCCAAACATGGCAATTGGAGGGGCTTAAGGGCATGGCTTCCTTGTACCAATAAAATGTGCTTTGATTGCTGTACCACAAGCAAGAGTTTCACAGTCATATAGTATTTAAACCTCAACACAATTGTTACAAAAAATTTAAACTCTTCCAATACATTTGATTTCTTACACAAAAAAAAAGACTTTTTTTTTACTGAAAATATAGACAGAGAGCTAACACTTTGTCTGAAAATACCTTGAACAAGAACTTCATTAAAATAGTCAGGGAATGCTTAGCAACCAGCAACTGTTGAGACAATGAATGCTTTAGTGAGAAGTTACAGTATGTAATGTACAATGTATACAGTGGAAGAGTTTGTAATGTACAGCACAGTGTATATAGTGTAAGAGTTTGTAAGGCGGAGTGCAGAGGTCAGAGTCAGGAGTGTTTAATGCAGAATACAAAGGTCAGGTGTATGTAACGCACACAGTGCTGCAGTTAGTGTCGGGTTTAGGAGTACATGACACTTACTGAAGAGGGTCAAGGTGTATATAATGCACAGAATGCAGGGGGCAGGATTGTGTAATGCATAATAGGATTTAGGAGTACAAAACAAAAAGAGAGCAGGGGTCAGGGGTGTGTAATGCACAGTGTAGGGGTCATAAGACCTGTGCATCATAAAAAATTGCCATTTTTTTTTTTACAAAAGCATTTACATTTTTGTTATCCTTTTATTGCATTCAGTGCTGCTGTCCAGGACAAGGTCTGTGTAATGAGTCCTTAAACAGCAACTCTGAGCCTCCATCAGAAGCTTGTGTGATTAGGTGACGAAACAAAAGCAGAATTGAGAGATAGGAATAAATAGCTGTTATTCTATCACAGCAAGATTCTGAACAAAGACATTCATGGCGCGATTACAATGTAAATATAAAAACGGCAAATCAAAAAATATTGCCTTTTTAAAATATAATTCAAATTATATTGATTGGGTGTATATATATATTTTACTGAGGCCTTGGATTTACTGGAAAACTGGACAATTGCCAGAAAGCTTTTCCTCTTGATTTATGATGGTCAGGCTTTTGGGCAGGTTGAAATAGTTACTAGTTAGTTAGATGCTGTCCTGGCCAGGAGGATAATACCTAAAGTGTCTTATCTATTCTAGTCTTTAGATGGAGTGGCTGAATTGTTTTTCACTTTTTAGGCTATAAACACTTTCAGCAAGTAGAGGAAATACATGTTGTACTTACCCCGGTAGGAGCTGCTAATGTATGGCTTCCCTGATTCCTGGTCACAATGACCCCTTTCTGGCAGTGCCACACCCTCTGACACATCGAGGCTGGATAAAATAATTTGTATTTGGGTGATACGCCCAGCAAAGCAACAATAACAGCAGCAATAGTAAATATTTACACACAAAGGGCAAAATTATACATTTGTACAATTTACACTGTTACATTGATAGCAATCTGAGTATTACTAGGTGCATCTTACTTGGGTACTCAAATCCTGCTTCAAGCCGTAAAATCAATACCTCCTGGGTTCTGAACTACAGGGGGCCCCAAATATGGGTTATACTCCTTCAGAGTCTCATTCCTTTTTAACCCCTCCCATTGGCCAGTGGTACACTTGACACTGGCTAGTGTTGAGGCCCAAGATGAAATTGGATTGTTCTTCACAAAGTATCATTGTAATCCCAGTGATAATGTGGACAGTTCAGAAACTGAATACTCTGAATACCAAATTAGGACAGTGTTGTTCCTTAACCAGTAACAAGATGGTGACCAGAGGCCTCTAACCAATCATTTGTTTCTTACTGTGAGATCCAGTAGCAACAGTGGCAACTCTGGTCACTGTAGCGATGATCTTCTGTAAAACTGCTGGTGCTCCGGGCTTGGATGTCCTATCTCGTGGCCCAGTAAGTACCTTCGCTTCAGGGTATGGCCCATCTGACAACAGGTGTGGGTGCAAAGAATCCGTTCCAATCCAGTGAGCAGGCGGTAGATCTGGTGCTCCATTTCATCAACAACTTCAGCAAAGTCCACAGGGTCAGCAATGCACCTGCAGCTGCATAGCACCACTCTCTCCTTCTCTTCCCTTTAGACTGAGTCCCCTCCGAGCCCTGGGCTTTCACCCTCTTTTCCTCTTTCCTCTACAGTATTTACAGTTCTGTAGTTTCACAATATTCTTTACTGGATCAGGCTGTCTTCCTGGAAACTACACCACCCAGCAGTACTGGCAGCTCTCAGCAGTCCTTGCACAGCTGAGGGGTTGGCTATTCTCCTTTCTGGGAGTTCTGCAGCCAATCATTGCCCTCCTATTGTGTCTCATGACGAAGAACAGTTAGGAGCCAATTAAAATCCTCCCGGCTGGTTGCCAGGGGTGGGCCCTGCCCCTTGCCTGCACTAGCAGCTAATCAGTGCTCATCCTTTCCTCTTTTGACCTGCACCTGCCACTCGAACAAGGAAGAGGAAAAAAAATGCTCTGCTGCTGTCTTGCTATACTCAGCATTGCTGGGCAGGATATAAAGAGCCCAGCCCAGTGCTACATACATGGTGGTTTTTACAAGAATGTGGTGCTCTTAGCCTGCTCTGTGAACTTAAAGCAGGATTAAAACCCAAAAGCATATATTTACTACATTACAGCTTACTAATTCTTAGATGTGAATGCTGTATGAGTTTTCTTTTTTTTTTCAAAAAAGGTTTTATTGTTATAAATTTTATTGTTTATTATAAGGTACCTCAATAGAAAGTAAGGAGCATACGTTACAGAAAAAACATTTATAACTCATGTTGAGTAACACATTAACAACAACTTATAACCTTTATGTTCAGAATGAAACTAATCTTGACTTCTGAAAGAGGGGCCCAGTTGTGGTATGACCTGTTAAGGTGTATAGAAAGATGGCGCCTCTTACTGGTGTTGAGATGAGTCATGTTAAGGTAAAGGGTTAATTTTATTATTGAGTTGTTTTGTACCATATAAAATTATGGACAGTCTTTAGGCACCCTTTGAATATATGGACAGTCTTGAAGCACCCCATCCTAAAATGTAAACACTATTCTAATAGTTTTACATAATGCAGAAACATCCACACATGTAGGAGACTCAACGTTAGAGGTGAAAACTGGTACTGAATAGTATTCCAATGTTTCCCTATTTTCTCAGTTTTTCTCCATCACCTAGCTAATGTGACCCCGAAGCTGATAGGAGAGAGGCAGGGGAGGGTCAAACAAGGATACTTTACAGGCGACTGACATCCTCCTTATAAACTAATGATGTCATTGGACATTAGGAGTTTGGAAGCTAGAAGATTGTAATGGTGCACAATGAAAACCTGTGGATTTGTGTAACAAAAAGGCAGTCTTTCCTCCGCCAGCCGCCTTGTATACAATTTTTGGGAAAATTTTAGGCATTTTGCCAAGGCACCCCTAAAGAAACCTCAAGGCACCCCAGGGTGCCTGGGCCCCCTGGTTGAAAAAGGCTGCCCCAGATGACAGTAGGTTGCAGGGGATGCAACAATGACTGTAGGAGAGAAAATCCAGTGGGCGTCCTTGGTGAATAAGGAGAGGATACCCCTGGTGGAGAAGGGTAGAGAGAAAGTCAGTTTGGGGGTCAGTCAACTAATGAAACACGGAAGATTTTCACACGTTTAAAATTGATTGAGATGGACTTGTAAGACAGCTTGGACTTTGATTGAGGCAATTTCACGGACAATTTTCCACTGCACTCTGTTTGAGAAAAATTATATGGTGTAGTGGAAAGCTCTATTGGTGCATAGCAGCATAAATTATCACAATTTATCATTTATACTGCGCTGAATGTTTATGCATATATGAGTCAACGAGTGGATAACTGATCAAATATAAAGGCAGTAAGGATAAAGGAGCAAGGTCTTCCTAGCTGCACAGTGTTTATTGGTATCTTCTAGCAGTGTCTTTATACAACAGTACAGAGTAAAGGCTGGGTGGCTGTCCTCTCACCAATCCTGAAGTAGCAGGTCTCTAGTGCTGTAAGGCATGCTGGACAAGTAGGTTAGTGCAGATGAGTCTAAGGTTTGTCCCCATTGTCTGACTGAACCACTGAACCTTTACGCAGCTGTAAGTAGAGCGACAGAGTGAGCTTGCCAATTGCAGTCAAATTCCCCTAAAACCCCTTGTCAATTCAGCTTGCTGGGATTTATAGTTCTAAGTGGGTTTTGGGCTTCAATAGATACTAGTTGTGGGACTACCGGTCCCATGATCCCCTGCTCTTTCTTGAGGAAAGCAATCGCTCCTCTATAGGCATGAAGTTTTGTAGCAGCCTAGTTCTTGGGTATAAGGGAGAGAGTGAACAGTCTTATTGCCTTTTGTGATTTCTTCTATCCCCCATTTTCTAGTAGTCTGCGCCTGGCTACACATAACGGAGTGGGCAACAACTTGGCAAATGAGGTTTAACGTGGAGAAGTCTAAGGTTTTGCACTTGGGGACTAGAAACATTAAAGCACAATACACGTTAGGAGGGGAACCCTTGGGGGAATCAAAAATGGAGAAAGATCTGGGAGTGTTGGTTGATGATAGACTAGGCAATAGCATGCAATGTCAGCAAGCGGCAGCTGCCAAAGCCAGCAAAATATTAGCATGCATAAAGAAAGGGATGTATTCCAGAGATAAGACTATAATCCTTCCTCTTTATAAAACGCTGGTCCGACTGCATCTGGAATATTCTGTCCAGTTCTGGTCGCCAGTCCTCAGGAGGGATGTGTTGGAGCTGGAGAGAGTCCAGAGAAGGGCAACTAAACTAATTAGGGGATTGGAGGACCTTAAGTAAGAAGAGCGTCTGCAATCGCTTGATTTATTCTCCCTGGAGAAGAGACGCCTGATGGGGGACATGATAGCAATTTTTAAATATCACAATGGGGATCTCAGCTTAGAAAAAAAAGCTGTTCAGTCGAAGGGATTGCATGAGGACTCGAGGGCATACAATGCGATTAGAGGAGAAGCATTTTAACCTCAGGCAACGTGGGGGGTTCTTTACTGTTAGGGCTACAAGATTGTGGAATTCTCTACCACAAGAGGTGGTTTCTGCGGGTAGTATGGTGGCTTTCAAAAGACTCTTAGACGTACATCTCAAGGATCAGAACATTCAGGGCTATGTGAGATGATTACAGCCACACACACCTACACAGGTTGAACTGGATGGACTATTGTCTTTATTCAACCTCACCTATTCTGTAACTATGTAACATTTATCACTGCCCCCCCGCAGACTTTTAATGCTGCTTTTCAAAGGTGCCCTCTGTGCTTCTTCATCCAGAGTTAGGTTTCTCTACTACAGGAGGTGTTACTGGCCAGATCGCCAGGTGAAAACAGAGAGGAAAAAAACAATGAAAGGAAAAGTGATAGAGCCACCACATCTAATGATTGGTAAGCTGATACACACACACACACACACACAACCTTTTTTCATTGTACCAAGTTTTAGTCCCATTAATATATCATGTCATGGAGATGAACAAAGGCAGACATATTCAAAGTCCAGCCTGTGCTACAACACAGGGCTGCCCCCATATACTGTACAGTGAAACAAAAAGCTTAGAAGTAAAGCGGCAGGAAAGATTAACAGTTGAAAATAAAGTGAAGAAACTAATAAATAAGTAAAGGAATAAAGCAGTGACTATACCCAAAGACTAGTAAGCTGCAATATATTAAATGTGGGGTTTTGATACCCTTTTTTCTACCACCTATAATAAAGTGCATGTCCATCCAGCCCTTTTTATTTTAGTTTTGGTTGAGTGGGGAGGGAATAGATTCTCTGTTGGGTTTTGCTGGATCCTGTTAGAGAGATTTCTCCTCTTTACTGTCTCAGTGACAATGGTTTAATTTGATGAAGACACTTGGACAATAATTAATATTAATGTCATACAACAGCATATGGATAAAGCTTTCATATTAAAATGCAAATACATCTTTGTTTACATGCATAACCTTAAAACACATGTACCAGGAAAAACTGCCTATATTACACTATGAACTTCAGGGTCTTCATTTGGTCTATTTGGAGACATCAGTGTCTAACTTATGAATCTAGAAAGTCTCATGTTTACACAGGATGGAAAAGCTCCCATTAGCTGTGGGAGACTTGTCAGATATGTATACAACAGCAAACATCATCAGGGGCCTCATGTCCTTACTATGATACAACTTAAACTGACATAGGACACTATGTTTGTCTGAATCCTCCTCTTTAAGTCTGCTGTGTTCAACGATCCTCCTACTGACTGGGTGTATCGCAAGATATATATAGTTCTATAGCCGGTATCTGTGTCAGGATTTGAGAAAGAGGCATGCCGCGAAACATGTCGCCCTGGTAACCAGCTTCCTGTACTGTTCCTTGGTGTCCTTTCAGTTTGTTTCCGGGTCAGGAGGTGAGGACTTCTGGGTTCTGGTCACATTCCTTGGACCCTTGGACCTTCCTTCTCGTGGCTGGCAGCCATCTATCTCCCTGTCCTTGCTGGGTGTTTGACTGGAGTTCGGCACACTATATCTGCTCTCAACGTCCTAACTTTCTATCATTGCCTGGGATTACTGCTTGGCACCATGTAAAATTTATTTGATAACTTCAAAAAACGTGGCATCTTTTTTGGACATTATTGTTTTATGTGGAACTTCCTTTAGCCCAAGACTGTGTGCATATGCTTTGAGTCTAGCTATTACATTCCCTGTACATACAACAGTTTCCTGGATTTTTACACTAGAGTGCCTGCTTAGTGTTCTTTCTTGCCACAGCCCACTGTTGTCACTATTGGGGAAACCACCCTGAAAAATGACATGCAGCCATCACAGGAGTGCATGCATATTGTCTGAAAGTGGCAATGAAAGAATGCAGAAAAGCAGCAACACTGAGATGCAATACGTATTATTTTTTTCTTTTTTTTAATAAAAAGGTAGCTGTTTTTCATTAACAGTACTTTAGCAAGTTAAATGCCATTCTGTTAGGGTTTACATCTACTTTAACCAACGCTAGAATGGAGGCTAGTGCAATTATTTTGTTTGTACTGTGAAGGGTGTAATTTGTTGGTGCTGTATAAATGCTTTCGGTAAATACAAAAATGAAACAAATGTCAGCAAATAATAGCTCAACAAATACAAGCTTGTCAAAATTCTGCTCAAATAGATACCACTGCAATTTCTCAGATAGGCACAGTACATTTTTACTGCAGGAATACATTGTATAAAGTATGGGATAGAGCGGGAATGGTTTTAATACATAGCCTAAACAAAATAAAGAAGAAGTCTGTAAAATACATGACACTTCTGTTACAGCTCTTAGCTACTACCTTCATCCTGGAATATGGCCAAGTGTATTTGTTCTGTGCGTGGACTCGAGGAGATGTTCTGGTTTTATGTAATCTGAAGGAATAATAACGTTACAAGGCACACAGAGGGAAGCCTTTGCATCTGTCAGGTGTGATCAGCATTTTATGAAGCAGAAATAAAACCACAGATAGGAAAATCATACCAGCTTGATAACGTGTTTGCAGAAATTGCAAAAACTTCCAGGAGTCTATTCATCAGGATAATTTTTTTTCCAATCTCCTTTTCTTTAATAGTCCACCACTTCTATCCAAAGTGTTCCGTCATCTTACGTTAACAGGGTTACCAACAATGTCACCAATTATGGTTTGCATAAATCTATGCAGTGTTTACCAGCTCCATACTATGCAAAATGGCCCTGAGAGCTTGCCTCCATTGTCTCAGATCCTTTATTTGAAAGCATTGAAAACTAATAAAAAGAATTGAGTTTTTTTCAGTTCTGTAAAATGATGTGGCTATCAGCTGGAATCTTGTCTGTTACTGCCTATCAAAGTGGAAATTATGAAGTATCTGTTAGCTTCATGGCAGCCCTTCACTGCTGTTCGCTGATATGATTCATCAAACCGAGATGAAGACAATTCTAATATCAAACTGAGAAAATAAAATGCATGCTTTGAACAACCTGGCAAAATAACAAAAAAGCGATTTACAGGTATACAAATGATTCTTTTCCAAGGATTAAGGCCCAATAGAAAAAAAAAAAATAGACAGCTAATGAGGAGACAGTGTTACTGCCCCATGGCTCTGTGAAATAGCCATACTGTAACAAGATGGCTATTTGTTCAAATGATCAGAAAGTAACTGTAACTTTCACTTTACTAAACAGATACAAAGTTAGAATGAAAACAGGGTCATAATGGCAAAGAGCATGCATTTACTGCAGAATACAAATACAGTAAAAAAAAAAAATACAAAAAAGACCACACAAGCTGCACAAACCTAGATTCTTTAGAGCAACGTCTCTCTGGATCAATCAGGGTAACATGTGGCTGCATAGCATATTTATAAAAGCAACGTCAAAAACATTCTATTAAGGTAACAGCACCACAGGTATATTGATTCTCAATACAAAGTATTCTCATGTATTGCTGTTGCCCTAATTGGTAGCCAAATAATAAATTGGGAAGGAATTTTGTAGTGAGCAGTACTGATCAACACACCTAACTGAATGTGCTCAGTCAACAATGTAACCAAATTACATAAACCTTTGCAACCTATATCGAAAAAGTGCTAATAGGACATAATCTATATGCAGTATGCGATTGCCAAAAGTGCTTAGTGCATGTGCAAAACAACATACAATGGGATTAATGGCAAGTGAGCATAAAATTATGTAAAGTGTTATACGTTCAATAGTGACACCACAAAAAAAAAAAAAGTATATTATAATGTGTCACTTGAAGAAAAAATAATCAAAATTCGAGAAAAAGTTCCCAATATCCTCATGTATGGTGTCCAATAAAGTGAAATCGTATGAATCCACTGCAAGGCAGCACCCAAAGTGATTCCGTCACTGCTCTCACTAGATATCACTCACCAGAACCCCGGGAGGACGTCACATGAGGAAATGTGGTTGGCGGGGCAAGGATGCTGACTTCACCGTGCAAGCTAATTCTTACTCGCGGTTCGCGAAGATACCGGAGATGAACAAACTACAATACTTGGCATTTTACCTTAGTGTCAGGAGGACACTCATGACATTTGAGTGTAATAATTGTGATTTTAATAAAAGCCTATTTTTATGATTTATGCGATGAAAGCCTTCTTCCTTTTTTCCACCTTTCCTGCACTGAGCGCTGTGGTTTAAGAGGGGGAAGCAGAAGGGAGTCTGACTGTGGAGAGGAGTGGAGACTGTGTTCGCTGGAAACATTTGGGTGTGTGTGCTGGTTTATAATCTGACCAGTCTGGGGTTCTGGTGAGTGATATCTAGTGAGAGCAGTGGCGGAATCACTTTGGGTGCTGCACTGCAGTGGATTCATATGATTTCACTGTTTTAGACACCATACAGGGTTGAGGAGATTGGAAACTTTTTCTCAAACTTTGACTTATTTTTTTATTTCAGGTAACACATTATATCACATATCACTATTAAACTTATAACACTTTATATAATTTTATGCTCACTTGGCATTAATCACATTGTAGGTTGTTTTGCACTAAGCACTTTTGGCAATCATTGTATACTGTATATAGATTATGTCCCATTAGCTTTTTCGATATAAGTTGCAATGGTTTATGTAATTTGGTATACATTGTTGACTGAGCACATTTAATTAGGTGTGTTGATTAGCGCTGCTCACTACAGAAATCCCAGCGTCAAAAACATGCCTAAAGCCACATCTTTGTAAATGCATTTAGGGGCGTCAAGTGTTCAGCAGTGAATTAATTTAATTGCCCAAAACACATGTTTAAGCACTTCAAACATTCATTAAAAGCACAGGTAGTAATTGTTCTTCAGCAAACACAATAGTCATTAAAACTAAGGATGGGCCGAACACCCCCCTGTTCGGATCGCAACAGAACATCTCGAACAGGGAAAAAGTTCTAGCAAACACGCAAACTCTATTAAAGAGGGATGAGACATGAACATGAAAAATCAAAAGTTCTAATTTTAAAGGCTAATATGCAAGTTACTGCCATAAAAAGTGTACGAGGACCTGGGTACTGCCCAGGGGGACATGTATCAATGCAAACATTTTTTTTTAAAACAATCCTTTTTAAAGGAACGGTGATTTTAATGATGCTAATAGTGAAACAATAAAAATAAAAAATTCCTTTAAATATTGTGCCTTTGGAGGTCCCCTAATGTGCCTGTAAAGTGGCGCATCTGTACCATGTATGGAGCATACATGTCCCCAATGCAGAGATCAGCCTGCGTGCCCCCAATGTAATGACCAGCATACATGCCCCCAATGCAGAGGTCAGCGTGCGTGCCCCCAATGCAGAGGTCAGCATGCGTGCCCCCAATGCAGAGATCAGCGTGCGTCCCCTCTTACTTACCTGGAGCAGCAGCGGCGGCGGGCGGCTTATGATCAGTCTCTCTCTTCTCGGTCGCGGCGGCAGGTCTCCTCCAGTCTTCCGCTCCCGCCTCCTCCTCGGCCAATGGCATGAAGTTTGCCTTGCGGCCAACCAGGAAGCTCGTATCGGACGCGCTTCCTGATTGGCCAGGAGGAGGATCGGTGTGACAATAGCGAATTTTCATTTGCTATTGTCACACAAAGGGTGGGCTCGGGACGCACTGCTCTGCGCCCCGGGTCCACCCTTTGCATCGCCCTATTAGAGCCTCTGGCTCTAATCAGGTGATGCAAAAAAAAAAAATTCCTATTGAACTCCATGCGTCCAGCGCCCCTGCATGCAGATTAGGGGGCCAGACGCATGGATGGGGGGGGGGCGGCGCTCCTGCGCCCTAAATAGACCGGCCGCCACTGGACCACACATTACCTTACCAAGCCTTGAAAAAGACTTTCGGCTATTCCAATTCCTATCAAATCCCAAAATAAATTTTAGCAAATCAAATGCACTCAATATCACCTTACCATCCGCACTAGTGAAAAAATTTTAACAAAACTTCCCATTTTCCTGGCAACCGAACGCGATTACCTACCTCGGCATCCAGTTAACAGTGAACCTAGCAGATTTATACGGAAATAACCACATTGCCATACTTAAAAATATCATGACATATCTTAGAACATGGGATCGACCTATCTTCTCATGGTTTGGAAGGGCTGCTATCCTCAAAATGAATGTGCTTCCATGGATTCTATACATCTTACAAGCAGTCACGATAGAGTGACCACCCAACTTCATACGCATATCCATATGCACCTCCTTTCTTTTAGGAAAGAAATGCCCAAGAATTAGCTTCACTCAACTCTCATTGCCTAAACTCGAAGGGGGAATAGGCCTTCTAGATATTGAAAAATACTACTGGGCCTGTCAGTTAACCAGAATTATAGACTGGCATTCACACATAGAAACCAAGGACTGGGTAACAATAGAAGCTTCAAGCGCGAACACTCCGCTACAAGCAGCCCCTTGAATACAGTTGAGTAATCTCCCCACCTCTATGAAAGAACACGCCCTGATCAAACTGACAATTGCCTGCTTTCAAAAAACATGTAAGAAAAATAAAATTTCTTCTGTGGTGAGGCCATTAACCCCAATTAGGATGAACCCAGACTTCTTACCTGGAATGTCACCAAACTACCTGTCTGCGATAGTTACAGGTAAGGCACTGAGAGTGAATGCATTTTTCACACAAGGCAAACTTCTAGATAGAAACCAATTGCTCGCCCAATGGCTGAACACACATTTCTCACTGGTCTCTCCAATAGTTACATAGTTACATAGTAGTTGAGGTTGAATAAAGACAATAGTCTATCCAGTTCAACCTGTGTAGGTGTGTATGGCCGTAATCATCTCTCATACCCCTGAATGTTCTGATCCTTGAGATGTACGTAAGAGTCTTTTGAAAGTAGCCATACTTCCCGCAGAAACTATCTCTTGTGGTAGAGAATTCCACAATCTTGTAGCCCTTACAGTAAAGAACCCCCTGCGTTACGCCACTTCTTTATTACACCGGGACATACCACGAACATGGCCCAAGAACTATTGTCATTTGAAATTTTTTGTCACAAGGCTCTTCCCCAGAAACATACCATCTCAATGCTATATGCTATGCTTAACACTCAGTCCCCTTTAGACACGGGTAAAGCATGCCGCACATGGGAAAAAGACCTTAAGAGTACCATTCCCCAGAAAAGATGGGAACACATTTTTCGCTGTGCTCACAAAGGGTCAGCCAATGTTTCCATTGCAGGAAACTAATTTTAAAATTATATCAAGCTGATATAAAACACCAGAAATTTTACACAAATTTGATGAGTTGAAACCATCATGTTGCTGGAGATGCTAACAGGAGAGGGGCTCCCTGCTACATATTTGTTGGGAGTGCCCTTGCATTAAATTTTTTTGGAAAGAGGTTCACAACATTATCTTTAGCGTCACTACTGAGGCTTTGGAGTACTCCCCAGCACAATACTTACTGCACTATTCGACGAACCTACCTGGGCAATATTACAGATCCCGGACAATGCACATGGTCAATGCTGGCAAAGCATGCATAGCAATAAAATGGAATCCCCCCAACCCTCCCTCAATCAAAGAGTAGTTTACACGCCTCAATAAAATTGCGGAAATGGAGGAAATGATACATAGCCCAAAAATCCATTGACAAATACTATTTGATCTGGTCATGTTGGTTGCACTTCCGTTCAAGTTACATTAGTTCTCCTGGGAAACTTTAGAATAGTGTACACACGTAAAATTGCAGACCACCCACTCAATACTTATCTGAGTGAAGAAATTGACTTAAGTAGTTGTCCCTCTGCCCTTGGTACAGTGGGATCCCAGTTAGGGGTGCCGGGGTAGAGGGTTCAACATGATATCTGACTGCGTACTTTTTCCTCTGCAAACTTCTTCAAAGTTATTACCCTTGTTGGTTTAGATGCCACCCTTATGTTATATGTTGTATCTACACCTTTGTACTTAACAATATTTTTGCTTGCTTATCCTGTTATATGCTCGATTGTAATGTTTTACTTTATGAAAATCCAATAAAGTTATTTTGGAAAAAAAAAAAATGAAAAAACGGCATAGGGTCTCCCCCTAGTCCATACCAGACCCTTATCCGAGCATGCAGCCTGGCAGGTCAGGAAAGGGGGGGACGAGTGAGCCACATGCTCATGCTCCCAACATGGGGGGTGGGTGCTTTGGGGCAGGGAGCCGTTTACGGACACAAGTCTTCGTGTGTAAACACCTTATCGATCCCTGATTCCAGGGGGGGCACTTGTCCCCCCCCTTGCGGATGCCCATGTACAGTTACAATATCCACATATCTTATTTTTTCTGCCCCATTTCTATTTTTTAATGTCACTTTTCATGTCCATGTCTGTATGTCACTAAGGCTTCCTCCAAAAGTCTGAAAGAAACAGGTTGCCTTGGTACGCCATCTGCTTCTTGCGTAAAAAGAAACTGAGCTTCAGAAGATCTTAAGTGGAATTTTTCCACTCAGATATGAAATGTGAAGTGGAATCACTGATCCACTTCAACTCAGTATAACTTAGAATAAAGAGGGATTTGAGTCAAGGAAAACAAAGTTCCATCCTGGGGTCATTATTGTCAGTGGTTGGTGCATTCACTGCAATGTAGCATTTCACAGAACTAAGTCTCTCATAAATGCCATTGCTCACCACTCAGCAAACTGGGGGAACACGCAGAAGTGGGGAACCCTTCTGTCATTCACATAGATAGTCTAATTGTGTCACAAACCCAGTGAATAAATATTTTCTTTCTGATTTATTATGCAGAACTCCTCCGTCCTGCAATGGATGCCTTTTCTCCAATTTAGAGGAAAAGTTCTCGACCTCATAAAACAAAATCGCATTTACACATTACAATTGGAGTAAATGCCAAACCACTGTAACCCCCCTAACAACATGGTCAGGCTATACTCTGTTTACTTTCAACCCTCAATCACATACAGAGGAATTTAAAAAAAATTACTTTGCATTGAAGTAAATACACTTTCAATGAGCTAAGTAAAAATATCAGTTTTTTAGGGTAGTAGTTCTTGTTTTCAATAAAACTGGCAATAGGTAAAAATGTCATATAATACTACTTTTCACAATATGCACATAAAGGGAACTCTGCAGCAAGCCTGCTTGAGGCTCAATAGGTAAGCATAAAAAAACGGGAGTTATGTAGAGCATTCAGTTTATACATTTTAGTTATTTATATAGTATATGGAATATCAGTGATCTTACAGAGGCGGTAAAAAAATCTTCATTTATGTGGCCCCATAATTTTATGGGCCCCATCACCCTTCTTATTCTCCATACACCCTGTCAATTTTAGTGGTGTAATAAGTGAAGAAAAATAATTCCACTTTGGATATATTTTGAGATTATGGTGCCCTAGGCCTATCTGAGTGTTGACAAGCTGTTGTTACCATTATACACAATGTTGATATTACTAGGATAAAATCCCTTAATAATATGCCATCCTTTTAATTGCATTTTCTTCATTTAATGCTAAGATGCCTCATTGAACATCACACACTTTACAGTGTGTCAAGGCCCATGTAATTGTCAAATGCTATCTTAATAGACAGGAAACCATAAGTTAGTCAAGCAGAATCAGTACCATCTGCAGCCTTATTTTATTAATTTGCCAGCACATGCAACAACAGATTAGATGCACATTAAAAGTATCTAGATGTAACCTAAACTTTAGAATAGCTTTCAGAATACCTGTTTTTTTTTTTTTTTTTTGCTTGTTGTTGTGCTATATATATGTAAATGTTTAGAAAATTATTTGATTATATGCTGTTACTTAAATTCAACTGAAGTCACAATATCCCTCCACAGTGTTGCTGCTAATTCCTTTTTCAATTTTTTTATTTTATCAATTTTTTTTATCTTAGCTGTAAAGTCTATTTAAATTCTCACAGTCCTGTACCTCTGCATTTTATCATTTACAACGAATTGCTTTGAGATGCCTTACAATACCTTTTTCTCTCCATGAAAATGCTACTTCCTGGTCATTGTACTCCATACTGTCAAAGATGGTTACATTACAATTCTTCTCACACAAACTTGCATTGTAGAAAAGGAAAGGGTGCATTTGACTAGTTCTGTTATTCAGTGCTCATTCACTGAGAAAATTTGGTCTGGTAACTATTGTATAATGCTATAAACTACATATTTTCATACACACTGCTCAACTGCTGTAAGAACAAAATGGAGGTGGAACTATGAAAATGGAGATTGTTAGCAAAATGTCTGTCTGCAATTTGCCATAACAATCAGTTACAATTCATCTTTCAGAATAATAGGAGGTTCCTATTATTAGTTAGTGCTTGTAAAACTCTGGAGAGTGCATGAAAAACCAAAGCAGAGTAAACTTTTTTACAGCAGCGTATAAAGATGCATTACTGGAGAACAGTACTGATGGCTCTCGAGTAAGGTAAATGTAAAATTTTGCATATAAGTATTTCATATTTACTACTGCAGCTAGTGAATGGTGCAGTTAATTTAGTTATCTACTTCTTTTGATGGGAAATTGTATCACTTTTCTGGGAATAGTCTGTAATTTGCATACACACATAATCACATCTGTATGAAGTTTCAGTTAGATAGAAACAGTCAGAAAGTAATCAGCAACTGCTTGGCTTTCTAATTAGAAAAAACAAAAAACATTACTGTGTGCTTCTAACTATGTATATTATTTTTTATTAGGGTTACTATTTAGGGGCAGTACATTTGGGTGAAGAACCTTGGTGCCCAATGGACACATATGTGTTGTGGCTGGGTGTAAAGGGCCCCCTAGGCTACCACCACATATTGTATATGCATTATGCAGTCAGGAATAGGTGAACCTAATGCAGAAAAATCATGTATACCTTTATACTGGAACCAGGACACAAAACCACCAAATAACTTGTAGTTTGCCAATATTACATAAATACAGACAATAGAGGAGACGGTGGCTGCAGCCAACAACAAGGAAGGAACATTGTTGTAAATGCTGATTCTATTGGACCAGCTTCACTTTCTCTGCAGTCTACCAGTCCCTATTGTCTTTTACTGGCTAGGCGATCACTTCTTTTTGACATATATGATAGGTCATGTTCTCTGCAGGGTGCCTTGCACAGCATCCCTTTACCCTTTTTCCTCTCCCAAACCCCAACCCCCCCTTTTTTCTTTTTTCCCCATTACTTACATTCCTTTCTCCTTACCCCCACCATTCCTTATGTAGACATAATCACAGGGACTTTGCACAGAATACTGTATTGTGAGAGGGTATGCACCCCGAGAATTATTTTGGACTGCTTCTGTTATTCCACTTTGTTATCCGTGAAGTCATTAATGTACAGACACTTGTTAATTTTGCTCTTAATGACATCCTCTCACCTTAATGTGGCCATAAACTGTGTATGACTACAAAACTGTAAATACATAATTAAAAAAAAAAACATCATTGAGCCCAATGGATGCATATATGTAGTGGTATGTGTAGTGGATGGGTGTAAGGGGCGCTACCACCACATATATGCATTACACAGTTCGGAAAAGGCAAACTGTGTCATTTTGAATCTGCGTCTCGGGTTAAAATTCTGGGATCCAACATCTGGGAGGTGGGAATGTGTGTATAGGCTGAACCATTGGTTCTTAATCTTAGGGAGATCTGGATCTGGTAAGTTCTTCCCAACACTAAAAATAAATGTATGTATATCAATACACATTTTGGAATAGCAAAATATGTATTTAAAATGTATTAAAAAGGGATAATACCCACAAAATAATTGCTGACACCAGATGAGAATAGCTCCCCAAATCATTGGTTTCAATGGGATAGGGAACCTCATAAAAAAAGTCATTCAGATCATTTATGTCTGTGGAATAGTGGCCAGATAATTTACTCAAGTGGGTTAGTGGGAATAATAGCCCCCCAAATCATTAGTTTTAGTGGAATAGTGACTATAATATAATACAATATATAAGCTGCTCAAAACAATTAAAGGAACACTTTGAAAACACAATTGATCTCAATGAGGAAAAATATCATGCTGGATATCTATACTGATATGGACTGGGTAATGTGTTAGGAACGAAAGGATGCCACATAGTTTAATTTAAATGAAAATTACAGTATAAACCTACAGAGGGCTGAATTCAAAGACACCCCGACAATCAAAGTGAAAAAATGATGCAGCAGACTAGTCCATTTTGCTGCAATTTCATTGCAGCAACTCAAAATGGTACTCAGCAGTTTTTATGGCCTCCACGTGCTTGTATGCATGCCTGACAATGGCGGGGCATGCTCCTTTTGAGACGATGGATGGTGTCCTGGGGTATTTCCTCCCAGATCTGGACCAGGGCATCACTGAGTTCCTAAATGTCTCAGAGGTGTTCTATTGAGTTTAGGTCAGGCGAGCATGGGGACCATTCAATGGTATTAATTCCTTCACCCTCCAGGAACTGGCTGCATACTCTCGCCACATAAGGCCGGGCATTGTCGTTTACCAGGAGGAACCCAGGACCCACTGCACCAGTAGATGGTATGATAATGGGTCCAAAGATTTTACCCCAATACCTAATGGCAGTTGGGGTGCCATTGCCTAGCCTGAAGAAATCTGTGCATCCCTACATGGATAGGCCTCCCCAGACCATCACTGACCCACCAACAAACCGGTCATGCTGAACAATGTTATAGGCAGCATAATATTCTTGATGGCTTCTCCAGACCCTTTCACTTCTGTCACATGTGCTCAGGGTGAACCTGCTCTCATCTGTAAAAAGCACAGGGCTCCAGTGACAGACCTGACAATTCTGGTGTTCAATGGAAAATGCCGATCAAGCTTCATGGTGCCGGGCAGTGAGCACAGGGCCCACTAGAGGATGTCCTCATGAAGTCTGTTTCTGTTTGTTTTGTAAGAGACATTCACACCAGTGGCCTGCTTGAGGTCATTTCTTAGGGCTCTGGCAGTGCCCATCTTGTTCCTCCTTGCACAAAGGAGCAGATACCGATCCTGCTGATGGGTTAAGGACCTTCCATGGCCCTGTCCACCTCTCCTAGAGTAACTGCCTGTCCTCTGGAATCTCCTCCATGCTCCTGAGACTGTGCTGGGAAACACAGCAAACCTTCTGGCAATGGCACTTAATGATGTGCCATCCTGGAGGAGTTGGAATGCCTGTGCAACCTCTATAGGGTCCAGATATGCTACCAGTAGTGACACTGACCCTAGCCAAATGCAAAACTAGTGAAAAACAGTCAGAAAAGATGAGAAGGGGAAAAACATTCAGTGGCCTTCACCTATAAAACCATTCTGTTTTGGAGGTTGTTTCATTGTTGCCCATCCAGTGCCCCTTTTCTTAACTTCAGTAACACCAAACCAGCTGAAACTGATTAATAACCTCCTCTGCTACTTAACTGACCAGATAAATAGCCCAGGAGTTTAATTGAGTTGATGATATACTCTGATTAAAAAGCGTTCCTTTAATTTTTTTTGAGCAGTGTGTGTATATATATATATATATATATATATATATATATATATATATATATATATATATATATATAATGTTGGTACAATATAGCAACATTTGAAATGTCTTGAAGGCTTAGAAAAAGTCATCCACCGCATCTCCCTCTAATACAGCCAAGGGATCCCACAGTGCCTTTCGCCTTCAGGGCGCACTTTCCCCCTCAGTCCGAGCCCTTCTTGTTACTCAAACGCTTTCCCTATTGCTCAAACTGCCTTGACTTTCTGGACTAGCTCATGTGCCTCTTCTCCTTTAGGGCCGGTTCACATTTGTGCGAGTGCAGCAATCGCATGTAAATCGGAGCGCACTGCTCCTTCATTACATGCGATCGGATGTGCGGATGCGAATTCAGCCATACATTTTGTATGGCTGAATTCGCACTGTATCCACACCAAACACGCACATGACCCTTTTTTCCAGCCGCATCAGGATCGCATCGCACAGTGGTTCACACTTGTGCGATCCGATCCTGTGCGAACTGTCAGATCGCACTGCGATATGCGATCAAACTGGGGGTATCGTTAGCATTTAATTGACACCCCCTGCGTATCGCATATGGCAGTGTGAACTGCCAGAGGTGCGTTTGCGATGCGGGAACAGGCTGCGAATTCGCAGCCTTCCCGCATCGCACAAGTGTGAACCGGGACTTATAAGTTTCAATAGGTTCTTTGTTATTAACTATGTGCCGTTTGTCACATGTTATTGTTACAACTACTGAGGTTTGTTTAAACTGCATTTTGGTTTTCTCTAAATTATGCATTCAATGTAACCTTACCTGTATGCCTATAAAAATTTTCAATAAAATGTTTCATTAAATAAAGAAAAAGTCATCCAGTACTATTATATGACATAGTTGGGTTGATTTAGAATTGTAGAAAACTGTAGCCGTAGAAGGAGTTTTTTAGCTTTTTTGCAGAAGCGTTTTTTAGCTTTTTTCAGCGGTAGCCGTTATTTTAGCTTTTATTAGCAAAACTATACTCCCACAAAAGCTTATGGCTCAAAAACGTTGATAAACACCGAATAGCTGCGTTTTTTTGGCATTTTCTGAGTTTTTCAGCGTTTTTAAACTTTTATCAGAGTTGGAGCGTTTCTACAGCTGATAAACTCCTCTTAAAACCCACTAGTTCTGGGTTTTTTTCCAGACAGAAAACCCCCCAAAAAAATGTCCGACACTAAAAACAGCAGCAGTAAAAACGTGTGCATGAGGCCCAATTGTCAAAGCTTAATTGAACAAGCTGAAGTTAGAAGCTGATTGGCTACCATGCAGAGCTGCACCATATTTTGCACTCTGCAGTTTTATAAGTCAATCCCAGTAAGTCTGCAATTGGTTAAATAGCTAGGATATACAGTATCTCACATTTTTGTAAATATTTTATTGTTTTATCTTTTCATGTGACAACACTGAAGAAATGACACTTTGCTACAATGTAAAGTAGTGAGTGTACAGCTTGCATAACAGTGTCAATTTACTGTTCCCTCAAAATAACTCAACACACAGCAATTAATGTCTAAACTGCTGGCAACAAAAGTGAGTACACCCCTAAGTGACAATGTCCAAATTGGGTCCAATTAGCCATTTTCCCTCCCCGGTGTCATGTAACTCGTTAGTGTTACAAGGTCTCAGGTGTGAATGGGGAGCAGGTTTGTTAAATTTGATGTTATCACTCTCACTTTCTCACGCTGGTCACTAGAAGTTCAACATGGTACCTCATGGCAAAGAACTTTCTAATGATTTGAAAAAAAGAATTGCTCTTCATAAAGATGGCCTAGGCTATAAGAAAATTGCCATGACCCTGAAACCGAGCTGCAGCACGGTGGCCAAGACCATACAGCGGCTTAACAGAACAGGTTCCACTCAGAACAGGCCTCGACATGGTCGACCAAAGAGGTTGAGTGAGGTTGTCTTTGGGAAATATACGTATGAGTGCTGTCAAAATTGCGGCAGAGGTTGAAGGGGTGGGGGGTCAGCCTGTCAGTGCTCTGACCATACGCCGCACACTGCATCAAATTGGTCTGCATGGCTGTCGTCCCAGAATGAAGCCTCTTCTAAAGATGATGCACAAGAAAGACTGCAAACAGTTTGCTGAAGAAAAGCAGACAAAAGCCCCGTACACACGTATTGATCGTCGGCCGAACGATCGGCAGTCTTTTGTCCAGGGCTGTCGTGTCTGTTGAAAACTGCAAAAGACTGCACACGAATTTTGTCGGCCAACAACAGCCGACTGCAGAAGTGATGTCATGTGATGGTTAACTTTCCTTGTCTTTTTTCTTTTCTGAGCATGCCCAGTCTTGCTAATCTGCTGTCTGTCGGCCGAAATCTGTACTGACTGGCGAACAATCGGCCGTTCTGGTGTTGGCCAACAAAAATTTTAATGCTTGCACGACAGATTCTGTTCAGCTGAAAATGCGCTGTCGGAAGCATCATACTAACAAGCCTACAATCGGCCGATCGGTCGTCGGCCGAATATTTACGGCCGACAATCGGTACGTGTGTACGGGGCTTAAGGTCATGGATTACTGGAACCATGTCCTGTGGTCTGATGACTTTTTTTTGGAATTTCTCCAACCAAGCAGGACAGGTGCATTGACATGAATAAAAAAAAAAAGCCTATATGATACTCGTGCTGAATGACAAAACAAATTGTGAACTATACAGCTGCTGTACACCAAGTGCATAACTCTGAAAAAATATAGTCAAACTAATACAGTGCTTGCACAAAAAACATGAATGATATAAAAGAACACATATACCATAATAATATATCAATAGTGTCCTTGATAATGCCCTGGTGGAGGGGCGAAACGCATTGACGTACTTCCAGTTTTCATCTTACCAACGACGTCACTTCCTGTCCTCCGTGCAACGCACGCCACTAGCAGCGAACCAGGAAGAACCTCTTACACTTTCTTTTGCCCATTTCCTCTGCAATCTTGTAAATGTCATTTTATTCTTCTCAATAAATATTTTTAACTCTACTTCACTAAGAGGGCTATTCATTTCATTTGAGTATCAAGGTCACCCAATGTCACTCCAAGACCAATCATTGGTGGACCAGATCCTTTTGGCAAGTGGGCTGGATACCATTTTACAAGCTACAAGCTTTATTGACCCCCAGACTAAAAAGCTGTGGTTCCATCGTTTCTGGTGAGTGGGGATACAGGAGCATGTGTATATGAGGCACTTCAGCACTTTTTCTTGAAGGTTGGAGCACACAAGCACTTTATATGATATTTTTGAAAGACTTTTCAAAATTTTCACGTATTTTGGAGCACTTAATTAACTTTGAAGGACTTTTTTCAGCATTTTCTATTGATATATTATGGTATTTGTTGTTTTATATCATTTATGTTTTTGTGCAAGCGCTGTATTGGTTTGATTGCATTGACATAAATGGCCGTGCACTGCTGTACTTGCATACACGGCAGTGCTATCGTAAACATGAGTACAGCATAGGAGCATATGCAAATAATACTGTACTTGTGTTTAAAGGGTAAGTTAACCTTTCCTGAAGAAATAATAAATGCACCGCTGTGGCGGATGACGGTACTTGTAGTTCATTAATTTACACGAAACTGTGAATGAATGACACAGCCATGTGGGCAGAGCCCTGCACTGCGGAGCTCTTTTTAAAAAGTGACAGCAGGTCAGAAGATTCCCAACCCACTGTCACACTGAGGGGGAGATCAAGGGAACTGGTGGCAGGTTCTAAATACAAGGGAAACATGTTCCATAAGGTGAAATTAAAGATAGCACCACTGTATGTATGGGTATAGCAGGACACCCAATGGCAGGCTATACACTGTACCTGGATGGAAGAAGTAAACTGGACTTGCTCAGCCTGATCGTGTACAGGCGCCCTAAGGCAAATTTAAATCTCTCTAATGAGACAAAAACAAAAATAAAAACTTGAAAGTGGTTTTAAGCTTTCTCTTCTTAGATACTCTTCAATATACTTAGTTTGTCATACACTTGCTGTATGTGCATTGATATACATTTTATTCATATTTTTATGTTATGAAGGTAGGAACCTTGGGGAAGAGTCTGTTTCCATGATGTACGTGTGCTCAGAATACACAAAAAATGCATTAGTTGTTGTTTCTAAGCCATTTATTATTTATTTTTATGGGACGGGAAATATGTTACTGCACCCAAAATGCTACATGTTACGCTTTTTCTGGCTCCTACATCACAAAATTGGAGCAGGCTACCTGGAAATGAATGTAATATTGGCTTTTTTTTTTTTTTTTTCAAATATTTTATTGGTTCATAAAAATATAAAGTTACAAACGTACAATCAGCCAAAGTTGGCAAAAGAAACAGTACAGAATTGTACATAAAAATGTAAAGTTACAAACGTACAATCAGCCAAAGTTGGCAAAAGTAACAGTACAGAATTGCATATAACAAACATCATTGATAACCAAGGGGACCTGGGACAACTCCACCCTGTGAAGCGCATATAGTCGAACAGGGATCTGAAGTGGAAAGAAACGGGTGGTGAGAGTAGAAGTAAAAGAACTAGACACAAAAGAGAAAGCGAACCATCAGGAGAACAAAGCAGTCGATTCGGGCAGGTCCGTGACGAGGCCCATAGCCTGGGTGATCAAAACCCAGGGACAGGAGACAGGGGAGTCGTCCGGGAGGGGGAATGACGAAAAAGCCACTAAGTCGTGCAGAGAAGGTGGGGAGCTAGTTGTCCGGGCCCGCCCAGAGACAACGAAGCTTCCAGCGGAGGACAAAGAGGGGAAGGGAGGGGGGGCGGGGGGAGGGAGGAGTGGAGGAAGAGTTGACGGGGGAAGGGGGGGAAGAGAGGGAGGGAGAAAAAAAAAAAAAGGGGGGGGCGGAAATAATGATGAGCATAAAGAACGGTGTACCCGAGGGGTCAGCAAGAATAGTACCACAGGGTCTTTACTGACAGAGTCGGGAGTATTCAGGTGTAGAAGTATAGTAAATCCAGCATGCCCATTTTTTGTGATGTTTGGAAGGAGCATCTCTTGCGATGGCAATAAGCTCTTCCATCTCCGTGACCTTTGAAAGGCGCTGGAACCACTGCTTGACGGTAGGCACGTGCGTGGTCTTCCAAAGTGCCAAGATGCACTGCCTGGTGGCGTTCACCATGAGAATCGCCAGAGATTTAGAGTAAGTCCTGCTGGAAGTAGAGGAGTGGTGCAAAAGGTATTGGGCAGGAGTGAAGGCGATGTCTGCTGTGGTCACTTGCGTCACAATCCTATGAACTTCCTCCCAGAAGGCGGTGAGGCGAGGGCAGGTCCAGAAGATGTGGAGGAGCGTACCAGGTTCAGCGTTACACCTCCAGCAGATCTGTGAGGTGGAAGGGAAAAGCTTATGTAATCTCATGGGGGTGTAGTACCAGCGGCTAACGAGTTTGTAACCACTTTCCTGCGTGGTGACATTAAGTGAACATTTGTGGTTGTTGGTATGGATAAGGTCCCAGTCTTCTGGGGTAAAAGTAACTGCCAGCTCCGCTTCCCAATCCTCGCAGCGCTTGAGCTTCCTCTGCTCGGGCTCATCTAACAAGAAGGAGTGGATGGTGGAAAGGAGTCTGCGGATCGGACCTTCCTGCTGGCACAGGGAGTCGAACGGGGTCAAGGAGGACAAGGAGGGGCATATGCGAGAGAGAGAGACTTGAGGTACTGCTTGAGGAGCAAGTGTGACCAGGGAAGTAAGGGGGGCATGCCGGACTTTTCAGAGATGGAGGATATGGAGAGAGGTTAATATTGGCTTATAAACCAGGCCTATGCTGTTACCATAGGAAATTCTATAAAAATAATAAATTATCACAGAAAAGTGTATACAATTACATGATACTTTGTAAACAGTTATTTGACTTATTGTGAAAATATATGGACTGTGTAAGATGTTCTGGAACAGAAGGAGCTTGAATTTTCAGTATCTTTATCATTGTTACATTTCTTAAATTAATTTCATAATTCATAAATTGGTAGATGAGCAGCAATTTTATTTCAAAAATTGGCTGTTATTACACACTATAAAGCCATCCAATATTTCACAGTGAGATTTCAAGTGGAATACTGCAGCCGTACTTTAGCACTTCAGTCCAAGTCTGTTGAATAGAAGGTCAGTAAAGGTCATCTGTAGTCTATGACAGTTAGATAAAAAATGTAATTCAGAATGTCTAATAGCTGAAAAGATACAATACAAACCACTGCTCATAAAAAGGGCAGCTAATTGCCATTAGACTACTCAAAGATGTGTCAGATTCAGTACTGCAAGTGACCTGGACTTGCTTCTTTGCTTAAGCATAAAACAGAACATGATTAACTCTGGCATTGTCAGCTAATAAATTGTATATTTTGCTGAAATCAAAGTCCCAGATTTTGTCTGAAGAAACAGACCTTTGAAAGATTGTTTTTTTTTTTTTTTTTTATTTCTGACATGCAAATCTGGTGTTCAGGGTATTTTACTCAAACACGGCACAACCTGTTATTGAGTGCCCCCAGTGGCATAGAAGCTGTGTAATGCATTCTGGCTTTTTGAACTACACAAGCAGGACCAAATCCTTGCCATTTATGTTTTCTCTCTGTGCATATTTTGTTATTGTAATATGATTTTGTCAGAATTGTTCATATGATACAACTACGTTGTACTTGTGTTTGGGTGCCTTCACTCAGACCATACATGGGTAAGACTTGGACCTTACCTATTTTTTTTAGCACTAAATATCTGGGTTGATGGTTGTTCTTTTATTCAGTTATTACAAGCAAAACAACTCGTTTGTGAAACATTTTTGGCGTGAGCAGCCACTGTACACTGAGAAGCATACTTATTATTTGGCAGTAAAGTACTTGTACAGCTTTATTTCCACTGATGTGCCTGCTTCAGGGCTAGTATGCAATAAAAAAAAAAAATATCAAAATACCCAAATGGTTTAAACACAGGTGATAATAGTTTTACCCACAGTAACCATACCTATAATTCCTTATAACTATTATCTATATCTAATATCATGGTGTTTTATTAAAATATTTATAAAGTTGACTTTGGTTTGGCTAGGATACCAAAGCTTAAATGCAAGGCTTTTAGTTCTTGCATAAATAACTTAACTATTCATGACATCATTTTTATTTTAAAAGATGCAGCCTGGCAGAGTAATGTTAATAGTCTCTATTTACATTTGAAGCACATTTCCAGAAATGTTTCGATGTTTAACACCAGATTGCCATGTTATTTACAACTATTGTGCCCCTCACATCTGAGTGATGTATTGTCAGCTAGCCCTCAGAAAAAGTAAAAGAGCTTCAATTTTACACCTAGCAACTATTTTCTCTTGCTATTACCTAGCTTTCCATTGGCTAAAACAAAAAGCCTGAAATACTCATGATAAAATGTGCAAAACTCTTAAAAACAAAGCTCAAAAATCACATGAAACTGCTTGTGCTCCAGTGTAAATCCAAGCTAATAGCATGCAATGATAGCAGAGTTTAGTATTACACAGGTTTCGTGGGCAATAGCACTTAGCTAGAGCACTAAAGAAGTAGTTTCCTGGCCAAATTGCATGCGGTCTCCCGCACTGCACCTATGTGAACCCAAGCTTGTCATAGTGATTTTGAACCGCTCCTGTGTGAACTCACACAGGAGCTTGGGTTCACACAGGAGCGGTGTGGGAAACCACATTCAAATCAGACAGGAATCTCATCACATTCCTGTTCAAATCTCATGCAATTCTTTGCAGTACAATTTGCACCCATTCATTTTGTATGGATGCAAATTGCACCGCAAAGTATCAGTTTTGGGTATCGGGAGCATTTTCACGAGTAAGAATACTTGTAAAAATACTTGGTATCAGTATTGGTGCATCCTTACTTGAAATACATTTCTACTGGGCCATCTGATAAGGGCTGGTTCACTACTCTACTTCATTCAGGTGTATGTTTAAATTTCAGGTTGAGTTACTGAACTCTGTAAATAGCAGGCTTTCTATAACAGAAGCTGAGAAGAAACTAGAAAACATGAAAATCACCAGGTACAGACTAGTTATAAGATAATATAATATTTTTTTTTCACCTGAAAAAAAATAGAAACATTTTATTTATAAACTTTTTTTAAAAAAATACTTCTTTTTGAATTGAAAATGGATACTTACCATATTTCCAAATAGGAACAATCTGGACCAGATACTTGCAATTTATAAAATTTATACTGAAAAGAATCCTTATATAAAATACGCAACATAGCAAGACATTTTAAGGCATATCCTGCTTCATCAATTGCACATTTTTCTTGTGGAACTGAGGCAAGGTTTGTTATTATCATTCATCATAGAGATAAACAGTCTTCATCTGTCTAAGATTTACAGAGCACATGACAACAGGCATTGCATTATCTTGATGCTCTAATAACAATAAGGGATGGGCTAATGGTCAGTGATTTATATAGAAAGCCTACAATTTATTTCATACCGCCAGAAACTATTGATCAGTTGCTTCTATGAATGAAACAGTTGCAAGGATTATGTCTGAGCTCATCCTTTTCCTAAATGTAAAGTGTTCTAACATACAAGCAACAGAATACAAATTTAGGTGCAGGTCTGAGAGCTGAGTTGGATGACATCTTGTTGTCTGGTGACTGCAATGGAATACTTGAAGATTTTTTTTCTGCCCCACAGATCGCTGACAATTGGGTGGATTTACTAAAGGAGGTGGGATTCTTAAATCAATAAACTGTGTAGATATTAAATTTAAAATATCCAATAATGTTATAATTAATTTCTTTTTACCTCTTTCAGCTGCACATTTTTTTTTGTTTTCGTGTTTTTTGTGAGCTGCACAGTATTTCACATATTGGATAATTGAAGTGGGTATTCACTCATTTTTTTAGTGGGGATTCTCAATTCCTTCACTAAATCAGCCTCATTGGTCTAACTTTATTTTTTTGATTTTTTTTTTCATTACTATTTGCTAGGATAAATGAGAGTCTTTCCATTTTATAATTTTTTTTTTTTACAATTTTTTTTTTTTTTTATTGAAGGGACAACTTCCAAGTATATTAACAGTTACAGGAAGAAAACGATGAGTATGAAATACCCGCGTGAACGCGCCTTGTATTGCATTTATCACAATTTATGTTGTTTTGACTCAAAGTTTTTCTACCTTTTTTATTTTAATTTATTTAATTTAAAATTTGAATTGTATTTCTAATTTATAACATCAAATAATATATAAAAATACCTAGGCGCGTTCACACTTATATGGTGAAGAAATATTGATATACAATTATCTCAAACTGTGTATACAGTGATATAAAAAAAGTGCTGAAGAGATAAAGCACCAGCTTTTTCACTAAGAATTGTGCTATTATTACTACTGTATGCACTTGGCACTTAAAGGGATTAATACTACTTATCCCATTAACCTTTTCAAGCACAGCCACTTTATCTCTTTAGCACTTTTTTTTATATCACTGTATACACAGTTTGAGATAATTGTATATCAATATTTCTTCACCATATAAGTTTGAGAGCTGTCTCCTTGTATTGTATTAACAGTTACAGTCCATAAAGATCAAATCCAAAAACATAGTGGCGGATAACAGTGTGATAAGATAAACATTTCAGTCTTAAAATTGAAAACTGCCAGCAATATAGAAAAAGAGATACTGGGTAATACTTTTATGTGAGAAGGGCATAATGTATTGGGAAATACCCGTAGTCATCCATTTTCATTTTACAAAGCTTAAGAATTAGCAGAGGAAAGACAGGGCAGAGTGTAGAGAGAAAGTCAAAGAGAGAGGAAGAAGTGACAGAGATAAGCGAGAAGAGATATGTAGAAAGAGGGGACGGGAAGACTGGGAATGAAGGTGGGGGGGGGGGGGGGGGTTGGGGTTGGCATGAACTGAGCAGTGGATTCTAGGCTCAACTGCTTCCGACAATTTCAGAGTCGCCAACTGCAATTGGAAATCTGCACTCATCAGAGAGGACAAAAGTGTCCCATTGATGCCACTTGATGCATTTTTCAAATCGGTGGCGTGCAGATAGAACCAGGCTTTCCATCATATATATATATTTCTTAAACCTTCTTGAGCCACATGCCAACACTTGGTGCATGCAGGCTTTTCCATTTGAGAGGAATGCACATTTTGGCAGCATTCAGTAAATGGGGAACAACATAGTTTTTCTAAATCTGAGCTGGGATGTTAGAGGCATGGAGAAGGAAAAGAGCAGGGTCCTTGGGAAGCAGTTTCTCTATAAACCTCTGGGAGGTGTCACGTACCAGCTCCCAGAATTGCGTCAGTTTAGAGCATGACCAAAAAATGTAATACCTACCCCCGTTCCACCCCACATCTCCAGCACTGATCCAAAAGTGCGGGAAAAAACGTACTCAGTCTAACAGGCATGTGGTACCATCTTGTAAAGAGTTTGAAATTAGCTTTGTGAGTTTTTGTACAGATAGATGTTGTGAATGCGAGTCGGATTATGCCGTTCTGCTGATGTGGGGAGAATACACAATTTGAGTCCCTTTCCCATTCAGCTAGGAAGGGAGGTTGGTACTGCCCACTGGTGTGATCAACATTGCGTAAATTTTGGACAGCGCGTGCGATAGAGTGCCTTTCTGGGAGCAAAGCTCTTCAAAGGGTGTTCGTTTTGTGTCATGGTGGCCGGGGATAGGTAATGATTTTAAGAAGTGATGAAGTTGAAGTGCCCTCAAGAAGTCCAGGCGATATATGCCCGATGGATCCGTCAGGTCTTTAAGCGTAGGCCAGCCTCAGGGTGTGAGGAAGTGGGAGGCCTGGAAAAAAACAGATTCCATCAAAGACCCGAACACCCTGTCTTGATAACCAGGGGTGAACTGGGGATTCCCCAGAGCAGGGAACAGTGGTGAACACATCCGAGTGGTTGAGAACTGTACAAACAATTTCGAGCAAGTTTTGATTGTGTGGCCAATAAGAGGGTGGCGCCTTATAGAGTCTAGTATTGTCTGGTGACACCATGGAGCCCTGCAAAGAGGTATTTCGCATTGGGCTTGTTCTAGTCTGGGCCAGAGTTTTGATTCCATGTAGCGATACCAGTCAATAAGTCTACCCAGCTGAATGACCTGAGAATATTTCCGTAAGTCCGGCACCGCCAACCCTTCCATTCGTCTTGGAAGTGAAAGAAGTTTTTTACATAGTCTGGGACGTTTTTAAGCCCAAATTAAGTTTACTAGTAGGGTGTCAATCTGTCTAAAGTAGTGGTAAGGAATGGGTATTGGAAGTGCTTGAAAGAGGTATAGGAACTTAGGGAGTATACACATTTTAATAATGTTGCATCTACCAAACCACGAGTGGAAGCCATTGTTCCACTTCTTTAATAGTGCCTGGACTGTCTTTAGGAAGTTAAGTGCAAATAATTGAGATATTTTGGGTGAATTAAAAGTTCCAAGATATTTCAATGCAGAATGTGTCCACTTTAATTTAAAATTCAGTTGCAATTGTTGTAGAAGGGGGTTCAATATACCCACCCCCATAGCTTCGGATTTGGTAAAATTGATTTTCAGATTGAAAAAAGTGGCATATGTCTCAAATTCATGGAAAAGGTTTGGCAACGAGACTATAGGATTTGTGAGGGGGAACAGCATGTCATCCGCATAAGCAGATATTTTCTGCTGGGTCTGACCAATATTGATACCCGAGATATTCAGATTTAGGCGTATTCTGCATAAGAAGGGTTCCAGAGATAGAGCAAGGGCGAAAGGGGACACCCCTTTCTGGTCCCATTCGTGATTGTGAAACAAGCTGACAAGACACCATTCCCTCTTACTCTGGCTGTGGGGGTAGAATAGATCTGTGATAGCCAACTTAACATGGTGTCACCCATACCTACCCGTCGAAGCACCACAAACATAAAGTCCCATCTCACCCTATCAAAGGCTTTTTTGATATCAGTGCTTATTAGGAGACACAGGGGTTGTGGGCCTTATTAACTATATGTAAAAGCTTGAGGACCCTGGTTGTATTATCTCAGGCTTCACGTGTGGGCACAAAGCCAACCTGGTCCAGGTGGATCAGTTGCGTCAAGTGTCCTAATTGCGAGTATCTTTGTGAACAGTTTAAAATCTATGTTCAACAGTGAGATTGGTTGGTAACTGTCACAGGAAGTGGGGTCTTTGCCCCCTTTTGGGATGACCAAAATGTGGGCTTGTAATGTCTCTTTAGGGACACTGACTCCAGAGCCCCATGTGTTAAACATATCAACCATAAACCGTTCCAAAAGATGGTAAAGGCTTTTTATAATATTGGATGGTAAACCCGTCAGGTCCTGGGGCTTTCTCTACTTTAGTACCGGCTACGGCCTCCGTCAGTTCAGCTAGCATAATAGAATCCTCCAAGAACTTACTGTCAATACTGGATAATTGGGGCATATGGGAGGAGAGCAAATATTCTTCCATTTGAGTCTGTTAGGGGGCCGGGGTCTTTAAATTGTAAAGTGAGGCATAATACGATTTAAACTCATGACGAGCAATGTGTCTAGGTAACTTGGCTTTCTGGCCTTTATGAGAGACTATCTGCAGGATGTACATGGCTAGAGTTTGTTCTCTGAAAGATTTGGCTTACAGTTTACTGTATTTGTTTCCTGACCTGTAAGAAACTTTACGACAAATTTGCATAGCTGCCTCAGCTTTATATAGTAAAAGCTCATTAATTTGTTTACGTACTATCATAAGGTCCAACTCTGATGAGGGCATAGGAGCATGTTTGTGACGGGATTCTAGCGTGTGTAAGGACCGTAGTAAGGAATCTAGCTTTGCTGTACCTTGCTTTTTGATCCTGGAGACATGCTTAATAAGAATGCCACGTATTACTGCTTAGCGTGTCTCCCAAATGATTCAGGCTCAGTATCTGCAATGGTATTAGTTCGAAAAAAATGGTCTAGTTCTGTTGTGACGTCCATCAGGACAGTCTCTTCTTGGAGTAGACTCTCATTCAGTCTCCATGTCTGAGTCTTAGATGAGCGGGTATCTGTCAACTAGTAGGAGAGAATAACTGGGACGTGATCAGACCAGGTGATGGAACCTATAGACGTGTCCCGAATCGCATGTGATTGACTGTGTGGAATTAAGAAATAATCTATGCGGGAGTATAATTGGTGTGACGGGGAGTAGAAAGAATAATCCCATTCCCCAGGGTGCATCAGGCACCATATGTCTACTAGCTGTGCCTTATGGAGGGACTTCGCAATGCGTTTCCGGATCTTAGGGGGGACGAGAGTTTTTCAATTTTTCTACGCTGGCAATATCAGACAAACGTAATGCCTGCACTATGAACACTTTTAAAAGATCTGCAGTTTTGCCCATCCAGTCCCAAGATTTGCACAGCTCTGTCCCACAGCACATCCCTGTCTAGTGGTGGAAGGGACCTGATTTTATGCTTTTGTATTTCCACTTACAGGTCCCCTCCCTACTCTCACATCTTGACTGGATAGTGAAAAGGAGGAGCAACACACTTGTGAACTCATCTCTCTTCCACTCTGCTCTTTCCTTCCATCACACTTGATTAGATCCTATGCTGCTTCTCCCTCCAAATTACTAGTACCAGCACACCAGCCCAATGTGAGATTATTACCATGTGAAAATTGTACAGTGTGTGGAGTTATCTTTTCAATCCGATGTTAAAGGGAATTCTGACCCCATCCAGTGGAATATGTGCAGTATGAGTTGTGAATTATGAACTGAAATCTCTACAGTGAACTTGTGTCTTTGTTTTGTGACCATAAAACACATTCCATCAATAATAGTGCATGGGGTCATTGGTTACATTTAAGTAGAAAATTGACAGGGAAAAAACTAATCTTGTCGTGTGCAGGAGGCACACAGCAACAAGCAGGGGGAGACCCACAATCAAATTTTAAGCCTAATGAAGTTAGAAGCAAGGGAGGAAAACAAAAAGGGATAGCACATACCTGTTAGGGTTGCCACCTCATCCCTTTAATTCAGAACACATATTAATTACACAGATTCTGAGGCTTATATAATGCACATAAGGCACTAAGCGAGCTTAATTACCAACACAATCAGCCACAGAACCTGTGTAATTATTGTGTGTCCCGGTTTTAAGGGATGAGGTGGCAACCCTAATACCTGTAGGAGAAAAGAAACTGCAGCACTAATTCCAGCACCAGGATTCAGCACAAGTGTGTAGAGAAACACATGCATCATGGACTCCAGCAAACAAACACCAGCACAGGTTTGTAGAGAGACACATGCATCATGGACTCCAGCAAACAAACACCATCTCAGGTGCATCACATGAGGTCCTGTCTTCTCTAGTTAGAGAACCCCTCGGCCCCAAAATCCCACCAGAAGGGGATCCTGACCTTGTTGGTGCATTTAAAAACCTAAGATGTAGGACTGCGCCTGGGAGAGGCTGAACCCAGACAGATACCAACACAGTCGGCAGGTAGGGACTTTATTCCAACGTCACAGTCTTGCGGGTGAGGACAAAAAGGAGAATGAGGGAGGTTGCTCTCGTCAGGAAACATGTGTACCTATTATGCCTATTAATTAAAAAAACACCTAGATAAATGCTTGATCTGAGCTGGCAGGGTAACATTAATCAATTTTCTTTTAATCAAATCATTTTTATTAAAGTTTTCACAAAACATACACGACAATGAAAAGAAACACAAATCAAAATAGGATTCAGAACGATGAGTATAACGTCAACTTATAACTAGAGTTGATCGAACACCTGGATGTCCGGGTTCGGCGGGTACGGCCGAACTTGAAAAAAAAGTCTGTGTTCGTGACCCGGACTTAACCCGAACTTTACCCCCATCCCGAACCCCATTGAAGTCAATGGTGACCCGAACTTTTAAGCACTAAAATGCCTCTAAAACAAACATGGAAAGGGCTGCAAATGGCAGCAAAATCATCTTAAGAGCATGGCAAGTGCTCTTCAAACAAATGTGGATAGGGAAATAACTTAAAATAACATAAAAAACATAAAAATAAAAAATAATAATCTTGAATGATGTAGGAGGAGGACGAGGCCCATATGGAGTAGGAGGTTGAGGTGGCGGTGGATATGGCGGTGTAGGTGGAAGCGGTGGTGGCGGTGGAGGAGGAGGAGGATGAGGCCCATATGGAGTAGGAGGTTGAGGTGGCGGTGGATGTGGCGGTGTAGGTGGAAGTGGCATTGGAGGAGGACGAGGTAGCCAACACTGGTTTTTGTTTTTAATTTTCTTTTTAAATTAGGGTACACCCCAAAAGAGTTAGAAAGATCAAATACAACAATGGCTCGGTATACATGTCTATTCTGCACAAGGTACGGACAAGTCCTGTGGGATCCATGCCTGCTTCATTTTAATGAACGTGAGCTTGTCCACATTGGCTCTGGACAGGCGGCTGCGCTTTTCTGTGATAACGCCCCCAGCCGTGCTAAATACACGTTCAGATAATACACTGGATGCAGGGCAGGCCAGCACCTCCAAGGTGTAAAGGGCAAGCTCAGGCCATGTGCCCAATTTGGAGACCCAGAAGTTGAAGGGGGCAGACCCGTCATTTAGTACTTCTAGGCGTGTGCACACATACTGCTCCACCATGTTAGTGCTGGGTCGTGGTGCTGCTGGTGGAGCTCCTGTTGCAAGGAGAGGACGTGGTCGATCTGTGCCAGCTACACGAACAAGTGAAACACCTTTCTCAGCTGCGAGTAGGCGACAGAACCTTACAGCGGTATTTGGCAGGGCCTAATGCGCCTCTACAAATGTTGATGCCAGAACAAGTACAGGCTATAGTAGATTGGGTTGCTGACAGTGCCTCCAGTTCCTTCACATTGTCTCCCACCCAGTCTTCCGCTGAAAGGTCAGAGTTGGCACCTGCAGCTGATGTCCATCAATCTTTCACCTCACCCCCTTGCAAATCAGCCAAGCAGTCTGAGCCCCAAGTCATGCAGCAGTCTCTTCTTCTTTTTGATGACTCTGTTAGCATGGTTTCCCAGGGCCATCCACCTAGCCCTGCCCCAGAAGTGGAAGAGATTGAGTGCACCGATGCCAAACCACTTATGTCTCAAGATGAGTACATGGGAGGACCATCACAGCACGTCTCAGATGATGACGAAACACAGGTGCCAACTGCTGCGGAATTCCGAATTGTGGAGACCGACAAGGAGGGCAGGGGTGAAGACTGGGTGAAAGATGATGTGGAGGACGATGAGGTCCTCGACCCCACATGGAATGAACGTCATGCAGGTGACCTGAGTGGTAGTAGGAAGAGGCAGTGGTCGCACAGAGCCACCAGCACAGCAGAAGAGGGAGCAGGGTGCAAAAGCGGAGCGGCCGTGCCCTAGACACTACGCCTGCTACTGCTAAACGCAGCAAGGGACCAAGCACACCAAAGCCAGCTCTAAGAAGTTCCCTAGCATGGCAGTTCTTCAGACAATGTGCTGATGACAGGACACGAGTGGTTTGCACGCTGTGCAATCAGAGCCTGAAGCGAGGCATAAACCTTCTCAACCTGAGCACAACCTGCATGACCAGCCATCTAAGTGCAAAGCACGAGCTGCAGTGGAGCTCCTCCTGCTTCCTCTTCTGCTGCAGTCTCGGCCTCTTCATCCACCTCTGTAGTGAGACCGGCACCTGCCACCCCGCAAACAGAGGATCTGCCAGCAACACCACCACCTGGGTCACCAACAACCATCTGCACAATGTCCTGTGGAAGTGTTCAGCTTTCTATCTCCCAAACACTGGAGCAGAAGAGGAAGTACCCCCCCTACCCACCCGCGATCCCTGGCCCTGAATGCAAGCATATCAAAATTCCTGGCCTTTGAAATGCTGTCATTCCGTCTGGTGGAGACACAGAGTTTTAAAAGCCTTATGGCGTTGGCTGTCCCACAGTACGTCGTGCCCAGCCGTCACTACTTTTCCAGGCAAGCCATCCCTTCCCTGCACAACCAAGCGGGTGACAAAATCAGGTGTGCACTGCGCAACGCCATCTGTGGCAAGGTCCACCTAACTACGGATACGTGGACCAGTAAGCATGGTCAGGGACGTTATATCTCCCTAACAGCACACTAGGTAAATGCAGTGGTAGCTGGGCCTGAGGCAGATAGCAGTTTGGCGCATGTCCTTCCACCACCGAGGATTGCAGTGCGCTTCAGTTTGCCTCCTGTTCCTAACTCCTCCTACTCCGCTTCCTTATCCTCTACCGCCTCCTCATCCGGTCAGCGTAACACCTTCACCACCAACTTCAGCACAGCCAGGGGTAAACGACAGCAGGCAGTTTTAAAACTTGGGGGAAAAACCACACACCGCACAGGAGTTGTGGAGGGGCATTCAACAGCAGACTGATGAGTGGTCGCTGCCAGTGAGCCTCAAACCCGGCCTGGTGGTGTGTGATAATGGGCGAAATCTCGTAGCAGCTCTGGGCCTAGCCGGTTTGATATGCATCCCTTGCCTGGCGCATGTGCTGAATTTGGTGGTGCAGAGGTTCCTTAGAAATGACCCCGATATGTCAGAGCTGCTGCAGAAAGTGCAGTCCGTCTGTGTGCACTTTCGGCATTCTCACCCTGCTGCTGCTCGCCTGTCAGCGCTGCTGCGTAACTTCGGCCTTCCCGCTCACCGCCTCATATGTGACGTGCCCACAAGGTGGAACTCCACCTTGCACATGCTGGCCAGACTGTGCGAGCAGCAGCAGGCCATAGTGGAGTCTCAGCTGCAGCACGCACGCACGCGTGAGTCGCTCTGCGTAACAGCACCACTTCACCACCAATAACTGGGCCTCCATGCGAGACCTGTGTGCCTTGTTGCGCTGTAACATATGCAGACTACGCCGCAATTTATTTTTTTCCCCCTAAATGGGTTTTTATTGATAAGCGGAATACAACAACAGTATCCAATGGGTGTATCTCACTGTAACATACGCAGACCAGGCCGCAATTTATTTTTTTTATTCCCTAAATGGGTGTTTATTGAATAGCGGAATAGAACAACAGTATCCAAAGGGTGTATCTCACAGTAAAATATGCAGACTAGGCCGCAATTTATTTTTTTCCCCTAAATGGGTGTTTAATAAATAGCAGAATAGAACAACAATATCCAAAGGGTGTATCTCACAGTAACATATGCAGACTAGGCTGCAATTTTTTTTCCCTAAATGGTTGTTTATTGAATAGCGGAATAGAACAACAGTATCTAAAAGGTGTATCTCACACGTACTGATACAGACTAGGCCGCAATTTAATATTTTTTCCCTAAATGGGTGTTTATTGAATAGCGGAATAGAACAACAGTATCCAAAGGGTGTATCTCACAATAGCATATGCAGACTAGGCCGCAATTACATTTTTTTACCCTAAATGGGTTTTCTGTGACAAAATGGAAGTTTTGCCTGTAAGGTAGAGGGATAGTTGTCAACAATGTCTCTCCAGAGGTGTGAAGATTTTGTCCCAAGTTGCCATGCTTAGATGTGTACTTCTTGTGACAGATGCTAATGTCATCAGCTCAACCCTCTGTCTTCCAGACATCATTGAATATGCTGATTTACCCCTCTATTTGGTAATGTGTATTGTAGTTCATGAACTCGAGGACGGCCGTCTTCCAGGTGATTGGCTCAGGTTGATTGAGTCATTGTCATCTGTTAAGAATACTGTTTGTGGTCGTTATTCCTTAGAAATGGTAATTAACTCACATTGCTTCTGTTCAGAGGGCTAGATAATTAGTTCAGTTCCTGTATACAATTTCATCTACATGTGATAATGTAATCATTCAACCCCTGACCTGTGTGTAGTAATTTGATGAGGAGAGGGATGTGTCCATGTGTGTATAAATTGACTGTGTGTCAGTTTAATAAAGAGTTCGTTTTTACCCCTTCCCTTTAATTGGTGATTTTTGAAGAGCAGATTTGAACAGCAATGTCTAAACGCTGTATGACAGTGTCACAATAAAGTATGAATGAAAAACTGAAAAATATTTTTTTTTCCCTAAATACTGAAAAATAATAATTTTTCCCTTACATTGGTGCTTTTTTGAAGAGCAGATTAGAAAAAGCAGTTTCTGTCTAAACAATGTATGTCAAAGTAAAATATGAAGGAAAAAAGTTTTTTTCTTTTTTACATGCAGATTAAGCAGACACATATGCACTGAGCTTGCATTACATGGCCGCTACACACCGCACGCCTAACAGGTTGGATACTGTTGTTGTTCTATTCCGCTACTGAATAAAAAAAACCCATTTGAATGAAAAACTGAAACATATTTTTTTCTCCCTAAATACTGAAAATAATCATTTTTCCCTTACATTGGTGCTTTTTGAAGAGCAGATTAGAAAAAGCAGTGTCTGTCTAAACAATGTATGTCTAAGTAAAATATGAAGGAAAAAAGTTTTTTTCTTTTTTAAATGCAGATTAAGCAGACACATATGCACTGAGCTTGCATTAAATGGCCGCTACACACTGCACGCTCCCCACCTAACAGACTGATAAAAGTTTTTTTTTTCTCCCTCCTACTCCTCACTGGGCTCAGGTCAGGGCATGAAGATTGTGCACTGCACCCCCACACAATAAAATCAATGTAGATCGCTGTCTGATTAAAGAAGATTCTTCCTATTCTTTCCCTCAAAGCAATCTCCAGCCTGCCCCTACAATAATCTCCTATCTCTCCCTCAGTAGCAGCATCAGGAACCTCTCCCTAGTATAATTTGAGCAGAGGGACGCGCGGCGCTGTGTGACTCCAGCTTATATAGAGGCTAGGTCACATGCTGCACTGGCCAATCACAGCCATGCCATTAGTAAGCATGGCTGTGATGGCTTCTAAGGGCACACTAGTTAAACGCTTGCTGATTGGCTGCCTTGCACCTGTTGAAACCGCGCCAAAACATACCGAACAACGGACAGTATCCGAACATACAGTGAAATGTTCGGGTCCGTGTCCGGGTACCGAATACCCAAAAGTCTGGTACGATCCCGAACAATACAGTCCAGGTTCGCTCAACCCTACTTATAACAACTACAAAACAAACACAAAACAATTAATTACTTTGACACAAACAAGAAACTTAGAGACAGTCATCTCAGCACAAGTATTTTTAAAAATTGTAACTTTTTCAATGTATTTGCCTTTCCTGCACACAAGATGTCAACAGAGAGCTAACACTTTGTATATTTGTCTACACAAAGCAGTACTCACCCCTCCCCCCACACGCATATACACTGCAGTCCCTCTCAGACACAGTGCAACCCTCTGTCCCCCTTCTTCTCACAAACAATGCAGCATCCTGCCCCCTACCTACACACAGTGCATCCCTCTGCCCTCCCTCACACACAGTGCATCCCTCTGCCCCCCCCTCACACACAGTGCATCTCTCTGCTCCCCTCACACACAGTGTATCCCTCTGCCCCCTCACACACAATGCATCCCTCTGTACCCCTCACACACAATGCATCCCTCTGCCCCCCTAACACATATTGCATCCCCCTCCTAACACACCATCCAACCTCTCCTCACAAACAATGCAGTCTTTTGCTCCCTCCTCATACACATTGCATCCCCCTGCCCCCAACACATAATGTAGCCTCCCTGCCTCATCACATACACTGTAGCCCCCCTTTTCACACACAATTTCGTTTCCTTCTTGACACAATATACAGCCCTCCTTCTCACGTAGAATGCAGCCCCACTCCTCCTCTCATAGTAATTCACAGTGACTCAAAACAATTTACAAAAAGAAGGTGATGCTTCTGATTATAACCGACACCCCTTGATATTACTCACCATCAAAACAATGTTTATCTTCTATGCTGCATTTTATAAAGGGTGAGAGATTCTTCTTAGATGCAAGTTCCCCACTACATCTACTGTGAGCATGTGGCAATCTGCCATTAACCAAGTTTTTAGTTCTGTACAGACATGCTTACCTTAGATGAAACTGCCCTAAAATATTTCACAAGGTCTGGTCATATTGGATAGATTCATGGGGGCTGACATTGTAAGTGCTTGGTAGGTTGTCCTGCCTGTTTCAAGAGACATTCTTCATAATTCACAAAGGAGCAGATGGTTGCACTGTTGCCCTTTGATGCACAGTATACTGTAGGTGTCTTTATGGTTGAGCTCTCCCTCGTCCCTTTTCTGACCCTGCTTTTCTCCCCTTTTCCCCACAGACAACCAGCTAGATATGTCACAATGTAACATCCCTTAGTGAATGTGGCATTGTTTATCAGGCCTAAAATAGATCACAAAGAAAGCTTATGTGCTGTTATTTGTATTTTTTCATTTACAATGGATGCCTCTGTAGTTTTGAGTGTGAACTCTGGTTTGTGATGCTGAACAGAGTGTTGTCCGGAAATCTAGAACTGTATTTTCTGTTTGCCATGTGTACCCCAGCAAGGGAAGCTTGTTGTTATCCTTTCATAGTGGGTGAAGAAAAACCCATAGAATTTCCTACTGCCTGGACTGGTATGTGAAAGTCTCTACTACTCATTGTTAATTTCACTATTTATAGACGGTTTTACCCAAAACAGAGGCATACAATAACTATTGTATGTGGAGATGTGTGGGGTATATAAAGAAATGTTTTGTAATCTGGGAAGAGTGACAGTTGTCCTAACATTGTCAAGCTCTTATCTGATATTAAAAAATGGATCAACCTGTGGTTATAGAAGTGCACACAAAAATATCTTCAATTTAGGTACCTTAGAGTTTTAAAACATGGCACCATTTTTAGTCTCCATCCCTCCTGTGACTATGCAAATGTTAAAGTGATTGTAAAGTCAGAAGGTTTTTTATCTTAATGCATTTTATGCTTTAAGATAAAAAGCCTTCTGTGTGCAGCACCCCCTAATACCTACCTGAACCCCATCTCTATCCAGCGATGTGCACAAGAGTCTGGGCCGTCCAGGACTCTCCCTCCTGATTGACTGAGACACAGCAGTGGCGCCATTGGCTCCCGCTGCTGTCAATCAAACTCAGTTAGCCATGGGGAGAGGGGGGGCAGGGCCGAAACGCGGCTCCGTGTCTGAATGAATACACAGAGCTGCAGCTCGGCTCGGGTGCCCTCATAGCAAGCTGCTTACCGTGGGGCGCTCAACAGGAGGGAGGGGCCAAGAGCACCTGCCAGGGACCCAAGAAGGAGGAGGATCCAGGCTGCTCTGCAAATCCACAGCACAGAGCAGGTAAGTATAACATGTTTGCTTTTTTAGCAGACAAAAAACGAGACTTTACAATCACTTTAAATTTACAATGTTGGGATTTATTTTGGTCACACCTACCTTCAATTTGACAATCATTAGAGTACCACTGTTGCATGGGACATGGGAATGTGGCTGTGTTCCTCAAACATTATTTAGAGGATGAGACCCATTTAAAGTATGTACAAGGTAGTCAACCCTAATATAGTCTGCAGCATTTGTTTCTTACCTAAGTATTATAATATGTCCTTAAAATATCATTAAAGTGTTACTAAACTGAGGACCCTGCATTCACTATATCTGGTCTCCCACAGAACACACAACATGGAAATGCAATTATTTTAGTAAAAGACAGCTATAGCGCAGGCCTACGATACTCGGCTGATCATAGATCGGAGTAATGGGCCGATCCCGGCCCCTTCCACGTGATCAGCTGTCAGCCAATGACAGCTGATCACGTGATTTAAACAGGGCCGGTAATTGGCTTTATTTTTCCTCACACTGATAGCGTGAGAAGAAAAAAGAAAGCCGATCACCGGCTTCTGTCAGAGGGACATTGGTCCCGAACAGAGAGAGACACTGCCGCCTCATCTGTGCCCACTAGTGCCACCTACCAGTGCAAATCAGTGCTGCCAATCAGTGTCTCATCATCAATGCTGACTATCAGTGTCAACTACTAGTGCCCTTTAGTGCTGCCAATCAGTGCCACCCATAAGTGCCACTTATCAGGGCCACCTATCATTGCACATCAGTGCTGCCTTAACAGTGCCTATAAATGCCCATCAGTGCAGCCTTTCAGTGCCCATCAGTGCAGCCTATCAGTGCCTGTCAGTTCCCATCAGTGCTACCTCATCAGCGCACATCAATGAAGAGAAAAATTATCTGTTTGCAAAATTTTATAACAAACTATGAAAACTGATTATTTTTTTCAAATTTTCTGTCTTTTTTGTTTGTTTAGCAAAATATTAAACCCCCAGTGGTGATTAAATACCACCAAAATAAATCTCTATTTGTGTGAAAAAAATTATAAAAATTCCATATGGGTACAGTGTTGCATGACCACGCAATTGTCATTCAAAGTGTGTTAGCGCTGAAAGCTGAAAATTGGCCTTGGCAGGAAGGGGGTGAAAGTGTCCAGTAGACAAGTGGTTAAATATCTTTTCTCATCAGGAGTTATATCAGTATTGTGACTTCTATCAGTGTTTGGAAGAGCACTAGTTAAAACATATAAGAGGAGTTTACATTCTTCTCTGACTGTCCTACAATGCTACATGACCCCTGACCCTCTGTCTGGACAGTGCTGATTGGCCCTGTGCCTATCACATGCACCCTCACAAAAAAAACCCAAAGAACTCGCTAGCAATACACACCAAACTGAGCATGTGCAGAGTGCCTCCTTGGGCTCTGTACTATCGGCAGACGAATTGGGGACTGTAGAAGAAGTGGAGGATCACAGAAGACAGGATTCTTTTTATACAATGCAGAGGGTTAACCCCTTAGGTTCTACATTGAGTATAACAAGCATGATTTACTGCATACAATGCCTTGCGAAAGTATTTGGCCCCCTTAAACTTTTCAACCTTTTGCCACATTTCAGGCTTCAAACATAAAGATATAAAACTGTAATTTTTTGTGACGAATCAACAACAAGTGGGACACAATCATGAAGTGGAACAAAATGTATTGGATATTTCAAACTTCGTTAACAAATAAAAAACTGAAAAATTGGGCGTGCAAAATTATTCAGCCCCTTTACTTTCAGTGCAGCAAACTCTCTCTAGAAGTTCAGTGAGGATCTCTGAATGATCCAATGTTGACCTAAATGACTAATGATGATAAATAGAATCCACCTGTGTGTAATCAATTCTCTGTATAAATGCACCTGCACTGCGATAGTCTCAGAGGTCCGTTTAAAGCGCAGAGAGCATCATGAAGAACAAGGAACACACCAGGCAGGTCCGAGATACTGTTGTGGAGAAGTTTAAAGCTGGATTTGGATACAAAAAGATTTCCCAAGCTTTAAACATCCCAAGGAGCACTGTGCAAGCGATAATATTGAAATGGAAGGAGTATCAGACCACTGCAAATCTACGAAGACCTGGCCGTCCCTCTAAACTTTCAGCTCATACAAGGAGAAGACTGATCAGAGATGCAGCCAAGAGGCCCATGATCACTCTGGATGAACTGCAGAGATCTACAGCTGAGGTGGGAGACTCTGTCCATAGGACAACAATCAGTGGTATACTGCACAAATCTGGCCTTTATGGAAGAGTGGCAAGAAGAAAGCCATTTCTTAAAGATATCCATAAAAAGTGTTGTTTAACCACTTTACCACCGGAGGATTTTGCTGTCTTACGTCCAGGCCACTTTTTGCGATTCGGCGCTGTGCGACTTTAACTGACAATTGCGCGGTCGTGCGACGCCGTACCCAAACGAAATTTACGTCCTTTTTTTCCCACAAACAGAGCTTTCTTTTGGTGGTATTTGATAACCTGTGCAATTTTTACGTTTTGCGCTATAAACAAAAAAAGAGCGTTTATTTTGAAAAAATAACAATATTTTTAACATTTTTTTATATGAAATTCCCCCCAAAAAAGATGTAAAAACCAATTTTTTTAAATTTTTGGCCAATTTGTTTTCTGCTACCCATGTTTGGTAAAAAAAATCACAAGCGTATTTTGATTGGTTTGCGCAAAAGTTATTGCGTTTACTAACAAAGGGAAAGATTTCTGTCATTTTTGGTGTTTTTTTTTAACGCGTAATGGCGGCAATCTGCGATTTATTTTGCGGTACTGCGACATTGCGGCAGACAGATCGGACCCTTGACTGACATTTTCGACACTTTTGGGGGTACCAGTGACATTACTGCAGTAATCAGTGCTATAAATATGCACTGTTACTGTAAAAATGACACTGGCAGGGAAGGGGTTAATTTTATTGGAGAGGGAGGGGTTAATGTATGCCTGTTGCTTACTGACGTGTGGGGTGGGGAGGTGACTGTGTGAGACAGGGACAGATCGGATGTCCAGCTATGCTGAATACTCCGATCTGTCACTCCCTGTCACTTGGGAGATCCGCCCGCTTGTGTTTACACAGGCGGGCGGATCTCCACACTAGATCCCCGACGATTGGGGAAGAGCTGCGGCGATCGCCGCTGCTCCTCCCCTGGCCCGACTCCCGCTGTGACAGAAAACAGCGGGAGCGAGCCTCCGGCGGCGCGCAAGCGCCGCCCAGAAGGGGGAGTGTCTGACGACGTAGTACTGCGTCGTCAGACGATAACGAGCCACTCTGCCGCAGTAATATTACTGTGGGCGGTGGTAAAGTGGTTAAAGTTTGCCACAAGCCCCCTGGGAGACACACCAAACATGTGGAAGAAGGTGCTCTGGTCAGATGAAACCAAAATCAAACTTTTTGGCAACAATGCAAAACGTTATGTTTGGCGTAAAAGCAACACAGCTCCTCACCCTGAACACACCATCCCCACTGTCAAACATGGTGGTGGCAGCATCATGGTTTGGGCCTGCTTTTCTTCAGCAGGGACAGGGAAGAAGGTTAAAATTGATGGGAAGATGGATGGAGCCAAATACAGGACCATTCTGGAAGAAAACCTGATGGAGTCTGCAAAAGACCTGAGACTGGGACGGAGATTTGTCTTGCAACAAGACAATGATCCAAAACATAAAGCAAAATCTACAATGGAATGTTTCACAAAGAAACATAACCAGGTGTTAGAATGGCCAAGTCAAAGTCCAGACCTGAATCCAATCGAGAATCTGTGGAAAGAACTGGAAACTGCTGTTCACAAACACTCTCCATCCAACCTCACTGAGCTCGAGCTGTTTTGCAAGGAGGAATGGGCAAAAATTTCAGTCTCTCGATGTGCAAAACTGATAGAGACATACCCCAAGCAACTTACAGCTGTAATCGCAGCAAAAGGTGGCGCTACAAAGTATTAACTTAAGGGGGCTGAATAATTTTGCATGCCCAATTTTTCAGTTTTTTATTTGTTAAAAAGTTTGAAATATCCAATAAATTTTGTTCCACTTCATGATTGTGTCCCACTTGTTGTTGATTCGTCACAAAAAATTACAGTTTTATATCTTTATGTTTGAAGCCTGAAATGTGGCAAAAGTTTGAAAAGTTCAAGGGGGCCGAATACTTTCGCAAGGCACTGTATAAAGACTGATTTTTACTGTTTTGGGTTTAGTAGCACTTAAAGCCTTTTGTCTTATGTTGTCCTTCATTTAGAAAACATTTAATAATTCTCCTTTATTGTGAGAAAAGACCTCATAATAATATTTACAAGGCAGAAATAAGCAAATCGAATGCTTTATTGAGAGATGTATCCAGCAATTAATGAATAATATTGAGTTTGATAGGTTAGCAGGAACACACTGAACTGAAATTGATTTATGCAATTAACAGATAAATGAGTAATCTTCAGTTGCTAGATTGCCTAAAATTAAAGCTGACAGAATTCAATAAAATCTTTACTTTTCTGTATTTTTCTCAGGTAAAGTTGAAAAGTAAATGAAACATAATTGAGTCACCTTACCCAATGTCTTAATGAGAGCATTAAATGAGCCGTTTTATAAAAATGACAATAGGATAATAATTCCATACAGCAAAATAATTCAGATGTTGCTCATGGCATGTAATAGCTATGTATTTGTGAACAAATTATTCAATATTTATCTATTAAAGAAGAGAACAGACAGACACAAAGCAATCACGCAGAATAAAGACAGATGAGTTAAAAATAGATTTAAAAAATTGATCCCATACCGGCTTTTGTCCTTTATTGATGTTGAGGAAAACAAGTTAAAAATCACAAGTGAAGTAGCAGGCTGGCTTGTTTTCAGAGGTAAATAAATATTCCTTGTGACCTTAACTTGGCAGTGTCTCCTTGAATCAACATTCTTGTTGTGTTCAAATTAAACAGGATAACACTATCCATCTTTGCTAAATAGACAGCTAACGTATTTTTCAAGACATCAAGGAAATTTGCATCACAGTCAACCTCAGCAATCATCTGCTCATCTTTACTAACATTTCCATGACAGACAATAAGACCTTTGGGCACCTCTGTGAAAGCTTTCAAAGCTAGCATAGGGGAAGCAAATACAAATACCTCTAATGCATCCATTTGTAGGTCTTATGCTGTGCAATGCTGCAAAACTGTAGTCCTAAGCATACTACCGTAAAAGTCTTCCCAATATGACATTTTTACTTAAAAAGATTATTATAAACATATAATGTGGACTAGATTTCCTATGGTGTTTACAGTATAATGTTTTTGGATGAGTTATTTTAAAGATGAAAATATTGAAGTCAAGATTCTGAATAATACATAGTACTTCATTTATAACAAAATAAATACACATATAAAATTGAAAAAAATAAGCATTATGTCTTCTTTGGGTAAAATATACTACATTAATTAACTAGGTTTAGTGGAAAATTTGCATATGTATTACATCTCAAACAGTGTGCATATGCAGAAAGAATGAGAGGGGGAAATATTAGGAACTAGATAAAAGCATGCTGGAGTCTCATGGTTACCAATTTACTCTGCAATTTTTAAAGAAGCCTGCCTGGAGAGACATGGGAACTGCTATGGGAGAGGCAATCATACATTCAGAGATCATCTGGAGTCTGACAGTTGTATTGTGTACAGTCAGACATTTCTTTGGAGGCAACGGGGAATATACACACTTCATAAGTAAGCCTGCATTGTTAAAAACACAAAATATTCTGATTCCTGCATAAGTCCAACCTTGGCAGATTCTCTTTATTCTATAGACCAAAAACAATCCAAAATTGTTGGACTGCTGGAAGAAACTATGTATTCCAAGAAATACAATCTATACATAATAGAAAATACTCTTTAAACTGAAAAAATCTCCCTTTTATTGTTTATTTATTTTCAAGAGGAGAGTGACTATCATTGTGAATAGTTGCATTTCGAAAGGGCTCCATGTTACCATTGTTTTAATACTGCTGAAAAATTGCTCCTGCACATATTAGGATCTGTTCTTGCTTTCTTTCCCTCCTGGTTCTCATATACTCTACTCTGGAGCTTGGATGCAAAGAGTCACCGATAGGAAACATAACATTGGACTGTACTTATTGTTCTGTGATCCCTGCACCACAGTGCTTCAAGGAATTCATATCTACTTATCGGTCCTTAGTTCCCAGTAGCTGCCTGCTCAATTGAGTCTGAGAACCCCAACCTGGACAGCTCCTGGAGTGCAGCCCATCTCCACCTTCAGGAGCTCTGAAGAACACAAGGCTTTTTCATAGACTCTGTGTCTTGGCCCTTCCAAGGACCATGACTTTCATTGTACATACAGACAGACTGGGTTCTCCCCAGTCTATTCTAATAGGTATCCTTCCTGTCCTAGGTTCCTCGTGTACCTACACCCTATTCTTAGACTCTGTGCCTTGGCCATCCCACTGCTGTAAGGTACCCCTGTTGGCTTGTGAGCCCCAGTGCTGTATATGCCTCTTTTTAGTATCTCTGCCTGCCTTAAAGACCAGCACCTCAGAGCTACACTACACTACCTCCATTTATGCAAGTCCTGTATTCTGTATTTTCCAAGATCCCCGTCTTTGTGCTCTCCTCTACCAGGTCAGCTGTAGCCAACATGGGTGCTCTCTCCGACCACAGCACCATCCAGCATGCAGGCTACATGGAAGGGTCAAAGGTCCCAAATATTTATGACAGTCATCCTTCATGACAATTCCTTCTGCTAACTTCTGAGTTTTGGAACTGCTCCACTAAATGACCAAACATCCTATAAGGCTGTCACCAGCAAAATTACTTTCAGAACCTACAATGGGTGACTTCCAGGTTGTGATCAAGGACTGTTGATCATTGAGAATTAGTTAATGCAGCTATAAGTAATGTGGCTGATCTGATACATCAATAATATTCTCCACTAGTCAAGAAACAACAGAGTATTCTTGTTAAAGTGTGTGTGTGTATGTGTGTGTTGGGGGAGGGTATTATTCTCTTAGAGATAAAAGTAATAAACAATTTGGCTTACTAATAAGTTCTACTGTAAATGTGTGTGAAGCCCGTCTAATGTCACATGCAGATCAAAAGGCAAAGCTTTATCAACACATGAATGATATGCTAAATATAATTTCCCGTCTGCCGACTGTATCACTTACATGTATGGTGGCAAGGCGTCTCTGTTGCTGTGACTTGGCTGTGCTGTACACAGCAGATGCCAATCAGTGGGTGCCAACCAATGGATGACCTCCCGCACCCGCCGATTGCTGGGAAGACACACAGGACAGAGCTCTGCCTATGTAAACAAGGCAGAGCTCTGTCCTGTCAGCTGTGAAGTAATGGATTTTCTTTCCCTGCAAAGCAGGGAATAAAATTCATGACTTACCTTAGAAAAAGCACCGCACACAGTACCCTAATACTTAGGCACATATTTAACCCTTTGATCACCCTAGATGTTTAAACCCTTCCCAACCAGTGTCATCAGTACAGTGACAGTGTATATTTTTAGCACTAATCATTCTATTAGTGTCAGTTAGGGGTTGATTTACTAAAACTGGAGAGTGAAAAATCTGGTGCAGCTCTGCATAGAAACCAATCAGCTTCCAGTTTTTTTTTTGTCAAAGCCAAATTGAACAAGCTGAGGTTAGAAGCTACCATGCAATGATGCACCAGATTTTGCACTCTCCAGTTTTAGTAAATCAACCCCTTAGTGTGCGATTGTCTGCCGCAATATCGCAAAAAAATAAAAAACGCAGAGGTGATCAAATGTCACCAAAGGCAAGCTCTATTTGAAGGAAAAAAGAACATACATTTTTTTGTGTACAGCTTTGCATGACCATGCAATTGTCAGTTAAAGTAATGGAGTGCCATATCACAAAAAATGACCTGGTAATGAAAATATATCATTACCCTGTTTTTACTCTATAAAACTTGCAAACAATATGAAAGTCTCATTTTACACAGGAGTGGCTGAGCAAGGGGGATTAAGGAAAAGGGTAAGTGGTAGGCAAAGGAAAGAAAGAAAAGGCAAGGAGGGGGTGTGAAGTTCTAGGATCGTGGAGTATTGCGCATTCTCAATGGTGGGCAGCGGCAACTACAATACCAACAGCGTCAATTCAAATTTCTGTGGTCCACAGTGATTAATCCTTTCGAATCAATTTAAAGAACTAGGCTGCAACTTAAAGGGAAGGACCTACAAAGTTATATTGTTGTCTAAAATATAGCCTGGCCTGTTCTATGCACAACACAGGAAAAGCAGGGGTAGATTAGAGAAATTAATGCATGGCTTAGGACCTGGTGTAAGTGAATGGGCTGCCCTATGCTCACCGTGCATTTATGGGTGAATAATGCGCAAAAAAAACAACGAGAATGCGTGTTTCCACTGTGCTCAGGTGTGAATGGATGTGCTTGGGAACAGAGAGTAGTGTTTTTAGGCAGCAACAATGAACTGGGAGGTGAGGTGAGGGTTAAAATAAAACATTGACCCATCAGAGTTGCATAGGAATCACTTGCTGATGTTACTTCTGTGAGATAACATAGAGGTCTCTGGGGCTGAAATGGCACTGAAGTCATGGGCAGAACTTTTTTTTCAGGGGGGGGGGGCATAATTTTAAGGTCACCCATACTCTGCCCCTTTTCACCCCCATAGATCCCCCTTTAGGCCAGGCCAGGGTCTCCCATAGAGCCCCTTTAGAGCAGGATCCACCATAGATCCCACTTTAGAGCAGGCCAGACCAGGGTCCTCCATAGATCCCCTTTAGAGCAGGCCAGGGTCCCCATAGATCCCCTTTAGTCTTACCTTTTCACCATTATTCCCCGTACCAGATTTTCCTGCACCACCAGGTACTTTAGGCTCTCCCTGCAAAGAATATATATACTTAGCCAACATGACCTCCTTTAGAGCAGGCCAGGGTCCACATAGATCCCCCCTTAGAGCAGGCCAGGGTCTCCATAGATCCCACTTTAGAGCAGGTCAGGCCAGGGTCCCTCATAGATCCCCTTTTAGAGCAGGGTCTCCCATAGATCCCCCTTTAGAGCAGACCAGGCCATGCCATGGTGCCCCATAGATCCCCCTTAAGAGCAGGCAAGGGCAGGTCCCCCATATAGATATGCCTTTAGAGCAGGCCAGGCCAGGGTCCCCCATAGATCCCCTTTAAAACAGGCCAGGCCAGGGTCCCCCATATAGAACCCCCTTTAGAGTAGGCCAGGCCAGGGTCCCTCATATAGATCCCCCTTTAGAGCCGGATAGGGTCCCTCATATAGATCCCCCTTTAGAGCAGGCCAGGTCAGGGCAGGTCCCCCCATAGAATAGATCCCGCTTTACTTAGTCTTCTTATGGCACTTTTCCACTGCAAGTACCGGCTAGTACCGGCTCGGCTCTACTCGGCCCTGCTTGGCCCGGTTTGCTTTTCCACTGCTGGTACCGCATGGTATAGTGTCGGAACGGTTCGGTACGATACGGTATAGGTTTGCTTTTCCATTAAAGTAGTACTAAAGTTAAGTGGGTGGGATAACAACGGGGTGGGTGTGATTCTCTGACCAATCAGTGGCTAGTAGTGACTGCATGCAAAGGATTGTGGGATATGGTACCAGTTTGGTACCTGTTGGAACCACAATCGAGTAGGTACTGTTTTTTCAGAGCCGTACCGTACCGTACCGTTCGGTTCCATGCAGTGGAAAAGCAAACCTATACCGTACCGTACCGAACCGTTCCGACCCTATACCATGCGGTACCGCAGTGGAAAAGCACAAAAGCGTGCCGACCCGGTACGGTTCCATGCAGTGGAAAAGCGCCATTACTCTTACCTTTTTTTCACTTGTGTATAGAATAAAATCCCCAGGTTTTCCTGCAGCACCACACTCCGGCTCTCCGGCCTCTCCCCCTGCCATGAATATATTATATATATACTTTCCACTCCACAAGTCCTCCATGCTTCCTCCCCCTCCTCGGCTCAGGCTGCCTGACTGTCTGTTCTCTGGTTCCCTCTCCTGCTCTGGGCAGCCACTGCACAGCACAGTCTCTCCCCCAGACCGTCCCACAGATCCCTCCACACACAGGCAGGACTCCACCACCACTCCACTTGAGTGGGCGGTGCCTGCCAGATCTACATCTCTCTCTACACAGTACACAGAAGGGCCTGGAGCCTAGCGGCCAAGCCAAGGCCAAAGCCATCACATTAGGGGTGAGGGAGGGACGGTCTCAGTGAGTCAGAGAGCAGCAGACTCAGAAAAGTCAGCGGTGGACCTTGCAAGGACCGTTTAAGGACACAAGTGTCCATGTGCAGACACCTTGCCGATCCCTGATTCCAGGGGGGGGGGGGGGGCACTTGCTGCCCCCTTTCCAACGCCCATGCCTGGAGTCGCCCCAAAGTTGTACTGGAACCTTTTCAAAAATCACACAGTGCTGAGTTGCATTGATTCGGATGGGCACCACTGAAAACAATGTGATCTCTCTTGTCATGCGGTACGTTTTTGATGTGTTTTGATGCATTCCGGTGCATTTTTCGAATGCACTGGAACACACTGCGCTGGTGTGAGTTATACCATCGAAATCCATGCTACCTAATGTGCATGCATTTTTGATGCAGATTAAAAATGCGCTGTACTGTATGTGGTATGAACCGGCCCTAAGAGAGCCAATTTTCCAAGGCTAAAGGCTACTCTCCCAGACTTAGCCATAGAGGGAATGTTCTTATTAAAGCAGTATTAAACCCAAAAGCAAACATTTATTATATTGCAGCTTACCAATTCTTAGATGTGATGACTTTATTAGCTTACTTTTTTAGGCTTTCTTTCTTCTATTTTTATCTGGTAATCCAGCTAACAAGTCATGGATTCTTGAAAGACAGAAGTTGTCAAACAATTCGGTTTTTTTTTTTGAGGAGGTAAGCAAAAACTTGAATTGCCTACTTTCCAAAATAGTAATTTGGGGGCTATTTGTACTGTAGGGCCTCAAGAAATGAGATAGGCAATCAGTACATCAGTGAACAAAAGAAAAAGTTAAATCTGCGCTAGTGATTTAGATCAAGTGAAAGCTGCTGAACACTTATACCTATGATACCAGGTACATCAAATATCATAAACAAAAAAGTGCAGCGCAAATATAAACAAATTCATGAAAATGTGATATTTAACTATGTAACAACATCACAAAAAATCTCTTTGTTAAAAATACAATGTGACACGTGTTGCTAACAAAAAAAGTCCCACAAAGCAATTCCTTGTGTGCCTGAAGAAAGATCCAGGAACAGCCAAGGTGACACCGAAGAAAAGGTCCACACAGGAGGCTTACCGGAATGCCAGTGACCCCCCTTATACAGGGTGGTCAAAACTTGCTTAAATGACCAGGGATGGATCAAAAGGAAGGAGCAGACACCGACACAGGAACCTCCCAGCAGCAATAGAGATATATTCGGCAATCAGATGAACTCCAGCGTGTGTACGTTGCTCCTGACATCATCCAGGGTCGACTATCCACCAAGCCTTGCTGTCAAGCAAATACACCGAGCCTACTTCCTGGTTCTAACCTTGCCGTACAAGCCGGCCACGGCGAAAGGATTTCAGCTCCAGCAGGACGGATGTCCATGACCGGATGATGTACACTTCTCCACACTGGAACCTTGTTTTATGGGCATGAATTTATGCTAACTAACGTGAGTGCATAATTTTATTCATTAAACCTGATGCATAAAGTCTACACTTAGAGCCGCCTCTGTCTGTCTTTGTTTTAGCCTTGTGGAACCCCGGGCTTTTGGTTTCTGGATGGCTGCCCTCAGTGCTGGGACAAGGTAATTTGGTGCCCAGGGCGAAGATGGCAAACTGCGCCCCCCCCCGTGTAAAGAAAGATTTAGTGTCATTTCAAAACAAGAGAATACATAAAACAGCTCCCAATTTACGCAATAATAACACACAGCATTCGCATCAATTTCTGCAACAATGATCCCCAGCAATGGCACTGGGGGCTGTCCCCCAGTTCAGGCATAGCAGAGGCTTTTCCCTGCCACATATTCCAGAGTTAGGTGGAGAAACAAAAAGATAGGCAGGGGAAGCAGAGCCCAGACTGGACTGACAGTGTGATCGGGTCCAGCCCTGGGAGGAAGGGACATGAGTGGGGTTGTCCCCAGACACAGAATAGGACAAAGGGTGGGTTCTCTCCTCACATCTCCTCTCATCACAGGACCCTTCACATGTGGAGGAGCTGCGCACTGTGAGAGTGTATACTGTCCTCAGTTGTACACTGTGCCCTCCATGTACACACCCAACCCATGTCGCCCGCTCCTCTTCAACTTGACCCTTTCCATATGAAGAAGGAGGAGTGGAGAGAAATTTAGGACAGGGGCCTCTCATGGGGCCCCCTAATGGCCCCGGGCACTGCCCTGGTGACCAAATGGTCAGACTGTTCCTGGATATCTGTACAGTGAGGACTATTCCCTATATATATATAAAACTGATATCTGTATACTGAGTGCCGCTCAGTGTATAGATATAAGTGTTATTTATAAGGAATAGCACTAAGAGTACAGATATCAGTGCTATATATTGGGAATAGCACTCACTAAGTGCTATTCCCAATAACACTGATCTCTGTACAGAGTGCTAATACCTGTGACTGTACTCAGAGTGCTATTCCCTATATATAACACTGATATCTGTACACTGAGTGGCACTCACTATACAGTTATCAGTGTGCACTCAGTGTATACAGAAATCAACACTCAGCCTGGATGGTATAGATTAAAGCAGTGATATACTAAACTACTGGGCAGAGGGCTGGCCATCACACACTAACCTGCTGCTGTGCTGCAAACAGGTTGCTACCAGCTCTGAGACCGATCCACTCTGCAGTGCACTCTACATGGCGGGGATGTGGATTGTGGCCCCGCCCCTAAGCTGAATTCCCCGGGGGAAGAAGTGCCCAGAGAGCCTGAGGCTACTGCTGCAACTACAGCTGCTCGCTCATCCCTGCCAGCACCAGAGTCCTCTCAGTCCTCTCCCAGCGCTGCAGAAACCACCGTCAGGGAGGGCGGACTGAGCCTCTCATGGGCAATGCCCAAGCGCCCTAATAGTCAGTCCGCCCCTGTGCGGGATACACACTTGGTTCCTCCTCTAGGTTTCAGCCCTGGCAGCGATCCTCTGCCATCCCGCCTCCGCCGGCCCGGCCGGCCGGCGTCTCAATGACGTCACACAAAGCCGGCACTGTGAATTGAGAAGGTCCTGTCAGGGGGAGTATCTCCACGGGAAGGGAAGGGCTCTGCAGTTCCAGTCTTGTGCCGAGTGCAGGAGCACACTCGGCACATTGTTGCTGATATAAAGCCAATGGTGTGTACATTGATACACACAGACAGTGTACTCTGCCGACACTTCACCTGCGCCCCCCTTCCTCTATTAAATGGTACCGCCCAGGGCACCCGCCCCTTCCGCCCACCCCTTGTACCGGCCCTGGCTGCCCTACATGGTGGACTTTTTCTCCCCCTGTGCCATTATTGACTTTTAACTCCATGGACTTTTGGTTCGATATGTGATCAAGCGCCTGTTAACATTGTGTACATATTTTATATTGAGTGATGTTTGCATTAGCCGCTTCCCCCAGGTTGAGGTCATATAATGAGGGGTCTTAAGTGGTGATATCTGAATGATGCCTGCAGCTGCAGGCAGCATCCAGATATCTTTTTTTTTTTCAGCAGGTGATTCCCTGCAATGTAAAAGCAATCATAGCTGCTTGATTGCTTTTACAGGCAGCAGGAGTAGATGTCCCCCCCCCCATCCCTCCGCCCTCTGGTGCTTTTCCCAGGTCAGCCATGCAATTCTAGTGCCAGTAGATGTAAACAAATGCTGTTTTCTTTTTGCTGGGAAGCCTGAAATCAATTTTTTTTCTCTGATCCCAGGCTTTCCAGCATAGAGGAGAGATTTGGGGACTTATAGACCCCAGATCTCCACACATGTGAGGTATCAATTGTTAGAGTGAGAGCAATACATTTAGCACTAGACCTCCTCTGTAACTCCAAACTGCTAACCTGTAATGATTTTTTAAAGTACCAAAGTTTGGTGCCATTCCACGAGTGTGTGCAATTTTAAAGCATAACATGTTAGGTATATATTTACGCAGCGTAAAATCATCTTTCACAATATACAAAAATTTGGGGTAAATATTGTTTGTATTTTTTTTCCTTTAGTCACAACAATGTTTTATTTCCAAAAAAAAAATTATATTTAATATGTTTATAAAAATTGCTGCTCAAATACCCTGAGACAAACAATTGAAATGGCTGCCATTTTATTCCCCAGTGTCTTTGCTAAAAAAAAAAAATATATATATATATATATATATATATATATATATATATAATATATATATATATATATAATGTATGGGGTTCTGAGGTCATTTTCTACCCAAACAAATATGATTTATACACTTAGGAGAGAAGTGTCAGAATTGGCTTGGGTGGCAAGTAGGTAACCAAGAAGGAGGTTTGATCCTGCAACTTAAGGGCCATACACACTATAAGATTTTCTGAAGACTTTTTCCTTTAGACTTACCAAAACCATATAATATAAGGTCAAACCTAAACACTTTCAATTTGTATGCAATCTGGCAGGTCCTTGCACTACATAGAAAAGGTCAATCTGAAGGAAATCTAACCACAAAAGTTGGATAGTGTGTATCCAGCTTTAGTTGGACAGAATGCAAAAACTAGAAATATTGTAAATTCCTTGAAGTTGGTCAAAAGTCTTTATTCTCTGTAAGCTAAGAGAGTAGGTGTCAAAGTCAATTAAAGAACTGGGATGGATTGTGGTGGTTGGATTGGGAACAAGAGGCAGTCAAGGGTGAGAGAAGTAGATTTTTTTTCATAATGTGTAGAGAACTTCCACACCTGTTACCCACTTTCTCATTCCTCTCCAGGTCACTGGAGGGAAAGGGAAGGTCTCCTAATGGGGTAAAGGGATAGCATAAAAAACTACACATACTAACTTTTCCTCACTCTACCAAAAGCTGGAAAAACATATTTGACCAGATTTACTCTCTATAAAACATGTTTAAGGATTCATCTTCATATTTATACAAAAAAAGTGGATCTTTGACAATTTTTCACCCTAGCCATTATACATCACCGCTATAGTATTAACATCAAAGTGTCAACAACAAAGTACCACAGTAACTTATTTTTTCTTTTTTCATTTCCCATGTTTCTTGTCAATAGCATATTCTGTATTGTTAGCTGTTTATTTAAGAAAACCCATCTTATAATAAATTTATATGCATGGTGTATAGTAGCTATAACTGAGCAGAGCTATCCTGGTTTTCAGTACTGACCCCCTGAGCTCATTGTTGCATCTTTGCATGACCTAAAAAGAATGCTTAAATAATTCATTATACAGCCATGGCAGTGTTTTACTGTCTTTCTCCAACAAAACATTGTCAAAGATCTCATAATTGACCTCTTTAGCTGCTCCTACCTCCCAACCACAACAGCAATCTGCTCATCAAACATATGAAAAGAACAGGGTCTAGTTCACTCTGGAAAATGTAAGGAACAGCTTCAGAAAATATTACAGCAAGCAAAAGTGGAATTATTCATATGCCACTGGGCAGCAGCTGTATTAATGAGCCTTCAGCACTAAAATAAAGGTTGCTGTAATAGAAAAGGAGATAGAATTGAATTCATTCAATTCTTGTCAAGGCCAAGCAAATTTTTGCAGTCTTTGGCAAATAACAGTATTTTGTTTCTTGTTCACAAGAGACTAGCAAGCCATGGTGGTTGTATAGATAATGTATCCAAATTCTGAGAATAAATGAGGACCGTGGAACTGAAAGAACATCAGTTGGATGTTAAATTTGTTTTAGTTGTTGTGCATATGCATTAAAATTGCTTACTTGTTTTCTTGTTTTTTTAAGTCTGTTATATTGATTTGCCTGTTATCAGAGCTTGGCAGAGCCAAAGGAAAAGAGGGTGCTGCAATAGAGGGTGGTGCAGCCTCAGCCTCAGCCTCACTGTACCCATTGTCTCACTGTAATTTGTTCTCATCAGCTATTATGTTGATAGCCAGCTCCTGCTCTGTGTATCCAGAGCACTGACAGCAGCTCTTGTATGAATGAAGCCTGGAAAAAGAGATTGCATGATTAATTTATAAATACATCACAACAATATTGACTCAAACACTTGTGCTGTGTAGCACTTTCCCATAGACACCGAACCGAATGGGCCATACACTATACAATTGTCTTTAGATTTTTTTCCTTTAGCTTTACCAAAACCATATAATATGAGGTCAACTCTAAACACTTTTAATTTGTATGCAATCAGGCAGCCCTTGAACTACATAGTTGAAGGTAAATCTAAAGGAAATCTGCCAACAAAAGTTGTATAGTGTGTATCCAGCTTAAGTGAGCACTTCTCTTTGCCGAGATAATCCATCCGCCTCATAGGTGTGGCAGATCAAGATGCTGATTAGACAGCATGATTATTGCACAGGTTTGCCTCAATAAAAGGCCACTCTAAAATGTGCAGTTTTACTGTATTGGGGGGTCAGAAAACCAGTCAGTATCTGGTGTTACCACCATTTGCCTTACGCAGTGCAACGCTTCTCCTTCGCATACAGTTGATCAGGTTGTTGATTATGCCCTGTGGAATGTTGGTCCACTTCTCTTCAATGGCTGTGCGAAGTTGCTGGATATTGTCAGGACCTGGAACACGCTTTCGTATACGCCGATCCAGAGCATCCCAAACATGCTCAATGGGTGACATGTCCGCTGAGTATGCTGGCCATGCGAGAACTGGGATTTTTTCAGCTTCCAGGAATTGTGTACAGATCCTTGCAACATGGGGCAGTGAATTATCATGCTGCAACATGAGGTGATGGTCGTGGATGAATGGCACAACAATGGGCCTCAGGATCTTATCACTGTATCTCTGTGCATTCAAAATACCATCAATAAAATGCACCTGTGTTCATTGTCTATAACATACGCCTGCCCATACCATATGCCCATCGCCACCATGGGCCACTCGATCCACAACGTTGACATCAGCAAACCGCTCACCCACATTGTGCCAAACAAGCTGTCTGCCATCTGCCCTGTACAGTGAAAACCAGGATTCATCCGTGAAGAGAACACCTCTCCAAAGTGCCAGAGGCCATTGAATGAGAGCATTTGCCCACTCAAGTCGGGTACGACGATGAACTGCAGTCAGGTCGAGACCCTGATGAGGACAACAAGCATGCAGATGAGCTAACCTGAGATGGTTTCTGACAGTTTGTGCAGAAATTCTTTGGTTATGCAAACAGATTGTTGCAGCAGCTGTCCGGGCGGCTGGTCTCAGATGATCTTACAGGTGAAGATGCTGGATGTGGAGGTCCTGGGCTGGTGTGGTTACAAGTGGTCTGCGGTTGTGAGGCTGGTTGGAGGTACAGCCAAGTTCTCTGAAATTACTTTAGAGACGGCTTATGGTAGAGAAATGAACATTCAATTAATTGGCAACAGCTCTGATGGACTTTCCTGCAGTCAGTATGCCAATTGCATGCTCCCTAAAAACTTGTGACATCTGTGGCATTGTGCTGTGTGATAAAACTGCACATTTTAGAGTGGCCTTTTATTGTGGGCAGCCTAAGACACACCTGTGCAATAATCATGTTGTCTAATCAGTATCTTGATATGCCACACCTGTGAGGTGGATGGATTATCTTGGCAAAGGAGTGCTTAATAACACAGATTTAGACAGATTTGTGAAAAATACTTGAGAGAAATAGGCCTTTTGTGTAGTGTACATAGAAAAAGTCTTAGATCTTTGAGTTCAGCTCATGAAAAATGGGGGCAAAAACAAAAGTGTTACGTTTATAATTTTGCTCAGTGTATGAAAATGTCATCCTAGGCAGCCATTCTTGTTTAAGCCAGTGGGATAAGTGCATTACAAACACCAATGACTTTGACTTATTTAGGAGACATAATGTTCAAGTACAAAAAAAAAAAAATATATATATATATGTTTTGCAAGAAGAAGGTGGATTTTAAAAGCATAACCTGAGACACATATACAGTCAGGTCCATAAATTTTGGGACATCTACACAATTCTAATCTTTTGGCTCTATACACCACCACATTGGATTTGAAATTAAACAAACAAGATGTCCTTTAACTGCAGACTTTCAGTTTTAATTTGAGGGTATTTACATCCAAATCAGGTGAACGGTGTAGGAATTACAACAGTTTGTATATGTGCCTCCCACTTTTTAAGGGACCAAAAGTAATGGGACAGATTAACAATCATAAATCAAACTTTCATTTTTTAATACTTGGTTGCAAATCCTTTGCAGTCAATTATAGCCTGAAGTCTGGAAAGCATAGACATCACCAGGTTCTAGGTTTCATCCCTGGTGATGCTCTGCCAGGCCTCTACTGCAACTGTCTTCAAATCCTGCTTGTTCTTGGGGCATTTTCCCTTCAGTTTTGTCTTCAGCAAGTGAAATGCATGCTCAATCAGATTCATATCAGGTGATTGACTTGGCCATTGCATAACATTCCACTTGTTTCCCTTAAAAAACTCTTTGGTTGCTTTCGCAGTATGCTTCGGGTCATTGTCCATCTGCACTGTGAAGTGCTGTCCAATGAGTTCTGAAGAATTTGGCTGAATATGAGCAGATAATATTGCCCGAATACATCCTGCTGCTTTTTTCAAAAGTCACATCATCCATAAATACAAGAGAACCTGTTCCATTGGCAGCCATACATGCCCACGCCATGACACTACCACCACCATGCTTCACTGATGAGGTGGTATGCTTTGGATCATGAGCAGTTCCTTTCCTTCTCCATACTCTTCTCTACCCATCACTCTGGTACAAGTTGATCTTGGTCTTATCTATCCATAGGATGTTGTTCCAGAACTGTGAAGGCTTTTTAGGTGTTGTTTGGCAAACTCTAATTTGCCCTTCCTGTTTTTGAGGCTCACCAATGGTTTACATCTTGTGGTGAAACCTCTGTATTCACTGTGGTGAAGTCTTGATTGTTGACTTTGACCCACATACACCTACCTCCTGGAGAGTGTTCTTGATCTGGCCAACTGTTGTGAAGGGTGTTTTCTTCACCAGAGAAAGAATTCTTCGGTCATCCACCACAGTTGTTTTCCGTGGTCTTCAGGGTCTTTTGGTGTTGCTTAGCTCACCGGTGCATTCTTTCTTTTTAAAGATGTTCCAAACAGTTGATTTGGCCACACCTAATGTTTTTGCTATCTATCTGATGGGTTTGTTTTGTTTTTTCAGCCTAATGATGGTTTGCTTCACTGATAGTAACAGCTCTTTGGATCTCATATTGAGAGTTGACAGCAACAGATTCCAAATGCAAATAGCACACTTAAAATGAATTCTAGACCTTTTATTTGCTCCTTGTAAATGAGATAATGAGGGAATAACACACACCTGGCCATGGAACAGCTAAGCAGCCAATTGTCCCATTACTTTTGATCCCTTAAAAAGTGGGAGGCACATATACAAACTGTTGTAATTCCTACACCTTTCACCTGATTTGGATGTAAATACCCTCAAATTAAAGCTGAAAGTCTGCAGTTAAAGCACATCTTGTTTGTTTAATTTAATTAATCCATTGAGGTGGTGTATAGAGCCAAAAAGATTATAATTGTGTCGATGTCTCAATATTTATGGACCTGACTGTATATTTAAAAAAAAAAGTATTTTATTTCACAAGTATTAAAAACTAGAAGAAAAAGGGCTTCACAGCGAGCCAAAACAAGGGGGACATGTTAGAGTAAATCCTCAAAACCTCAAAAAAAAAAAAAACGGAAAATGCAGGACAAGAGTAACCATGAGTGTCCAATAGTCTGTTACTTGTATGTGTCTTCCAGATACTCTTATCAGTCTGTTGTTTGCCGGGCGCTCGGGTTCGGCACATCGCGGATCGGGTGAACAGATTATTGGGTGGGGCTGGGGAAGACCCAGCTGTCATGGTACACGTGGGTACCAATGACATAGGCAGAGGAAGATGGAGAGTCCTAAACGATTTCAGGGACTTAGGCGCTAAGTTGAGGACTAGGACCTCCAAGGTAGTATTTTCCGAAATACTACCTGTACCTCGAGCCACACCAGAGAGGCAGCGGGAGATTAGGGAAGTTAACAAGTGGCTGAGGAGCTGGTGTAGTAAGGAGGGTTTCGGGTTCCTGGAGAACTGGGCCGACTTCTCAGTCGGTCACTGGCTCTTTGGTAGGGACGGATTGCACCTAAATGGGGTGGGTGCAGCCGTACTGGGTGCGAGGATGGCCAAAAAGTTAGAGGGGCTTTTAAACTAGGGAATGGGGGGGAGGGTACAGATGTAGAATTAGCCAGTGGAAAGCAAGTTTCAGAGGGCAGAAATGGGGGCATTAGCGGTAGGGTGTTCGGAGCTCCTATACCCAGGGTGGGTACGGGGAAAAATCAAGAGAGCAGCCTAAAAACATCAAAATTACGAGGCTTGTATACCAATGCCAGAAGCCTGGCCAACAAGATGGGAGAGCTGGAGCTGCTGATGTTTGAGGAGGACTTAGATTTTGTGGGGATAACTGAGACTTGGTTTGACAGCTCTCATGACTGGATGGCGACCATTCAGGGGTATTCCCTTTATCGCAGAGATAGAGAGGGTAAAAAAGGGGCAGGGGTATGTTTGTATATTAAGAACAGTATACAGGTAAATATGAGGGATGATATTAATAATGGAGCTATGGACGAGGCAGAATCCCTATGGGTAGAGCTTCAAAGGAAAGGCACGGTGGGGAAGGTAATATTGGGCGTATGCTATAGGCCCCCCAACCAGAGGGAGGAGGGTGAGGCGGACCTCATGTTACAGATAGGATTGGCAGCAAGGATGGGAAATGTCATTATAATGGGGGACTTTAATTATCCTGATATAGACTGGGCAGAAGGAACCGCGCATTCAGCCAAGGCTCGGCAGTTCCTAAATGTTTTGCAGGACAATTTCATGGGTCAGATGGTGAATGCACCGACAAGAAACAATGCGGTACTTGACCTACTGATTACCAACAATACAGACCTGCTCACGGATATAGAAATACGGGACAACTTAGGGAACAGTGACCATAGGTCAATTGGTTTCAGTATTAATTACAGTAATAGGAAACACAAGGGTAATATAAGGACACTGAATTTCAAAAGAGCCAATTTCCCTAAACTGCGCTCGCTGCTAGAAAATATCAAGTGGGATAGAACCCTGGGAACAAAGAACACGGAGGAAAAATGGGAGTGCTTCAAGAGCATACTTAACAAGGGGGTGGGCCAGTGCATTCCACAGGGAAATAAATTTAAAAGAGCAAAACTAAACCCTGGGTGGCTAAACTCCAACATAAAAATGTATATTAGAGCTAAAGAAAAGGCCTTCAAAAAATACAAGACTGAGGGGTCATTGGCAGCATTTAAGCACTACAAAGAGTGTAATAAGAAATGTAAAGACGAAATCAGGGCGGCTAAAATAGAACACGAGAGACATATAGCGGAGGAGAGTAAAAAGAATCCCAAGAAGTTCTTTAAGTATATAAACAGTAGGAAAGCGAGGCCAGAGCACATTGGCCCCATAAAAGATGATAAAGGAAAAATGGCCACAGAGGACAGAGAAAAGGCGGAAGTGTTAAATAATTTCTTTTCTTCAGTCTTCACAAAGGAGTCGGGGAGCTACACAAACCCCGCTTGTAAGGCCAAACTACATAATACACCTCAGGAAGTGCCGCCATGGCTAACAGAGGATAGACTTAGAGCTAAACTAGAGAAACTTAACATAAATAAATCCCCGGGACCGGATGGCTTGCACCCAAGGGTTCTTAATGAGCTCAGCCAGGTGATTGCCAGACCATTATTCTTGATCTTTAAGGATAGTTTACAGATGGGTATGGTGCCAGCTGATTGGAAAAAAGCCAACGTGGTACCAATATTTAAAAAGGGGCCGAGATATATCCCGGGTAACTATAGGCCGGTCAGCCTAACATCAGTAGTCTGCAAAATTTTGGAGGGGATGATAAGGGAACACATACAAGATTTTAGTAATGAAAACGGTATTATAAGTAGTAATCAGCATGGATTCATGAAAAATCGTTCATGCCAAACCAATCTATTAACCTTCTACGATGAAGTGAGCTGCCACTTAGATAAAGGTAAGCCTGTGGATGTGGTGTATCTGGACTTTGCAAAGGCCTTTGACACCGTTCCCCACAAACGCTTACTGTACAAACTAAGGAAGGTAGGTATGGACCATAAGGTAAGTACCTGGATAGAGAACTGGCTCCAGGGGAGAGTACAGAGGGTGGTGATTAATGGGGAGTACTCGGATTGGGTGGGTGTGGAAAGTGGTGTCCCCCGGGGTTCTGTCCTGGGACCAATCCTGTTTAATTTATTCATAAATGATCTAGAGGAGGGGATATCTAGTACAATCTCAGTATTTGCAGATGATACTAAATTAGGCATGCCAATATCTTCTATGCAGGATGTGGAAATCTTGCAAGCAGACCTGAACAAAATAACGGGGTGGGCAACTACATGGCAGATGAGATTTAATGTAGAAAAATGTAAAGTAATGCACTTGGGGGCCAGAAACCAGAAAGCAAGCTACTCACTAGGGGGGGAACCTCTGGGTGAGTCTAGGATGGAAAGGGACCTGGGGGTACTGGTAGACAACAGGCTTGGCAGTGGCATGCAATGCCAAGCCGCCGCAAGCAAAGCCAACAGAATACTGGGTTGTATAAAAAAGGGGATTCACTCCAGAAATAAAGAGATTATTCTTCCACTCTACAAGACTCTGGTCCGGCCACATCTGGAGTATGCTGTCCAGTTCTGGGCACCGGTCCACAGGAAGGATGTGCTGGAACTGGAGAAAGTCCAGAGAAGGGCAACAAAAATAATTAGGGGAATGGAGGACATCAGCTATGAGGAAAGACTACAAGCACTGAACCTATTCTCTCTGGAGAAGAGACAATTGAGGGGGGATATGATATCAATGTACAAATACTGTACTGGCGACCCTAGCATAAGGAACAAACTATTCAGAGAAAGGAGATACAATAAGACACGTGGCCACTCACTAAAACTTGAGGAAAGGCGGTTTAACCTTAAAGTGCGTAAGGGGTTCTTCACTGTAAGAGCGGTAAGGATGTGGAATTCTCTTCCACAAGCAGTCGTATCAGCGGGGAGCATTGATAGTTTCAAAAAACTATTGGATGGACACCTTAAAGACCACAACATACAGGGGTATACAATGTACGGTTAAAAGCAAACACACACACACATCATAGGTTGAACTGGATGGACTTGTGTCTTTTTTCAGCCTCACTAACTATGTAACTATGTAACTTATCCAGTGGTACTCCAGACCATGGTATGATTGGTACCACAGTATGAGGTTGCCAGGGGGCCCTTTACATTTTTTCTATGGAACCCTGGCTTGACAAACAGACAGAAGCTTTAACAATCTCTTGTAAAAATTTACTGTCAGAATGTGGGTCTTCAACTGAACAACAACAGGCTTAGGTCTAAGGCTAAAACAGGCATTTCAAAGTTAAGAGTTTGAACCTATTGTTTTCAGTGTAGAAAAAAATTGGAAAAACAGTTTGTTGACATCTTCCTTTGCAACTACTTTAAAAGGGGTTTTCTCTGACTAGCCACTCTCGTTAAAACTGTATTTTGCAATGTTCCCCCTCACACATGAGCTTCTCTGTTAGTTGCTTCCTTATCCAACTGTATTATGTTGATTTAAACAGGTCTGCCTCCCTGATTTTGGAAATGTTAAAGTGTTACTATACCCAGGACCTTGCATTCACTATATCTGGTCTCCCGTAGTTACACAAAACATAAATAAGCAATCATTTTTGTACATATAAACAGCTAAACACATTTTCTCATCAGCAGTATATAGCAGTCTTGTGACTTCTATCAGTGCCTGGTTAAAGCTTGTAGGAGGAGTTTTCATGCTGCACTAGCTGTCTTTTAGGATGCAGGACCCCTGACGCTCTATCTGGACAGTGCTGATTGGCCCTGTGCTGATCACATGCACTCTCCGAAGAAAAAAAAAACTCTCTAGCAATACGCACCAAACTGAGCATGTGTAGCCTGACTCCAGTAATTGTGTCTTATCCTGACATGTTATGGGGACAATGAAATAAAAGGAGGATCAGTGCATACAGGATCAAACAGCCTTTTTACACAATGCAGAGAATTAACCCCTTAGGTTCTACAGTGAGCATAACAAGCATGCTTTACTGCATATACAGACTGATTTAACTGTTGTGGGTTCAGTAACACTTTAAGGGTACACATTATTCAGAAATTAAACATTTTAGTTTAAGCTCATTCAATGAACACAGATTCTCCGGTTATTATCGTGAAAACTTGAACTTCCATCTTGTGCACCTAGTGGCCTTACTAGCTGCTGGTATCCTGTGAGAAGGCCTGTAACTGAACCTGGGATAATGGGGGCCACCATATAATACACCTACTTTCCTTTGAGTCCAGTATAGCCTCACCCATGAACATTGAGGTTTACAGAATAGTAGCATGTGATGGGAGACTGCAGATCTCTCCAGAACCACGTATGAGAAAAATACTTGGCTTTGTACTCACTGGATTTGTAAAAATGCAGAATACTGTAAACTGTGTGCAATTTTTGTCTTTAACTGTAATTTTCATGTGAGAAACCTGGGCAGTGCCATTATTGGCCTTCTAATGAAAATACTACTTTCATGGTTATATTTGGGTTAAATATATCTGCTTTACCTGGGTTTAGTTCTTTTGAACCTTGAACAAGCATTCTGCAAGCCAGGCATCCTTATCTCTATCTCTCTTTTTATATAATTACTTGCACATCAAAATGATAGGAAGTTAGTATAAATATGTTTGTGACATTGTTCTTTGTCTTAATTTTCTCACTGCTTCTCTGAGGATGTGTGTATTATATTCGTATGGTGGTATATATTAAATAAAAGGCAATGTGCTATTTTAGGGAAATCTGCAATTACAGACCCACTATTTATTTTTTTCTTTAATCTGCAGAAGATTGGACTGGTGTTTCACAGAAAAATTAAATGTATTGAAGATTGTGCCAACTTCTGCAGCTGTTGGCAAGCCAGAATGGAACCCAGGTTTAATTCAATAACAAGCACACCTTTATGAATCCAAGGCACTGCTTTTTCTCATCACTAAAGGTCGAAGAATTAAATTCAATGTGTTTACTCGAGCCATTTATCCTAATCTAACAAACAGGAATAGAAAGGCAAAATGTGATCTCATTGTGCTGAAAGAAGCAGAGAATAATTTCCTTCATCTATTCTCCTTTGAAGGTATTACAAACTTTACCAGTAAAATGTTTAGGGTTGTCCAAACTGCAAAGCTCACCTAAATGATCAGTTATTGCATTAGCATCTTCCTTTGAGAAAGCATAAAAACATAACAGGCAATTTGCAAATAGCTGCATTAAAATCATTACTACAAGACACAGGCAGAGCTATTTAGTGTGACCTCTGTGGTATGCTATTAAATAGAAATGCAGTTTTATACGTTATTTCTATGATGAATTCTTTTTTGTGTACTGCTTATAGGGTAATATGATTTTTATTAGCATAATTTAAGTTTCAGAGGAGTGGAATTATAGAACCTTTTTGGTTCAGCAATCCCCCCTGAAATATTATTTTATGATTGTCTGTGCATTATTCTGCTACATTATTTATCTAGTATAGTCATTTTTTAATTTTTACAGGCTGAGCATTTCTTTTGATACACACTGAGTTTGTAAAGGGTACCTAGTGATATTTACTCCAACAGCAATTTAGTAACCATTGGTTTTATTTATTTCCTACAATGGCTTTTCTCTGTTTTGAGCATGGATAAGAAATCACTTTCTCTCTCCTGATAAGAGTTTTGCCGTTACAATTTTTTTTTTTTTTTTTACAATTCTGGAGACAGTTTTAACATACGCTAAACAAATTTTGCTAGCAGAATTTATCTAAGATAATTTATAATGTTTCTTTTATCTCTGGGCTAAAAAAAAAAAAAAGTGAAACATTTACACTTTTGCTTTTCTAAGTACTGATTGGCTAATCTGCTTGTCCCAAAGCAAATACAGTGGGGTAAATTTGCTCAAGGAATAGAAATTGTTTACTTAGTAAAATAAATGTAGTGTATGTTAACCTAAAGTGGATGTAAAGCCTCATTTTTCAATTCAAAATAAAAAATCCTATACTTACTTGTGCAATGGTGTTACACAGAATAGTTCTTCACCTACTTTGCTGGAGTCTACTGCTGGAGCTTTAGGATGCTATGTTCCTATGTGTGCCTACCCCTTATGCTATGGGGCACACCTCTGGGCACACTTTCAAGTAGAGCTGTGTGTTCACAGACACACAAAGCACAGCTCGACAATGCCCCCTGCTCCCTCTTTGAAGGGTTTGACTGACAACAGCAGCAGCAAATGGCTCCCGCTGCTGCCTAAAGCTGGATACACACTATCCAACCTTTGTGGTTAGATTTCCTTCAGATTTACCTTTTCTATGTAGTGCAAGGGCCTGCCAGATTGCATACAAATTGAAAGTGTTTAGGTTTGACCTCATATTATCTGGTTTTAGTAAGTCTAAAGGAAAAAGTCTTCAGAAAATCTTATAGTGTGTATGGCCCTTTAGTCTCCTGTGAGACCAGGAAGGGAAGAGAGAAAACTTATATCCAGGCTCAGTGCTGAATGAGGGAAGCGGGCAGTAGGCAGTTTTTTTTTCAACCTTTTAAGCAGAAAGTGTATTAACCACTTTAAGACCAGGCCTTTTTTTGACACTTGGTGTTTACAAGCTAAATTCATTTTTTTTTTTGCTAGAAAACTACTTAGAACCCCCAAATATTCTATATTTTTTTTAGCAGAGACCCTAGAGAATAAAATGGAGATCATTGCAATTTTTTTTTATCACACCGTATTTGCGCAGGGGTCTTCCAAATGCAATTTATTTGGAAAAAAATTCACTTTTTTTTTTTAAAAAAAATAAGAAAACAGTAAAGTTAGCCCCATTTTTTCCATAATGTGAAAGATAATGGTATGCCGAGTAAATAGATACCCAAAATGTCATGCTTCAAAATTTTACACGCTCGCGGAATGGCGACAAACTTTGGTACTTAAAATCCCCATAGGTGACATTTTAAAATTTTCTACAGTTTACCAGCTTAGAGTTACAGAGAAGGTCTAGGGCTCAAATTATTGCTCTCGCTCTAACGATCGTGGCAATATCTCACATGTGTGGTTTGAACACCGTTTACATATGTGGGCGGCACTTCCGTATGCGATCGCTTCTACGCACAGCTAATGGGGACAGGGAGCTTTTAATTGTTTTTCCTATTTATTTTATTTATTATTTTTTATTTTTACACAGATTTTAAAAAAGTGAGATCTGGGGTCAAAAAGACCTCAGACCTCCCAACTACACAAAAAAAAAAACGTTGAAAAAAAATCGGCCCTTTAAAACGGTTTGCTAGGCAACGACGTTTGACGTCGCTCCGGTCCTCCAAGACCATAGAGTGGAGTGGGGGCCATCTTGCCCTCACTCGACTTCCTGTCTCAGATGATCCCGGACGGATCTTTTTCCCGCTGTCGGCAGGTCCGGTACGTGGGGAAAATGGCCAGGATGCGGCGGGAGGGGTTTCCACCTCTTCTGCCGCACCATAAGGGTGATCTCGCGGCGAATACGCCGCTGGGACCACCCTTAGCTGAAAGCCGATCGCCCGCCATTTTAAAAAATACCGGGGTTATCTGCTGCCATAAGCCCGGTATTTAGCGTCAAAAGACCGACGTAAAACTGCGGCGGGCGGGCGGGCGGTAAGTGGTTAAGTTAAAAAAAACGTAGATTTTAGAACCACTTTCATAAAAAAAAAAGCAATGCTGTTCTCACTTTTGTCATTCAAGTTGTTGAAATACAGAATTGTATTTTGTGCAACAAACACTGTACATTAGTATTTAGTAGAGATATTTTCTTCAACCTGTAGATGGCAATGTTTATAGGTTTGTAGCGGCCTATATATTTAAACTCTATGTCTTTTCTCTATAATAAAGTTTCCTGTTTCCTGTTTGCAGTTAAGCAGGAAAGTGGACCGTACTCTGTCTGTCTGTTCTGGAGGGCTATATACAGAACTTCTAACACAAGTAAACCCATCTAACCTATTCTGTAGGGTTTTTATTTTTACAGGCACTACAGGAGAGGCTGAACCTGTGCAGAAAACCACGTTTTCTGAATGCAATCCAAGAATATGACAGTTTTTTTTACCAATATTAAATTCCATAAACCAAATCCATTTCCTCGAGCAGATAATAAACACATGATTACTCACAATCTTCTCATAAAGGAGCATCCTGTGCTAAAGTTTGTACAAAAATATCGAAGGCTCTGCGTCCACAACGTACTTCCTGGTTTTATCTGACATTGACTTTCTCTTACCATTGTGTCTGGTGAGCCGATATACACACAGACATTTGTTGACCACTCTATCAGGGGGTCGCACAAGATCTGTTAAGCAGGATTTGAGTGAGAGGTGTTACTGGATTTACATCAGGATCTCCTACCTTTCACAACGGTTGAGGGACTATCATCTTCACTGGATTTTGTGACTTTTACATATGATTATTGGACAATTTTTTCAAAGCGCTGCACTATATTTTTCTCTATAGCAGCTTTTTGTTTTTTTTTTCTTGCGCATATTTGCTTTTTTTTTTTTTTTAATTACCTTTTATTTTTCTCCTCTCGTGTAGCAAGTTACACCTGTGTCTCCCATTTAGTTCTCTCACTGCTGCCATTTCCAGGTGCAGATAGTCCCCTGCCAGTTGGTCCCTTATCATTCCCTTATCATAATGTCACTCCTTGTCATCATCCGGAGAGGTCTCCACTGCTGGACAGCCAATGGGAAGTATCCATGGCATACAGGCAGTGAGGTGGACACCCAAAGAAAGACCCCACCTGATGTAATCAAAGGGAAGATAGTGTGACCACTGCTTTTGGTAAATAATAGGCATTTCAATAAGGTTCTTTTTAAGTTAGAGGGGGATAGGAGGGGTCTACCTTTATGCCAGGGATAGGCATTAGGTTAGCAGTCTTTATTACTTTAGTTATTAAATCCTTATGTATCAGAAGCAGAGCAGGCAGAGCACATACCCAAATTGATTTCCTGGCATGAAAAGGTCCATCAGAAGAAACCATAAAAAGCTGTGCCAAGCCCAAATGTTGCAGCTGCAAGACACATGCCTAATATATGCAGCATGAAGTGTGCATGGTGTCTGAGATTCATTGGTCTGGGATTCCATTGGCTGAGCTAAAAAAAACATAGTAACATTGCCCTTTTTTAAGCTTATTTAGCCTTGGCCTTACTAAGTGGTTCTGTAGGCTGAAGGTTTTTTTTACCTTTATGCATTATATGCATGAAGGTAAAAAAAAACCTTCTGTATGCAGCGGCCTCCCCAATCCTTACCTGAGCTCCCATCAATCCAGTGATGTTCACGATAGCCTCGGCTGTCCCATAACTCTCCTTCCTCATTGGCTGAGACAACAGTGGGAGCCCATTGACTCCCACTACTGTCAATCACAGCCAGTGAGCCAATGAGGAGAAAGCGGGGGATGGGGGCCGAGCCACGGCTCTGTATGTCTTATGGACGCATAGAGCAGCCGCTTGGGAGTAAGCATGCAGCGGTGACGCCAGGGCAAGCGGCTTTTTTCTAGGGCACTGCTCGAGGGGGAGGAGCCATGATCGCTAGCAGGGGACCCAAAAAAAAGAGGATTGGCGCTGCTTTGTGCAAAACCACTGCACAGAGCAGGTAAGTTTAATATGTTTGTTATTTAATTTATTTATTTTAAACAAAAAATAAAGCTTTATTAGTACTTTAAACTACTTTCTCTCTCCATATCTTTTCTGCTCTGCACATTTCACCCTCATCTGAGTCTTTCCATTTCTTTCCTTTGTTTATTTGACCTACAGTAATTGTTCACAATAGTGAACTGCAAAAAACTTCCTCTATCCTCCTAACAACAAGTTAATCTGTTTACTTTCCTAATTTTATTGGTATGTCATTGTGGCACAAAAACACAAACACAAAGTGGAGGGTTTATTAAAACTGGTGCAGCTCTGCACAGAAACCAATCAGCTTTCAGGTTTTATTGTCAAAGCTTAATTGAACAAGCTGAAGTTAGAAGCTGATTGACTACCATGCACAAATGCACCAGATTCTGACGGCTCCAGTTTCAGTAAATCTCCCCTAACGACTCTGATTGCTCTTAGCTTCCCAGTGGTTTGCCTTCCCTTCATAGGGGAACTAGCTCAGCTTTTTTGCCATTATGACCAAAGATACTGTACAGAGGTATGCTGAATGCGGGAATATGTTTGTTACTAGATTGTAAGGCTTGTGCACACATAACTACATGATTTCATCTACAGCATCTGCCTCTGCAATGCATCAAAATGGAAGAAAGTCAAGACAGTCAGTTCGAGATTGCAAGCAAATCTCTTTTATCTCATTTATAATTACATTACTCATATTCATAATTTATTTATGCACTATTGCCTTAGCCTATACCCAATCCTGCTACACATAATCTGCATTTAAACTGTATGTTTTAACATTAGCTTTTGCTTTGACCATGAAGAGCATAGCAATTGGTATTGGTAGCAATAGCTAACATTGTTTTGGTCCCCCTGCTGCTTCGTTTGACCATCAGGAGCAAAATGCATTATCCAGTACTTCCCAGCATGGGAAGCATGGGGCTCTTTCACCACTCTCACATGTGACAGCCCTGGTTCTTAGCAAATGTGGGTGAGGAAAGAATTCATAGACCTATAAGATGAGGAATGTGTATGTGGAAAGTGCGCAGGATACAATATGGTGAAGCTGCAACCTAAAGTAATAAAAGTAGTGAAAGTGTAGAAATAAGGTGCGCTAAACTCATATAAAAGGTGTTTCCTGAAATTAGGGAAACAAATCACAAACGTGATTAACAAATATTGTGGTATCAGAAAAATAATCAAAGTATAATATTATACCAACGAATAATACATGTTGCATGTGCTCTAGTATATCAACTGAACATCAAAGTGAATAAAACACTCTTCAACATAGTAGTGCAAAAATTGGCAAAGAATATATATAAAGTCCAATCCAAATAGTCCAAGTGTTATGGTGAGTAAAATGAGCTCCTTAAAAAGTCATGTGGATATACTTTGACATTAATGCCAACTACCCGGAGGAAGCGTATTATGCATTAATGTCAAAGTATATCCACATGACTTTTTAAAGTTTACATTGGATAATCTCACACATCGGGTCCCGTTTTTGAATGAAAAGATAGATGCCGGCTTTATGACTGACCATTTGCATAGACCGTATTCAAGAGACTGCACTTCCTGTTTTCAGTAAGTTGCAAGACATCCTTTACAGACACCGGATGCTGGGCTCCACCCCTATAGCATATAAGGGCGGAGATGACGTTGCGGCGCATCTCCTATCTCTGTCGACGTCCTCTTGGCAGGAAATGCGTCAGAAAGGAGCGCCGCAACGTCATCACACATCGCCGCGGACCGCACTGCAGGCGGCCGCGGCCCCTTTCTCTCCATTGCCGTACTACATGCCCCGAAGCAAGCCGTTTTTATGTAAGTGTAACCTAATTAACTATTAAACAGTCTGTGAGGTATTACACTATTGTGCGGTTTTGTCATTTCTGGGGCACTGGGAGATAATCTCGGACCTTGGAGGAGCCATATCCAGACCTAGGGATCACAGAAGGGACACCCACCACCCCTGTGAAGTGTATGTCTATGCCTATATCCAAGAATTTTTCTGGTAAGAGGCACATCCTCTCATTTAGGGTGGTCTCAGGGATCCACTGTGGTTTTTTTACACCTGGATTTGTGCTATATTACGCCCTTACATATCCATCCTTCTGGTAAGGAGCCAATCCAGAGTTGGTGGTGGGAACACTTGCACTTTGATTTGCTGTGGATTTTTTTTTACCAAGGAGCTCATTTTACTCACCATAACACTTGGACTATTTGGATTGGACTTTATATATATTATTTGCCAATTTTTGCACTACTATGTTGAAGAGTGTTTTATTCACTTTGATGTTCAGTTGATATGATAGAGCACATGCAACATGTATTATTCGTTGGTATAATATTATACTTTGATTATTTTTCTGATACCACAATATTTGTTAATCACATTTGTGATTTGTTTCCCTAATTTCAGGGAACACCTTTTATATGAGTTTAGCGCACCTTATTTCTACACTTTCACTATAAGATGAGGAACCTACAGAGCTTCCTGTCTTCACTTCCAGTCCATTCACAGACTGGTAGAGAAGCAAAAGAATGATAAGTATGTGCAGGTGCTAGGGCAAACATTAGGGTGAATCTCTTACTTTGCCCAAACATGTCTGCGCCTTAAATATTTAATTAAGTTTGGAGCGCAAGTTGCTGTACACTTTCTATGTTCCCCCCAAGGAGAAAATAGTGCAAAAGATACTTATTAACTGGTGCAGCGCTAAAATGTATTTACCATAAACCAAAAACTTACTATGTGTTAGTTATTTTAGCCAGCTATTACCTTTTCAAACTTATATTTACATATAACAGTTTCCTTTTGTGTAATACATAAACAACAATTCAAAATTATAAATGTATCAGTGCTGGAAATATATAAACACAGCTCAATTCAGCATGTATTTTTCAATAACCCTTCTTTACAATCTGCATTGTTTAAAGTGCTTGTGGCCTTGTGCTGTAAACAAAATAAGTCCAATACTCAGTGTGAAATAAAGTGCTAGTCCAATATATGTGAAGTGCTCCTTATTTCCTCTTTCTGTGTTCAACTTCCACCAAATAAAGTGCCTCCGCAATACTCCCCTGTAGAGTGCCTCTCTCCAGATATAAATGACCCCTTATATACATAAGCTGGTCAATAGCAATTTGCATAGCTTTTTACAGCATCCTCCTCTACTCCTCCTCCAGGTACCCTTGAACAGATTTTAATGACCCCCCTTTATACACAGACAGGTCAGTAGCGCTTAGTACAAACATCTTCCCATGCAGCTCCAATGTCTCCTCCACTGCTTCTCCACCTCCAGATATCCTCGTACCATACCCCAAGAGAGAAACCTCAATAGTTTATGCGTGGTTATTTTAAAAATAAACAGTATTAAAGATTGCACTTACAGGGTATAATTACAGGTACAGCTACCAATACATTTCAATGGCACCTCTGTCAAGGTCTTACCTTGCCCTCCTGTTGGCAGACATCGTGGACATGTGCAGACTGCTGCCTCTTATAAACTCTGATTGCATCATCACTGCCTGCTGCTTGGGTGTCCCACAGTAATGATGCTGCACATCTGACTATATCAATCACCTGATAGGTTTCAGTCCTTGCCCTTGCGCTCCAAGGTGCATTACTGCTAGCAGTCTTCTGTTCTCCGTGTTCCTCCGTGTAAGACCAGGCTTGGCTGACTAATCTCCTGGCTCAAGACCCCCATCAGCAGACGACTCGGCATCGGCAGACTATCCGCTTCTGGACCCGACCCCACCTTGGATGACTACCCGCTTCTGGACTGGACCCTGGCTTGTTCCCGATCTTGCTCTTCATTCTTGCTGAATGTTTATTGTTGTTTGCTTCAATAAACTGCTTAATTTTACCTGAATCTCTGCGTGGTCTGGTTTCCTGGCACCCTGACAGTACACAAAGGGCATGAATCCTGACGATGCAGGTACTCCCATGCTCCCCATCCTGGTTGCCAGGCTCAATCAACAAGATCACCTTTTGGGTCAGTTCGCTCAGATGTTGCAGATGTTGCTTGCACACATTGCTCCTGGTGCTGCTAGGCTGGTGGTTCCTCTTTTTGTTGCTCCTGCTACTGCTCCTGTTGCAGTTGAAGCTGAAGTCACTGTCACCAGAGGGATGACTGGTTCAGCCCCCCCTCCACAGGGCCATGGGGGTGAATTGAGTCATTGTCGTGTCTTCCTAAACCAAGTGGGCATTTATTTTGAGATGGTTTCTCAGGCTTTTCCTTCTGATAGGTCCAAACTGGGCATCCTAGTCTCGTTGCTCTTGGACAAGGCCTTGGCCTGGGCGAATACCTTTTGGGAGAATGATAATCCTGTGATACTCGTTTACTCGAGTTTTGTTGCCTCCTTTCGTAGGGTATTCGATGTGTCTGCTCGCTCTGCCTCTGCTGCAAAGCTGCTCCTGTCCATTCAACAGGGTATACAAACCATTGTCGAGTATGCCATTGAATTTCGTACCCTGGCAGCAGATGTGGGCTGGAATAATGAGGCTCTGGTGGCTGTCTTCTCTCATGGTCTCTTCGATGCATTGAAGGACGAGATTGCAGCCAAGGATCTCCCTGATGAGCTCAAGGTTCTCATTTTCTTCCTGATTTTGATAGATACCAGGCTCAGGGAGAGACCATCATTTAAGGAGCACCTGCTGAGGCCTCCTACCAGATTGGCTCCTACATCTTCTTTCCCACCCATTCCTCCCTTACCTCCTGGGGATGGTGCGTCTGGCTGTGAACCCATGCAACTGGGGTTCTCTCGCCTTTCAGAGGCTGAGCGGGCCCTTAGGAGGAGGGCATTTCCTGAAATCTGGTCCGACCCATCCGGGAAATGCTCGCACCTAAGCCAGTGCATTCCAACAGGAAATACGTTTAAAAGAGCTAAAAAAACCTGGGTGGCTAAACTCCAACATAAAAATGCATATATAAACTAAAGAGAAGGCCTTCAAAAAATACAAGGCTGAGGGGTCAGTGGCAGCATTCCAAAATTACAAGGAATGCAATAAGAAATGTAAGAGCGAAATTATAGTGGCTAAAATACATCACGAAAGGCTCATAGTGGACGAGAGTAAAAAAAGCCAAGACATTCTTTAAGTATTGTGGGGATTTGCTCTGGTAGGTAGGATTTGCGGGTGCAGTATAGAGGCAAAACAGATGGTTCTTCAAAGTAAATCAGGAGTGTTTTATTTACACTTCAGGAACACAAAAGTAACAGTCTTTCTTGGTGTTAACTCACACCCAACAAAAAAGGAAAACTGACAGTCTTAAAGGCAGGTTTAAGCACAGCAACAAGTCCATTCACCTGTGTCTCTTTGGTGCTGTTCACACACAGCAATGGGTCAGTTCATCTGCTTGTAAGCTTTCTAGCCTCAACACTCACTTCCACAGCCTTCTGGTGCCTGGAGACAAATCTCAATCACCTGTTAGGCTGTCTGCCTTATAAACCCCAGGCAAGACCTGGCCTGGAGCGTGGGGAGCAGCCACCCACCCATACCTTAACTGCTCCCAATAAGAGCCGGCCCGGATTCAGCTTTGCAGCCACACTAAAATAGAAAAATGTCAAACAGCACTAGCTGCTGCTGACACAGAATTACCGGCTCTTATCTCACCGAGGCCAGGAACCTCGGTGACACGTATCTTCCGTCGACCACGGATCCATGTACCCTGCCATATACCTCCCCCCTTTGTTCAACCCTCAGGGGGTGAACACATGTCATACAGTGTGCGCGAGACAGGGCATCCGCATTTCCCTGTAGTCGGCCTGCCCTGTGTTCCACTGAGAACTTGAAGTTCTGAAGGGACAGGAACCATCTGGTGACCCGAGCATTTCTCTCCTTGGCCTGGCTCATCCATTGGAGAGGGGAATGGTCGGTCACCAGACGAAATTTCCTCCCCAACAGATAATAGCGAAGAGACTCGAGTGCCCATTTGATAGCCAGGCACTCTCTCTCCACTATACTGTATCGGGTCTCTGCTGGGGTGAGCTTCCGGCTGAGGTACACGACAGGATGCTCCTCCCCATTGACCTCCTGTGATAGTACAGCCCCTAGACCTACTTCCGAGGCATCGGTCTGTACTATAAATCCCTTCTTGAAGTCTGGGGTGACCAAGACTGGGGACCCACATAGTGCCGACTTCAAAGCGGAAAAGGCCTCTTCCGCCTTATCATTCCAGTGAACCATGACGGACTTTCGTCCTTTTAGTAGCCCTGTCAGTGGAGCAGCTAAGGTGGCAAAATGGGGAATGAACCTCATATAATATCCCAGCATTCCCAGGAATGATCTGACCTGCTTAGTGGTGACTGGTCGGGGCCAACTACGTATGGCTTCTATTTTGTTTACTTGGGGTTTGATGACTCCTCGCCCAACCACATACCCCAGGTATTTAGTCTCTTCTAATCCTATTGAACACTTTTTTGGATTAGCGGTCAGCCCGGCCTTCCTAAGGGCATCCACTACCGCCTGCACTTTGGGCAGATGACTTTCCCAATCCCGGCTGTGGATGACGACATCGTCCAGGTAAGCCGAGGCGTACTGACGATGAGGTCGCAACACTATGTCCATTAGTCTTTGGAAGGTGGCAGGGGCTCCATGCAGGCCAAAGGGTAACACCTTATAATGATATAGGCCCTGAGGAGTAACAAAAGCCGTTTTTTCCTTGGCAGACTCTGTTAAGGGTACTTGCCAGTACCCTTTGGTGAGGTCTAGCACTGAAAAATATCGGGCTTGGCCTAATTTCTCAATCAGCTCGTCTACTCGGGGCATAGGGTATGCGTCAAACTCGGAGACCTCGTTTAGCTTACGAAAATCGTTGCAGAACCGCAACGTTCCGTCTGGTTTGGGTACTAAGACTATAGGACTGGCCCATTCACTTTTAGACTCTTCAATAACATCGAGTTTTAACATGAGTTGTACTTCTTCCTCAATAGCATGTCGCCGAGCTTCGGGTACCCGATATGGCTTTACCCGGACCTTGACCCGGGGCTCAGTGACGATATCATGTAGGATTAGAGACGTACGTCCAGGGAGGTCAGAGAACACATCTGTGTTCCGACTAATGAACTCCCTGACTTCCTGGACCTGTTTGGAGGACAGGCTATCTGCAGCTTTTACCGAGGTTACTGCTTCACAGGCTTCAAGAGGAGGGGCTGGACCCTTTTCACCTAGAAACCCTGGCTGGGGGCTGTCGTTCTCGGACAAGTCCCTATCTTTCCACGGCTTTAGTAAATTTACGTGGTACACCTGCTCCGGCTTCCGCCGCCCTGGCTGGTGTACTTTGTAATTTACTTCTCCTATCTTTTCGAGCACCTCATAGGGACCTTGCCACCTAGCTAGGAATTTGCTATCTACTGTTGGTACTAGTACCACTACCCGATCACCCGGGTTAAAGTTCCGGACCCTAGCCTGTCGATTGTAGATCCTACTCTGGGCTCGTTGGGCTGCCTCCATGTGTTCCCGGACCAAGGGCATCACCTTTTCCATCCGTTCCTGCATCTGGGTGACATAGTCAACAACACTTTTGTAGGGGGTGGGTTGTTGTTCCCAGGCCTCTTTGGCTATATCCAACAACCCGCGAGGATGCCTACCATATAACAGTTCGAAGGGCGAGAACCCCGTGGAAGCCTGAGGTACTTCTCGCACTGAAAACATCAGATAGGGTAGAAGCAGGTCCCAGTCCTTACCATCCCTGGAAACTACTCTTTTTAACATGTTTTTTAATGTTTGGTTAAATCTCTCGACCAGGCCATCCGTCTGGGGATGGTAGACGGATGTACGTAATTGTTTTATGTGGAGCAGCTTACAGAGTTCTCTCATAACCTTGGACATAAACGGTGTCCCTTGGTCAGTCAGGAGCTCTTTAGGCAGTCCCACCCGGGAAAACATTTCCATTAACTCCTTAGCTATAAGTTTGGCGGATGTATGTCGCAGGGGTATCACCTCCGGGTAGCGAGTGGCGTAGTCAAGGATGACTAGAATATGTTGGTGACCCCTGGCAGATTTTGGAACAGGGCCGATTAGATCAATAGCGATTCGTTCAAATGGGACCTCAATTATCGGGAGAGGTATCAGGGGACTACGGAAAAAGGGGCTGGGGGCTAGTTATCTGACAGACCGGACATGACTTACAATACTCTTCCACTTCTCTGAACACACCGGGCCAATAAAACCTCTGTAGTATGCGGTCCTGTGTTTTCTGCCACCCCAAGTGTCCCCCAAGAACATGTTGGTGGGCAAGCTCCATAACAAGCTTGCGGTACGCTGTGGGCACCACCAACTGTTCAACCAGTTCACCCCGGATTTGATTCACTCGATATAACATTTCCTGTTGAACAATAAAACGTGGAAACATCAATTCAGCCCCAGGGTTTTTTGGTTTACCATTAATGATTACAACATTTTCCCAGGCCCTGCTTAGGGACGTATCCCGGTGTTGTGCGGTCCCAAAATTTTCCCCGGAGACATTGAGGTCTGCCAACTCAGGGCCGGATGGCAAGTCCTCCACGTCTCCCACCATTACATTTAGTGGGGTGGTGTCCCCCTCTATCACAGAAGCTGTGGTCACCCCTACCGAGGGCCCTTCGGACTCAGGCTCCCAGGGCTCTGGCCTCACACTGGAACCAGGCCATTCTGCTAGGGTTGTCCCTGTCTCAGGCTTGTCAGACCCTTTAACCGTAGGCCACAGTGCCGGAAAACCTGGAAAGTCCCTTCCGATTATTAGTTCATGTGGCAACTTGGTAGCGACAGCCACCTCATGGGTCCATTTGCCGGCCGCTGTAGACAAAGTTACCAGCGCTGTGGGATAGTCCTTTAAGTCTCCATGAATACATACGACCCCGACTCTGCGGCCGGTATATTCAGCAGGCCGTATTAATGCCGTTCTCACCAGGGACACCAGACTTCCTGAGTCCAGCAGAGCCACCGCCAAAGTGTCTCCCACTTCCACCTGGCACAGATGGTTACTGTCTATCACCTCACCAGCGCCTGTGGCGCATAGCTTTCGTGCATACAACGAGTGGCGGTGTCCATAGTTAGTCTCCATAGGCTCGTCCTGTTGGGGACACTCAGCCCTCACGTGACCTGGCTCCTGACACCGCCAGCAGACTATTGGGGCCGGGCGTACAGGGAGTACGTCTTGAGTGTGTCTCATTGCCACCAAGCGTTGGGTCTGTGGCGGAGATTTCCGGGGTTTGACTGGCCCCCTCCCCCCTGTACATCCCTGCAAGTTCTTGGTGGCCTCATAGCGCTCCACCAGGTCAACCATATCCAGAGCATTGTCAGGAGAAGCCTGGCCGATCCAGTGCTGGAGGGGATAAGGCAAGGCCCTCCAAAACATGTCAGCCAATAAGCGGTCCAGCATATCAGTGGGCTTTAACAGATCAGGCTGCAGCCATTTTTTCAGTCTGTGCAGTAAATCGTAATATTGTGGCCTGGCCGGTCCGGCCGCTTTGTAGCCCCACTGATGCACTCGCTGAGCGCAGACTAAGACATTTACGCCCCTTCTTTACCCAATGCTTCCAGACTGAGTTCCCTCCGTGTTGACCTTAGAAGACTCTTGTTGGAACGTCATGAAAACATGCTAGCACACCTTCACATGCAGTATTACTCTGCACACAATAAAGCAGGCAAATTTCTGTCATCTAGGATTAAGACGAAGAGAGTTAAAACCAGGATCGAAGGTATTGTGCATCCACATACGGGCAACAAACACTTACACCCACAAGAGATAGCGGATGCGTTCGCTGATTACTACAGCACCCTATATAGTCTTAAGTTAGACAAAGATACCCCTCAACCGACGGACGCATCCATCTGCGATTTCTTACATAACCTCCATCTTCCGACTTTGCCGACCGACAAATTAACACAACTGAATAGACCATTCACTATCAAAGAAGTGACTGATACACTTGCAACTATGCCCCTAAATAAGTCTCCAGGTCCTGATGGATTCACAAATGAATATCTCAGGTCCTTGCAAGATCAACTAGCACCCCACTTGCTGAATCTTTTTTCAAGCACGGTTAAGTTGGGCATTTTACCCACTGAAATGTTACAAGCTAATATAATCACAATCCCTAAAGTTGGTAAATCTCCTTCTGATCCTGCCGGCTATAGGCCGATATCTCTTTTGAACAGTGATATTAAGTTATACGCTAAACTTATAGCCAATAGGATCGCATTAATTCTACCTACTTTGATAAAGGAGGACCAGATGGGGTTCGTCAAGGGGAGACAGGCCCCTGACGCTACAAGGCGAGTTATTAACCTGCTCCATCAGGCAGAGCGCACCAAAACGCCTTCTCTGCTCTTATCAATAGATGCAGAGAAGGCGTTTGATCGTGTCCATTGGGGGTATATGAGGGCAGTATTGGGAAAGTTTGGTTTTATTGGACCGATCCTTTCGGCTATTATGAGCTTATATACATCTCCAACCGCTCGAGTGCTCTCTGCGGGCACCCTATCTAAAACTTTTCCAATATTAAATGGCACGCGCCAGGGGTGCCCACTTTCCCCTTTGATATTTAACTTACTGATCGAGCCCTTGGCAGAAACATTAAGACAAAATTCTAGGGTCTCAGGCTTTAAAATTCAGCACCTACAACATACCATCACGCTTTTCGCGGATGACATAATTCTGAGCTTGACGAACCCCATCGTGTCCTTACCTGCTGTCCATGACACTTTGCAGACATTTAGTAATATTTCCTACTATAAGGTTAATTTTGATAAATCAGTCATCCTAAATATGGGTATACAGGGCCACGCACTTAGCCATCTTAAGCAAAACTTACCTTATACACGGACCCCCCAAGTTTTGCAATACTTGGGTATAACCTTGACATTTCCAACTTCAGGGCTACAGACACTTAACCTGCGATCACTGATAACTTCCATTTCCAATGATACTAATAAACTAAAGAAGACTGAACTATCATGGGCTGGAAGAATAGCTGCATTTAAAATGACGTGCCTCCCCAAGATAGTGTATATTTTTCGTGCCCTTCCGACCCATATTCCTAAACACTATATCAATTCGCTCAACAAACTCCTGCGCACCTTCGTTTGGCAGGGGAAACATGCAAGGTGTGCATATTTACATATGATACGACACAAATCAGTTGGTGGATTGGGACTACCAAGCCTTGAGGACTATTATCATGCATCTTGTTTGGCTCCTTTACAGTATTGGTTTACCCATAGAACCCATAAAATTTCTCTTCCGTGGCTTCCGATTGAAGCCGCACTATCTAACTCACAGGATCTATATACATTACTTCTGGCAGATATGTGGAAACCTATAACAATTCAGACCCTTCCGTTAACAAAAAGAGCTTCTTTAAAGTGCTGGCGTCATCTAATTGCTCAATTACAGTTACAATCACAGCCAAATAACATATCAGTTCCCATACCCCTATCGACAATGTGCATTTTGCTCCCTAATGTTCCTATTAATAAATTGGTGGCAGCAGGTATTGACACAGTGAAACAACTATACCAAAATAATACTATTAAGTCCTTTGCAGCCCTTCAACAAGAATTTTCACTCACCCCCCAGGCTGTTTTTGTTTACATTAGTATAGTGAGCTTCATATCTAAACACCCACTCCCTAAACTTGAAATTCCTCAACCACTTTGGAAATATCTTACAGACCCAAATTCCAAGCTTAAAGGGATATCGATGTTTTATAATCAACTACAGCAGAAACTCACCTTTTTTAAATCATCCTACATGATGAAATGGGAAAGAGACCTCGGTTTGTCCTTCTCCAATGAGCAATGGAGATGGGCGATACGAATGTCTTATAAAGCAACACAATGTGTAACACATTGGGAACAATTCCAAAAAATAGTTACTAGATGGTACCTGTCCCCCTACCGCCTGTCCTTAATATACCCTAAATATGATCCATTGTGCTGGCGTGAGTGTGACCAAACTGGCACAATTCTTCATATATTCTGGTCCTGTAAAGGTCTTATTAGTTTTTGGAGGAAAATTTTTGAAGTACTTTCTGAAGTTTCGGGCATACTGATCAAACCTGAACCCGCAATAGCGCTACTATTTTTGGGTATTGAAAATATACCATTTGATATCAGAACAGTATTTATACATATACTGATAGCAGCTAAAACGGTAATTGCTAGATGTTGGAAACAACCTATAGTCCCTTCCCATATAGAGGTAATAGGTTTAGTTAACCAGCACTATTCTTTGGAAAAGGCATATGCCTATTCAGTGTTTCGCGGTAATAAATTTCATACAGCTTGGCTTCTCTGGCAACAAAGCCCCTACTTCCACAGTGTCTAACGGAAGAATTGAGGCTGGTGGATGGTGTGACTCAGAGCATGATGGTGCTTCCTCCGGTATCTTTCTTGGCATTTTTTTTTTTTGGGGTATCTCCTATGTATTTCCTATATATTTCCTAGGTAGTCTCCTGGGTCCTGAATGTATACAGTATTGGACTTCTTTGTCTCCTGTTCTTGCTATATATAATGTCATAATGTATTGTGATCAACATATTACATCAATAGTTTCTCTTTTTTCTTTTCTTTTTTCTCCTTTTTTTTTTTTTTTCTTTTTTTCTCTTCTCCCTTTTCTCTTATTATTATCTTGCGTTAACCTATTGTGTTTCCCATGTGTTTGTTTCCTTTCTGTGAAAACCAAATAAAAATCAATTGAAGTAAGACATTTACGCCCAGTCTCGCCAGGATCTCACCTTTTACGGTCGGGTAGTCGGCAGCTTGGTCATCTGTCAAATCGAAAAACACCTGCTGGGGTCCGGATGCCAGGAACGGAGCGACCACCTCAGCCCACTGGTCACGGGGTAGCTTCTCCCGGACCGCCACTTTTTCAAATATGGCGAGGTACGTCTCGACGTCATCCGTGGGAGCCATCTTGGGTATCACTGCACGGACCGCTTTCCGGGCATCATGCACTCCCCGAAACACCCCAGACTTTTCCAACGCCAACACATGTTGCAGCAGCCGTTGATTAGTCTCCTGCTGTGCACGCATAGCCTCCTCATGTCTTTTCTGCTGTTGCAGGTTAGTCTCCCGCTGTAGCTCTATGGCCTGCTGTTGTCCTAAACTGGCCTGGGTAAGCTGCCTTATCAATTCCTCCATCTTTTCCTGTGGCTGCAACTTAGCAGGCTTAATATACGACATGTACAGTCACATTCAGCAGAACAAAAATATTTTGGCGTTTTACGCTAGCCTCACTGCGCATGCCCGCATCCTCCACCAAATGTGGGGATTTGCTCTGGTAGGTAGGATTTGCGGGTGCAGTATAGAGGCAAAACAGATGGTTCTTCAAAGTAAATCAGGAGTGTTTTATTTACACTTCAGGAACACAAAAGTAACAGTCTTTCTTGGTGTTAACTCACACCCAACAAAAAAGGAAAACTGACAGTCTTAAAGGCAGGTTTAAGCACAGCAACAAGTCCATTCACCTGTGTCTCTTTGGTGCTGTTCACACACAGCAATGGGTCAGTTCATCTGCTTGTAAGCTTTCCAGCCTCAACACTCACTTCCACAGCCTTCTGGTGCCTGGAGACAAATCTCAATCACCTGTTAGGCTGTCTGCCTTATAAACCCCAGGCAAGACCTGGCCTGGAGCGACAGCCACCCACCCATACCTTAACTGCTCCCAATAAGAGCCGGCCCGGATTCGGCTTTGCAGCCACACTAAAATAGAAAAATGTCAAACAGCACTAGCTGCTGCTGACACAGAATTACCGGCTCTTATCTCACCGAGGCCAGGAACCTCGTGACACGTATCTTCCGTTGACCACGGATCCATGTGCCCTGCCACAGTATATAAATAGTAAGAAAGTGAGGCCATAAAGGGCTACAAAGGACAGAGAAAAGGCGAAGGTCGCTAAATAAATTCTTCTCCTCAGTCTTCACAAAGGAATTTGGGGGCTACATTAACCTTAACTTCTATTGCACCCTACACACAGTGGATGAGATAGAAATAAGGGAGATTGTGTTTGGCTTAAGCAGGCTTGACGGTGGTATAGGTGGTAGAATACCAGGCTTGAAATTGAGATGGTTGTGGGGTTCGAATCCCCTGGCCAGCAAGTGATTTATTGGAATCAGAGGTCAGAGTCCATGATAATGCTGGAACTCAAATTTCCCACGAAGAAGACCTTTTGTTCGTCATTCGACGATTGAGCGAACAGCCAATGTTCGAGTCAAACTTGCATTCGACTCAAAGCTCGTCCCTATTAATTAGCATGGATTCATGAAAAATCGCTCTTGCCAGACCAATCTATTAACCTTCTATGAAGAAGTGAGCTGCCATCTAGATAAAGGAAGGCCTGTGGATGTGGTGTATCTGGATTTTGCAAAGGCATTTGATACTGTTCCCCACAAACGTTTACTGTAAAAACTAAGCTACGTAGGTATGAGAGAGTGAGAATGAGAGAGAGTGGTCCACGTTGTGACGTCACATGAGCTTTGGTGGAACGCAAGCCGGAAGTACCGCTCTCCACCTCGTAGCTCACACGTGTGACAGCGTTTTATGGAATTTTATCCTGTTTTTTTACCTGTAATACTTTTATTGGGACTTGGTATGGATTCTTTGGATTATGTGCAATAAAATATTGGTTTTTAAATGATACTGCACTATCTGGAATTTTCCTTTTATGTACCCCCATTGGAGCTGAATTACAGGAGGAGCGTTGCTACAGGAGAAGGCATCTGCTTGAGGGGAACATATCCCGACCTTGGTGGGTCACTAAAAGCCTGTATGGTCTTAGTGTCATAAGGCACATAGGACCCACGTTTTCTGGTGAGTGTAAAATTCATTTATTTTGTCACGGTGGAATACATTGAAGAACACCAGGGAGAGAGTGGAACTATCTACCACGAAGCACTAAGCACCACTTCACTGTGCACTTTACTTTAAACTTTTTTAGTGTTATGAAGTTACACTATCATAAACTTTTTTGCACATAAGTCTATTTGGCACATGAACTTTAAGGAATTTCAAGAGAACACTAAAGTTTGCATCTTATATATATTAACTTGTTATTTTTGATATTTATATATATTTATTAATTATTATCAATTCTTCTGTGCATATTGAGTATATATAAAATTTTACTATATATTGTTTCAAAAACACAGGGTTTACATGCAATATATAATTTACATTTTTTAGCAAGCGCTATAGGTAATCTTTTATACATAGATTACTTCACACTTAATCACTCGCACTTTACTATAGCAGCTGCAAACTCACGTTTATTTATTTATTTGAGCAATTATTTATAAGTCTTAGGTTCTCCACTTGGCGCGGGAAATATACTGTTGTATATTTTTCTCCTTCATTATTTCCTCCCTGCACTACTCCGTTGTTTTGGGGTACCGTTAGCTTCAGAAGCATAATCCGACCTTTGATTGTCAGTCGGTCGAGATCCTCTCTTGTTCTCCACAGCGTGGCGATGTTTGAATCCGCGTGCCTGTTAAGGTACTTTGTACCTCCTCTGATTCAGTGCTGCCTACTGAATATCGTGAGTATCAGGATGTATTTGACAAGGTGTGCACTGGTAATCTTCTCTCTCATCGTCTGTACGATTGCCTATAGACTTGCAACCTGGTGCCATTCCCCCTCATAGCAGGGTTCATCCTCTTTTGATTGCGGAAAATAAGGCCATGGAGGAGTACCTTGCGAATGCACTAGCCCTTCTCCAACGGGTGCCGTTTTTTTCTTCGTAAAGAAAAAGGAGGTGAGTTGAGACCTTGCATTGATTATAGGGGCCTCAATCACATCACGGTCAAGAATGCATACCCGATTCTGTTTTTTACTGAATTGTTCAAATGCCTCAAATGAGCAACAGTCTTTACCAAGCTTGACCTAAGGGCTGTGTATAACCCTGTAAGGATCAAGTAGGATGACGAGCGGAAGACCGCGTTTAACACGAGAATCGGTCATTACGAATCTCTGGTTATGCCCTTTGGCTCCACTGAATCACACTACCTGAATGCCAGACAGGTGCTGCAGCGGTTACATGAGAATGAGCTTTTCTGTAAGCTTGAGAAATGGGAATTCCACCTGTCTTCTTGGGCTATATCATTTCCGCTGTAGGGTTCTCCATGAACCCTCAGAAGGCTGTTGGCCTCGCCCCAGTGGTCTCTGTTCCATTCAGCGTTTCCTTGGGTTTGCCAACTACTATCGGAAATTTATCAGGAACTTTTCTTCTTTGGCCAAACCTATCTCTGATCTGACCAAGAAGGGAAGTGTTTCCCACAATGGGCCTGCTGCCATCTTAGCTTTCGAGGCCCTCAAGTCTGCTTTCGCTTCTCCTCCTATTCTGTCTCATTCCAATCCTGGTTTGCCCTTTGTCCTAGAGGTGGGTGCGTCTGAGACGGGAGTAAGCGCCCTCCTGTCTTAGCATCGGACACATGATGGGTCCTTACTTTCTTGTGGGTTCTACTCCAAAAAGTTGTCTCCAGCTGAATGCAGTTACGAGATTGGAGACCGAGAGCTCTTGGCCATTATCCTGGCTCTCAAAGAGTGGAGACACTTGCTCGAACGTTCTGTGGTTCCAGTTCTCATTCTCACCGATCATAATAATCTGACGTATTTCTCGGAGGCCAAGAGGCTCACTCCCCATCAGGCCAGATGGGCCTCATTCTTGTCTCCTTTTAACTATGTGGTCTTCTATTTGCTTGGCTCCAAGAATGTTAAAGCTGATGCCTTGTCTCGACAGTATTCTGAGTTGTCCAGGGAGGACTCCGTGTCGACACCGGTTATACATTCAGATCACATCCTGTTCGCCATCCGTACCAACTTAACCTCTCATCTTGGGGAACAGAGCTTGGCTGCCCAATCTGATGCTCCCATGGGGAGACCTGCTGGCAAATGTTTTGTACCTGAGGGGTTGCGCATCAGACTGCTGTACCACAATTCCAAGACTGCCGGTCATCCTGGTAAGAACCAGATGTCCTGGGCTATTTCCCATCAGTTCTGGTGGCCGTCTCTCCGCACTGATGTTGCTACGTATGTGGCTGCTTGTTTGGTCTGTGCCCAGAATAAATCCCCTCGGTACCTTCTCTTGGGCCTACTGCATCCCATTCCCAATAGGGCGCTTCCCTAGTCTCACCTGGCCATTGGTTTTATTGTGGAATTTCCCACGTCTCGAGGTTACACAGTTATTACACAGTTATTCCCATGGTTGTCGACCGATTCTCCAAGATGTGCCTACTGCTCAGGAGCTTGCCTCTGTGTTTGCCAGGGAGATCTTTTGTTTACTAGGGTTGCCTAAGGAGATTGTCTTGAACCATGGAATCCAGTTTGTCTCTAGGTTTTGGCGTGCCTTTTGAGGAGTATGAGGCTAGCAGCATCTTGGATTCTCTGTTCCAAGGTCAGGTTCAATACCTGGTGCACTGGAAGGGTTATGGTCCTGAGGAGTGCTCCTGGGTTCCCTCCATTGGTGTTCGTGCTCCCGCCCCCTCTCCACGCTTTTCATGCTCACTTTTCTCAAAAACAGTTTTTTGCTCCATGGAGGAGGGGTCGTTAGGGGGAGGGTACTGTCAAGGTCTGTTGGCAGCCATCTTGGACATGTGCAGACTGCTGCCTCCTATAATCTCTGATTGCATAATTACTGCCTACTGCCTACTGCTTGAGTGTCGCACAGTGATGATACTGCACACCTGACTGTATCAATCACCTGATGGGTTTCAGCCCTTGCCCTTGCGTTTGTGCTACAAGGTGCATCACTGCTAGCAGTCTTCTGTTCTCCGTGTTCTTCAGTGTACGATCAGGCTTGGCTGACGACTCTCTTTGCTCTCGACCCTGCATCGGCAGACGACTCGCGCCGTCTCCGGCTTGGGTGATTACCCGCTTCTGGACCTGACCCTGGCTTGGATGACTACCCGCTTCCGGACTGGACTCTGGCTTGTTCCTGATCTCACTCCTCACTCTTGCTGTGTGTTTATTGTTGTTTGCTCCAATAAACTGCTAAAAAAAATATTTTACCTGCATCTCCGTGTGGTCTGGTTTCCTAGGACCCTGACAACCTCCTGGTCTAAAGCAAAATAGTTGTCTGCTCCAATACACCAGAAACAATGTCACCAGATGTGACATTAGCAGTGTGGCTCCGCCCTCCATGTTTCGTCCAAGTGACATGAAGAGACTTGTTTCACAAAACAAGATCCAGTGGATTTATACAGTAGTTTAACACATTGACACCACATGGATTAATTATAGAAATCAACCTGTTTACCTGCTTAGCTAATGGATGTGGCTCATAATAGACTGATACTGGCAGTGGGACCTTCATGTGCAAAGAAGCATTTAGAGTTGATCATTACTGTACCATGTGTATGCTTATCTTCTGTTCATAAAACTACTGGATCACAATATGTCTAAATCAGGAACTTATAGGGCTCCAACAACATGTTGTAAAATGAAGAACAGTTGTCTGTTTCTGACTGTGTTCTCTGACACAGTTTAAAGCCCCAAGGAACATAGACTCAATATGAACTGCTTTTCATCCTTTTTTCTTCTAATCTAAATACCATAGTATTAGTGAATAGTTATACACATAATGGACTATGGTTTTATTAAGCTTTGCTATGAATTTAGAATGCAATCAAGCAGCAATACAGTATAACAAGCCACTGAATTTAGGTTAACATCAACTTCTTGTTGATAGATACTTACACGCTGCTATAGAACAGAATCTACCTGATAAAAAATGTATTATTAATTCAAAAAGTGCATGTTTATATAAAAACAACCTCTGGAATAAATAATACAACAAAGGAACATACAACAGGAAGAATCTGGAGGCTGATTGTGGATAAAACAGAGTGTGAGCATACATTGTTTATATTGATTTAAAATTCTTTCAGACAGGTGTTGCTCTTTGCACTTAGATGGCTTTTAATACAAGGAAACTGCTGTAGGAACAAATTACAGGAATTATGCTAGTTAGAAAATATATCTGACATGAATATAGAATGTGATTGGTATTATTTACCAATAAATTCATCTGAGAAAATGTGCTGAAAATCGCTCTACAAACATCTGAAAGACATATTTGCCAAAATGCAATCTTTGACAAATATAGTAATACTGGGCTCCATTCACAAAGCGGTATCTACCACTTTAAGAAATTTTTCAAAAATTTGTTGGCATTAGCAAAGAGATACTACTAAAATACAATGCACTATTTTAAAAAATGATGCCGTATTTTAGCAGTGAAAGCTCACTGTAATTTAACTCCGGCAATAGCCAGCATTCTTCACTACCATTGGTAAAAAGCTGGATATTAAGGAGCATATGGTTGCTGCATTCTTAAAAACTGATGAGTCATCAGCTGTCAATGGGCCTCTTCCCCACAACCCTAGCCCCCCCCCCCCACCTCCATTATGAATAAACATTCACAAAAAAGTGCTCGAGAAAGTAAATAAAAAGCCTGCACAGTTTTTGACAAGTCCTTTGTTTAAAAAAAAATGTACCCCCGGTGTAGATCCATTGTCAATCACGATGATCACCGTCGACCGCAAAAGGGACAAGGCCACCCAGTGACATCCCCAGCTCAACCCCTTGTAACATCATCGACATAGCATGCTCCATGATGATAACTCATCGGTTGTTACAGACACAGAAGCTGCCCACTCCTTAACAACCATGTCAGCTACTGATTGTTAAGGATGCCGGTGTGCGCTCGCTCCTTAACAACCAGTTAAATTCATACACATTCCTTAAATACCACATGCAAATACCGCAAAATGGTATAGTAAATTGACAGTTTCCGGATTGCATGCAATGTTTAGGCAAAGTGTGCCTGTAAACCTAAATACTGCATGCGAGATGCTTTTAATGGAGCCCAATATCCTCAGAAGCTAATGGTCTTCGCATAATCCCTCTCTGTAAACTAATATTGCTGTAAACATCTGTGTGTAAATATCAGTAACGTGATAATATGTGATTGGTGGATTATCTTTTGACTTCCCTTGATGTTGTTTGCAGTTTTCTGTTCAACCTCCTCAGTATAATCCATGACTAAAAATATTTAACGTGAATTCTGTGGCTCTTTTGTATCTTCTTTTTCTCAATCAGTTGACTTTGGGAGTCAGACAGAGCAAGTAGATGAAAGATCGGCATCGGCTTTCTGAGAGCTCATTAACTGCTGCATTGATTTGTTCACCGTTTTATGTGTAAAAGCCCAATGGACCAATTTATGCATATAAAACAGTATGTAGTTGACTAGCTTATGTTTTGTGAATACCCCCAAATTCATGCGGTTTAGTGACTCTATGTCTTCTCATTGACAGGATAGTTAAATAGTTACATTTTCCACATTAGTCCCATCTGTGAGTATAAAAAAGGTGGCCATAGATTACATTTTCTTTTCAATTGGCAAGGGGGGTGATCATCAAAAATGAACATATTCTTCCAGCCACACAAACAAAGTGAATAGGGGCATCCTCCCCACTGACAGCGGGACTACTCCCACTTTCAGAATACACTGATAATTCAACTGGTTGCAGTTTCTAACTGATAAAAGTTTTCCAACATTCCAACTTCTGTTGAACAGGGTTATCCATAGATGGATCATAGTTTTGATTTAGAGCAGTCTATGCTGATAGTTGGTGGGAAGCAGATGCACAGGATGCTAGGGATGGGTTTTGGACAGGAGATACTTGTCCTCACTATTTGGGTTGTGGTCCATTTTTAAGATCTTTATCGGAAGACAATTTGAGTACTCAGGGGTTCTTACCAATGCAGGGTGAGGGGTTTCAGGGTAGTCTGGTTGGAGAGTAGAGGACTGATTTACAGTGCTTTGTGGATTGGTATGTACTTGTTTAGGACATTGTTTGGAACCTGCAATTTGGAAGCTTGGAGGCACTTCAGGTGGGAAAAAGGCTCCAAATTTAAATTTTTGGGACTTTGGTCCCAAAAGGGTTAACCTGCCTGCAAGAGAGGCCTGAAGAGAAAGCACAAAGGAGTCAGCACTTTTCTGTGAGGTAGAGTAGAACAGAACACTAAGTTGTGACTAAGACACAATTGCTGAACTGTGGAAACCTCTTCTTTGGGACCTCTGAAGTGGGTGGAAAAGGGTGAGTGTTACTGGCAGTGAACCGAGCCTTTATTTTTGTACCAGAAATGATTGGGCTATTTTTTTTTTTGTCTTTCCTTGCTGAGGAGAAACTATTTTCTGTTTGCCTGTTTTTTTTTTTTTGTTTTTTTTTTTAATAAAAGGACTGTTTGCTTTCAGCTTTACGACAATACGGCTGACTAGTGACCCAGCACTTCTACATATTCACATATTACAACTGGTGGAGGATGTGGGCAATCTGGTCTTAAAAGCCTTTTAGAGGCAAAACTGACATTTAAAGAGCCAGCGGCTGTTGTGTACTGTATGTCCTGCGTCAGAGCAGCACAGAGGCTGCAAACCTATGAAGGCGGCAAGGAGGAGGTTGTTAAAGCCATGGTTCAGGCCACAGTGGCTCAGGAGGATGCAGACCAGGCAGAAAATGCAGGCCCAGCAGAAGTTACTAGTATTAGGTTGACTAGTGTGTGTTTTGTAATTACCCTCAATACCATGTGGTTTAGTGACTTACACAGTTCACGGTAAAAACAAAGGGTTTAGTCGCACGCATTTGCTAACATATGTGTAAGCCGCAGTGGCCATGTCAAGGTACTCTAGTTTACTGTGGTCCTAACTCTAAAATTTTGAGAGTTTCCAAAACTGGAGCACATACAGTATCTCACAAAAGTAAGTACACCCCTCACATTTTTGTAAATATTTTATTATATCTTTTCATGTGACAACACTGAAGAAATGACACTTTGCTACAATATAAAGTAATAAGTGTACAGCTTGTATAATGGTGTAAATTTGCTGTCCCTGGTCATCTTGGAGGTGTGTTTGGGGTCATTATCATGTTGGGATACTAACCCTGCGGTCCAGTCTCCGAAGGTAGGGGATCATGCTCTGATTCAGTATGTCACAGTACATGTTGGCATTCATGGTTCCTTCAATGAACTGTAGCTCCCCATTGCCGGCAGCACTCATGCAGCCCCATACCTTGACATTCCCACCACCATGCTTGACTGTAGGCAAGACACACTTGTCTTTTCACTCCTCACCCGGTTACCGCCACACATGTTTTACACCATCTGAACCCTATAAGTTTATCTTGGTCTCATCAGACCACAGGACATGGTTCCAGTAATCCATTTCCTTAGTCTGCTTGTCTTTGTAAAACGGTTTGCGGGCTTTCTTGTGCATCATCTTTAGAAGAGGCTTCCTTCTGGGACAACAGCCATGCAGACCAATTTGATGCGGAGTATGGTCTGAGCACCTACAGGCTGACCCCCCCCCCCACCCCTTCAACCTCTGCAGCAATGCTGGCAGCACTTATACGTCTATTTCCCAAAGATAACCTCTGGATATGATGCTGAGCATGTGCACTCAGCTTCTTTGGTCGACCATGGCAAAGCATGTCCAGAGTGGAACCTGTCCTGTTAAACAACTGTATGGTCTTGGCCACCGTGTTGCAACTCAGTTTCAGGGTCTTGGAAATCTTCTTATGGCCTTTATGTAGAGCAACAATTCTTTTTTACAGATCCTCAGAGAGTTCTTTGCCATGAGGTGCCATGTTGAAACTTCCAGTGACCAGTAGGGATGTAACGATATCAAAATCTCACGGTACGATACAATTTCGATATTGACCTCACGGTACGATATTTATTGCGATATTGTGGAAAAGCTCACGGTATTGTTAAATAGCTCACGATAGTGTTTGTAATGATAATAGCGAAAAAATACCGACATTTATTCTGCTTTTGCCAGTCAACAGGCAATTTATTGTTGTATTTATGGATCCATGACATAAAAAATTACTTTGAAATATATACATTACAGTCACTCACTACCTTCTCTCTAAGAAGACACCACATGTTGGGCCTCATGCTCTTGTCCCCACTAGCACCTATGAATCATGTGAATTTTATGTGGCTTACTGGCTTTGCTTTCACATATTTGCAAACTTATTTCTTCAATACAGTATGATTAGAGATTTGTTCTAATAGTCCTGCAGGCCTCCTTGATGATGATCCCTGCCCTCAGGCTGCATGTTCTATGATACCTCTTCTCTTCTTAGCAGTGCGCTGTTCTCAATGTGCTTACTCTGAGACCAATCCAGTAGTAAAAGTACATGTCAGTGGCGTCAGTGTTTTTTTTTAAATTTCTTTCTTATACACATTATTAGTTACTCACCAGCGGTCCGGTGTCACTGTCTTGCCGTGGTGCCTGCCTGGGAAGCTGGCTCTGCTCCGCCGAGTCCGCCGCTCTCATGCGCTGGCTCCGCCCGCCTCCGCCCCACAAGCCCGCCCACCCACACTGCTCTAACCAACTGGCAGCCGCTCGCCTCGGCTCGGCCAGTAAGCAAGCAGCACTGCAGCATAGCATAGAGGTGAGTGAGTGGAGCCGCCGACGAGACACATAGACGGCGGCCAGACCGTGCACCCACCACGACGGTATCGGGCCATGTAAAACACTGCGATACCGCGATAGCGGTAATATCGTTACATCCCTAGTGACCAGTATGAGGAAGTGAGAGCGATAACACCAAATTTAACACACCTGCACCCCATTCACACCTGAGACCTTGTATCACTAACAAGTCACATGACACTGGGGAGGGAAAATGGCTAACTGGGCCCAATTTGCACATTTTTACTTAGGGGTGCACTCACTTTTGTTGCCAGTGGTTTAGACATTAATGGCTGTGTGTTGAGTTATTTTGAGGGGACAGCAAACCCGTGTCATTTCTTCAGTGTTGTCACATGAAAAGATATAATAAAATATTTACAAAAATGTGAGGGGTGTACTCACTTTTGTGAGATACTGTATATAGCAGATGGATAAATTACAGGCAGGTTTGCCTGGAGGGAGCCCACATCCCCTAAAGGTATAGGGATGCATCAGGCATGAAGCAAAGGCACGATGGCAGCTGAAGGTTTCCTGTGCTTGCTCACACTAATTTACAACCTGTGCAAGCAGCACATGGAAGGGCAATGAACATCAAATACAAACAAAAATTCCCAGTTTACTCACCAGCTTATTTTTAATGTGCGTTACCCTTCCAGGTACTTCTTGCTGCAAAAGCTAGTTATAGGTTGGGGGTGGTTGACATTGGTTTATACGGATAGAGAAATCCTCTATGCTGCTGAGACATTGTATTCCTAAAGTGGGGCCACTGTATTCTTAACCATGTATGGCCACAGTAAGCTGATAGTTGGTGAGAAGCTGATGTATAGGATGCCAGGGATAGGTCCTGGATGGGAAAAACATGTCCCCACTATTTGGGCTGTGGTCCTTTTAAGGGGGACAATGGGAATTTTTGTTTGTTTTCGATGTAAGTTGTTCTTCCATGTGCTCCTAGCTGCAAAGCCTAGTTATAAGTTAGGGTGCTTGCCATTTTTTTGCACAGGTTCTTAATTGGTGCTGGCACACACAGGATACCTTCTGCTATTGTGCGATTTCTGGGTTAAGTACTCAGGGGTTCTCACCCATGCAGGGAGAGAGGTTATGGGGTAGTCCGGAGAGGAGATAACTGATTTACAGTGCTCTCTGCAATGGTATTTTCTTGTTTTAGACCCAGAATTCAGAAGCTTGGAGGAACTTTGGGTGTGAAAAATCTTACAAGAGGAGCAGGAAGGAGTCATTACCTGTCTTTGAGGTGGAATAGAGCAGAACACTAAATGGTCAGTGTGGACTAGCTTGTGACTGAAACGTTAGTGCTGAACCTTGGAAACACCAGATAGGAAGGAATAAAAAATACACAGACCCTCAATGCTTTATAGCATTAGATGCTCATCTTCCCCATTTATCTGGTGAGTGGGGACACAGAAGGGGAGCACTGAGTGATTCACGTACACTTGGATTCCTAGCACTGGCCCTTCAATGAACTGAATTCTTTGTATTTTACATTTTTTCACAAGGACTTTTTTGTCACTTTATGAACTCATTTTGAATATATTTATTGATATTATCATTTTGCACAACTGTCACGATATTTGCACTTGGCATATATGTATTTGTGATTATTTATTTGCACTTGGCACTTTATGTATTTATTTATTTACTATATTGAGGAATCATATTAGAGCAGCGCTGATACTTATATCATCATCACCTTAAAGGAATACTTCACCTTTATATCAGCAGCAGCCCATTACTAAAACGCCAACTTCTTTATCCATTTATTTATATACCTAAGCACGGGCACATTCAAATTTTAGGGGTGCGATGTGCCCAATACCTATTTACATGGGGGAGCGGTATCTGGGCCCCCCCCGTTAAAGGGGGCTTACAGATTCAGATAAGCCCCCACCCGCAGACCCCCACGACCACAGCCCAGGGTTGTCGGGAAGAGGCCCTTGTCCCCATCAACATGGGGACAAGGTGCTTTGGGTGCACCCCAAAGCACACTCCCCATATTGAGGGTAAGCGACCTGGTATGGTTCAGGAGGGGGGGGCTCACTCATCCCCTCCTTATCCTGGCCTGCCAGGCTACAAGTTCGGATAAGGGTCTGGTCTGGATTTTAGGGGATTGACCCCACGCCAATTTTTTTCATTTTTATCTGTAATGCTGGGAGCCAACAATACATTGCAGCTGCGAGCAAGTTTAAATGACATTTTTTCCTTTAGAAATGTCAGTATTGCTGCAACAGGCTACATACATCATACAAATGCGCCACTTTACAGGCACATTAGGGGACCTCCCAGGCACTATATTTAAAGGAATTTTTCTTTTTTATTGTTTAACTTTAAGCATTAAAAAATGAATCCTTCTTTAAAAACTATAGTTTTAAAAAAACATTTTTGCTTTGATACAAGTCCTCCATGGCAGAACCCTGGGTCCCCATACATTTTTTATGGCAATAACTTACATATAAGCCTTTAAAATGAGGACTTTTGATTTTTCATATTCGTGTCCCATAGACTTTAATAGAGTTAGCATGTTTGCTAAAACGTTTTCTCTGTTCGAGATGTTATGGTGTGAACAGGGGGGTGTTCGGCCCATCACTAGTAACAATCTGAGTACAAATGCAGTGTCAGAAGCAAGCTGGGTCACACACAGAAAGGTAGAAATCTATGACCAAGTTCAGAGAGTAGGCTGAGGTCAGTGCACAGGTGGATAAACAAAAGGAAGGATCAACAGGAAAGAACACTAGTGCAACACCAGCTACACAGAAGTAGGGGGAGTCAGCTTTTAAAAAGGAAGTTGGGTTTTGTGGGGTGACGTCTGTGGAACTACTTTTGCAGGGTTTCAGTATGGAGGTCTTAACTGTGACCCAAGACTTATATGGATGAAAAATTCTAGGAAACCAGGAGCATGCAGCAAAAGAGATACTTTGGATTAATAGTAAGTATTGTCCCTTGGGCCGATTTATTTTTACTACTAAACTTATGCTAAAACTTCAGCTTTAAGCCCATCATTGAGTGAATGTATCTAGAACAATACATTTTACTGAGCACTGGAATGTTTGGTGCTAAAATTGTATTTCTATTGCTAAATTTCTGCTTTTGTCTTTTGAGTCATTTAAGCCAAGTAGAGCCCGAAAAGTAGTATTTTCAGCAGCAAGGGTAGCCTAAGTTATTTTCACATGACAGGTTTCTTTAAACCATGTCCCTCAACACTACATCTACATTTTTGTCAAGCCCACGATTTGGTGAGGGGTGTTTTGCATGGCCCACGGTGCCCTGGATCATTTCAAATTTTAGCATTGCTCTTGCATATGTACTTTACTTCACAAATGTAACATTTAGGTAACAGAGCTTGTGTTACTCAATTCAAGGCAGCGTCATCTAGTATCTCTTTAGATCCGCAGTTGCCATGAATACTGCACATATGATTAGCTATGACACCAGCTACTTTAGGGCTTACAAGTCTGGTGGAGAGCTGACATAAACACACTGGCAACTGTGACAGTTATCACCAGAGGCATGCCTTGAATGTAATTGTTAAATAGATGGATTTAGTTCCACCCTAAATGGTTTATTCTATTGGGTTGCTCTGACTTACTGCTTCCTGCACATTTTCAATGCTCTTTGCACTGTTTTACTGAATAAGCCTTTTAAAAACATAGGAATACTGTTGAACAAATACAAGGGCTTCTGTGAACAGAGAAATACTATTTCATGACCTTGTAGAGAACAGAATCATTTTAACTATGTTAGGTTATGCACTATGCATTATATTGTGTACAGAAAACAAAAGTGTTATTTCAATGTGTGATATTTGAAGAGTTTTAGCCTCTAGACCTTTTAGACGCTTGGTTAGCTGAGAAAAGGTTAAGATAACAGAAGTACAGAATTGACCTTAATCAGCAGGTCAGATAGCACTCACAAAGACGCGATAAGTGACACAAAATCAATGAAGGAAAAAACAATTAGTATGCTGCAACAAAACAAGTTGAATATAATTGAAAGAAGAAATCTAGGAGATAAACTGCAACAAAATGAAGGTGCCCATGTACTCTTCAGAAAATAAGTTATTTTCTATCAATAATCTGATGATCTATCGGCTCTCTCCAACTCTAACAAATATCCATCTATTAGAATTAAAACGTAACTCCACTTTTGTTAAGAAAAAAACATTTTCCTCTGGGTGATTTCTGTACATTACAAGGATTTTAACAAACTTTGTTGCAGATTCCTACCTGTTGTTATTCTGAAGAAATCAGTGTTTGTTTCTCTGTGCTCCTGTGCTGAGTGGGTCAAATGGGAGCAGTTTCATAATTATCTGTCAGCTGTGGCAGCTGCAGGGCTCTAATGAGGAAAGCTGCAGGGCCTGCATTCCTTCAGACGTGATGCTATTGGGAGTATCTCACCAAAAATTAAATTTTTGTTGCAGGGGATGCCAGAAATCTGACTTGAACCTTAGACAGACTTCTAGGAAAATTGGTGAGCCAGTCACAGGAAATGATGCTTCTGGGATGTGGTCAGTATACATTCTGTGTACAGAAAAGCTCTCGGTAGCCATATTGTATTGCATTTTCAGAAAACTACAACAGGTGCAGATTGAAAAGGAAAGGTCATTTTTAATAACATTCAAATACAATATGATTTTTGTCGCAATTGTAAACGCTATATTGTTTTTTCTTTATTTGCTGATTTTTTTCCCCCCACAAAAGTGGAGTTACCCTTTAAATATAAGATGGTTCAAGCATTCCATTAATATACAACTCTTTCTTCTTTTGTCCTCTGAATGATATGGGTAGCCAGCACTTTCCTGCACATCACTGTGAGATTGCCTGCCACTGTGGATGGACAGTTATACTAAAGTTTGGGTTGCCCACATCTAAGAATAAGAACTCCTGGATGGCTTGATCTACACAGTTATATACAGTTTGTTAACTGCAAGTAATGTGCCTGCTTTGGGTAACTTATACTGCACTGAGCACAGGTACCTGTGAACTTCAATAATACTGGTTGTCACCTAGTCAGATTTGCTACAAGTTGGGAAATTCCCACAGATACACAGCTATCAGATATCCTGTTCTTGAATGAAAAGGAGGCAGCCCATTTACCATAATTACAATAGGTCCAAGGCTTTAGTCATTAGCTGAAACAAGCTTGAGTAGTGGTATCTCCCTCAGGCTTTACAGTATATCTACTATACGGAAATCAAAAGAGTGACTCAGAAAAATGACAGATATAGTGCCAGATAATACTGCTCACATAGATGTGTACCCTCCATGTATTTAAAGAACAACATTTGTATATATTTCAGCTTTCCAATCCTTAAATGTAGTGGTTGCATTAACCTAATTAAAGAGGAGGTCCAGCCCCTCCACAAAAAAAAAATAAAAATGTACAAATACTGTAGCTGCTGACTTTAAATATTGGGACACTTAACTGTCCTGGAATCCGGCAATGTCCACACCCCAGCCGATGTTTCCAACGGCTCTCGGGTGCTACCACCGCCATTTTCTGTAATGGAAACAGGCAGTGAAACCTTGTGGCTTCACAGCCAATTCCCTAGTACGCAAAGTGTGGTGATCTTTGTGAATGGCCCGGTGGTGGGGGAGGGAGGAGTGGGGGCGAACCTCCGGGGGACCTCGCTGCATTTCGCCACAGCGAGGTCACCAGGAAGTGGGGACAGGCACCTGTCAAATCCGTTCCCCCTCCCCCCCCCCAAAAGTGCCAACTGGTTATCCTGTCTGTAACACACTTTCAGTCCTGGGGTGACTATGTTCACTCACTGTACTGTATCTATTGAGAAGCAGAATTCTCACCCAAAAAAGGACTTTAGAACACCGCTACCTCTCGTCTACGCCATAACAAAAGGGGAGGTGTTTGTAGATCACAGAGAAGGGCTAGAAGCATCAGTGATAACAGCACAGCAGAGGCACGTAGCATAGAAAGTTCTTAGCTCACACGATTTCTGGCATAATTAATGTTTTCTTTTGAACCATTGAACAGATTATAAAAACACTTTCCTGGTATACCAAAAGGAAGCAAATAATAAGTTCATTGTTGGGTTTTAAATGTACTTTAACCAGTTGCCAAGAGTTGCAATGTAAAGGAATTGTTCTCTGTGAGTACTGGAAATACAGCTAAATCTCTCTTTTTGACTTAAATGGAAGAATTTATTAAACACCAAAATAAAAAAAGGGCAATGACATCAACCTTTTGATACTGTTACGTACACACAGCTTACACACGTTATAAGCATTTTAACAGCTTTAGAGAGAATCATTTTTACACTATTAACCACTTTACCACCGGAGCATTTTGCTGTCTTACGTCTGGGCCACTTTTTGCGATTCGGCGCTGTGCGACTTTAACTGACAATTGCGCGGTCGAGCAACGCCGTACCCAAACGAAATTGACGTCCTTTTTTTCCCCACAAACAGAGCTTTCTTTTGGTGGTATTTGATCACCTGTACTATTTTTACTTTTTGCGCTATAAACAAAAAAATAGCGTTTATTTTGAAAAAATAACAATATTTTTTAACATTTTTTTATATGAAATTCCCCCCAAAAAAGATGTAAAAACCAATTTTTTTTTAAATTTTTGGCCAATTTGTTTTCTGCTACCCATGTTTGGTAAAAAAAATCACAATAAGCCTTTTTGATTGGTTTGCGCAAAAGTTATTGCGTTTACTAACTAAGGGAAAGATTTATGTCATTTTTGGTGTTTTTTTTTTAACGCGTAATGGCGGCGATCTGCAATTTTTTTTGCGGGACTGAGACATTGCGGCGGACAGATCGGACCCTTGACTGACATTTTTGACACTTTTGGGGGTACCAGTGACATTACTGCAGTAATCAGTGCTATATATGCGCACTGTTACTGTAAAAATGACACTGGCAGGGAAGGGGTTAATTTTATTGGAGAGGGAGGGGTTAATGTATGCCTGGTGCTTACTAACGTGTGTGGGGGGAGGTGACAGAGTGACACAAGGAAAGATCCAGGGTTCAGCTATGCTGAACCCTGCAATCTGACCCTGCCTGTCACTTAGGAGATCCGCCCGCTTGTGTTTACACAAGCAGGCGGATCTCCACACTAGATCCCCGACGATCGGGGAAGAGCGGCTGCGATCGCCGCTGCTCCTCCCCTGGCCCGACTCCCGCTGTGACTGAAAACAGCGCGCCGCCGAGAGAGGGGAGTGTCTGACGACGTAGTACTACGTCGTCAGACAATAACGAGCCACTCTGCCGCAGTAATATTACTGCAGGCAGAGGTAAAGTGGTTAATCACACAGACTAAATTTTGTTATTTGCTTCAGCGTAATCTTTTATTTTTTTTGGTAATTTTTTATTCAGCAACTTCTACTTAAAGTGATTGTATAGGCAGAAGGTTTGTTTTTTATCTTAATGTATTCTATGCATTAAGATACAAAAACCTTCTGTGTGCAGCAGCCCCCCTCAGCCCTCTAATACTTACCTGAGCCAATCTTTATCCAGCAATATTGCAGGAGTGTCTCAGCTGCCTGGTACTCCGCTCCTCATTGGCTAAGACAGCAGCGTGGCGCATTTGGCCCTTGCTGCTGTCAATCAAAGTCAGTCAGCCATTAAGGAGACACAGGGGGCTGGGCCGGGCCATGGCTCCATGTCTGAATGGACACAAGGAGCTGCAGCTCGGCTCAGGTGCCCCCATAGCAAGCTGCTTGCTGTGGGGGTACTCAAAAGGAGGGAGGGGCCAGAAGAGCCAAAGAGGGACCCGAGAAGAGGAGGGCAGGGCCACTCTATGCAAAAACAACTGCACAGAGGAGGTAAGTATAACATCTTTGTTATTTAAAAAACAAGACTTTACAATCACTTTAAGCAGTGTAGTGTGGAAGAACATATTTCCCATTACCTGTTTACCGGTACCTTGTTTTGTCACATCTTTCTATTCTATTGTTTCCTTCCCTTTTATGCTGCATATTAAAATACAATTTGATATTTTTTATATATTAATGCATTATTTCTCTTTGTAGTTGTGGTGGGGGTGCATTAAAGCTTCATTCTTTTTGCTTTAAACTACTTTGTTATAACACTTAACTCACTATTATATTCTCATGTTGTAATCATATTTTGCTTTTAGTTCTTATCTTTAATAAGAATTCAACCTAAAGTCATCGTCCGGGAATTAGTACAAACTCTGGATCAACTCCAACCTGCTGGCAGGATTGCAAAACTGAAATATTATTTCTTGGTGGATTGACCCTTTAGGCTTAAATTTTGGTCTTTATAACCTACTAGCGTGGGAACAGAAATAAAATGTTTGAATTTATTCATGTATTTTATACCAAAAGCATAATTTTGTTAATCTATATTCAGTATGAGCAGCATAATTGTAAAAAGCCATAATAACCGCATTCATTTTCAGCTCAATTATCCCCACTTCCTTAGTGAAGGTATGTGTTGCTGCATAAATTAGTTTTTCAACAGCAGTGCATTTAAATAGGAACCTTTATAAACCACAACACATTTTACAAAAAAAAAAAACACATGCTGTTGCACATTTCTTGAAAAAGGATATGAATAAAAAGTTTTATATTTTTGCTGTAAAAGTAATATATTTATATTTCCATTACACCTACAACATCTTTATTTCCATCTCTATGGTGATTGTATATAAAACAAAAATGAAAAAGAGGCATTATAGTAAATTATTTTTTTTTCCTATTGTGAATTCTAATATTTTTAGAAACTGTTAATTAGTATTTGACTATGGTATGTTTAATAGTGATGACATGATTTAAGGTGAAGGAGCAACGCAGCTGCAAAACAGAAATAACACAGAAAAATTCCTAAATAGGGATGTAACACATATGTAGTATATGGTGCCAAAAGAAATTAAAAATTTACAAAGGGTTCTTTGTTTTTTATATCAAGAAGAAACAATGGAGATTAGTTGATAGGGAAGTCATCATTTGTGGGGAAAAGTCTACATATCTCTATAGGAGGATCACATGCCGGATTTAAAAGTTAAACCCAAGGCAGAGAAGACACATATAGCGCCATTATTAAGTTCTCATTTACACTTTTGCCAAGTCCTGCTGAAAAGTGATTGGTATTCACAGTCAGTGGGGGAGGCAATATGCTGTCTCCTCACTGCCTGTTTTAACCTCCTAAATGTCGCACTATTGCATCTGGAGAGTGGGGCTTTCGCAATGCCCCCCCCCCCAATTCACTTGAGGGTGTATAATTCCTGCCACGGGTGTGAAGCATGTATACACCCCCAGCTGCTGCTTTACAGCTTAATGGAGAGCAGTTGAAGGTGGTAAAAATGTGGCTCAGCCATGTGTTATTACTGCCCCCCCCCCAACTGAGTCCTTAATCCATTTTGTGCAAATGAAAGCAGTGTAAATATCCTAATTTGACTTGTCAATGTGGGGTGTTGCTCCCCCAACTGAGTCCTAAATCCATTTTGTGTAAATAAAGCAGTGTAAATATCCTAATTTGACTTGTCAATGTGGGGTGTTACAGTGCAAAGAGAATACTAATAAGATGAGATAGCAGATTAACCTTCCTAGAGGTATTCCCGAGTGTGGCTCTGGGTTAAATTTCAGTGCCAAAAGCGGTAACCCCGAGCCACACCCGGGGTACCGCTAGGAAGATAGCTGGATCCTGGTAGAGGGGTTACTTACCTTGTCACCGGGATCCAGCGATGTATCCCGGCGGTGTGTGGCGGCGGATATTCCTCCCGATCCTCTGTGTGCCCTGACTTCCGTCTCCTGCAACATGACGCTCGCAGGGGGTTGGAACCGGTGGCAAATTCAAATGTAAAACACACCAAACACACTGATACAATTCAAAATAAAATAAATTCACATTAGTTTGCCCCCCAGTGCCCTTTCCTGCAGTTTTACTGTACTTTATATATATATATATATATATAATATGTGTATATGTATATATATATATATATATATATATATATACACGCATACACGTGTATACAGACAAGGCTCACTGTGAATTAGCAATTTAGTCATCCATGGTCCAAAGGTAATTTATTAGCCCGAGTGGTCCTAGCCATATCACTCTCTCTCTTTACGTCGGAGGGGAGCCACACAACAGCACTGTTCTATGACATCCCAGCTATAGACTGACAGTTTAAAGATGAAGTAAAGCTTCCCCTATAACTTGTACCTATAAGTAAGCCTATGATAAGGCTTACCTATAGGTACTGTAAAGATCTCTTAAACATGCACCTTTTAGGAGGTATTTACTTTGCATGCAGCCAGTGACATCACTGGCGCATGCGCTCTAAAGGAACGGCCACCCGTGACGTGAACGGTGGCTCCCGTGCACATACGTGGGAGTGACGTCATTGCGGCTCTGGCCAATCAGATGGCCGGAGGACGTGACCCCGGAAGGAAGACGGGTGAACATGTCAGTGTTGTGCAGGCACTGCTGCAGGGGCTTCGTTCTAAGGTACGTGTTTCATAATGAGCTAGTATGTGATGCATACTAGCTCATTATGCCTTTGTCTTTCAGGATTTTATTTTTTAAATTTTTTTGGGAGGTTTACAACCTCTATAATGTTAATGTGCTGTATATATACCTGTAGCAGAGTTCCTTTTTACGTACCATACTCAGATGCAGCCATATTGGGCTCCATTCACAATGCCATATTTTCCTCTTTAAAATATGCGATAAAATAGCTCATAGCATTTTTCAAACTTTTTTTGCAATACCCAAAAAACACTATTAAAATACTGCATGTGATATCCAGTAGAATGAATACAGTGGAGAAGATTCAGAACCCCTGTCAGTTTTTATTGCTAATAAAGAGGTAAAATGGTTTAAACCTTAGAAATACGCCAACTCACTAAGTCAGTGCGGTCCCTGCAGCATACTGTATGTATTAATATAAAAGAAAAAAGGTGACTAGAATACCAGTCAAAGGGAATCTGCTATTGTCATTCTCTGATGTTCTTGAAAGTGTCACTCTTGTATCCATCTGTCAATCCTTCAAATTGATGACATCCCTCTCCTAACAGCTCAAGTTCCACACTTTTGTAGGAATACTTGTCTATTCATAATCCCATTCTGTCTTGTGAATATTTGAGCTAAAGATATCTCAAAAATAATTGTGAATAAGTAAAGTATTCCCACTACATATGACATATGTTCTAACAAGGGATTAAGCCATTGTGCTATGCATGTACAGTACATTATATTATGTTTGGATTGATTGGGAGGTTTGCAGCAAATGTAATTATGCTTATATATATATACATGAAAAAAGTCTTCAAAAATCTGGTGAAATGACCTTAGAAAATAGATATATTTTACTTAATGTAATGGGGTGGATTTTCTAAAGGCACCATAGCCTGAGGACTTTGCAAGTGCAGTTACTCTAAAGCTAAGTAAACGAGGGGACGCTCTGCTGACTTCCATCATCCAATCATGTGCAAGCAAAAATTATTATTTTTTGCTTGTAATTGCGTATTCTTTGTAACTTGAAGCTTTACCTCATTTACTAAGTTCTATCAACACTCCCTGCATGTATCTATTTTACTAATGTTTTTCACACATTCAACAAGCCCACTTACTTCTATGTCACAGTACTTTTACCACTCTTTTTGCTTCTTCCATGCACCAAGATTGGTACTCTTTCTTGGGTTCTAAGTCTCCCCTTGCTTTCTGTTTTTTTTTTTTTTTCTCTTTCTGATCATGTTCTCCCCCCCCCCCCCCCCTATTTTTTGATTCTGAAACTGGCTCTGTTGAAATATACCTTTTATACATAATACCCCCTTCCCTTTTTTGGTATCACCACGTGATACAACTAAGATATATTATTAACATTATTATATATTACTACCATTAATATTTTTCCATAGTCTGATATTCCGATATATTCATTTATGTATTCTCATCCAGTGTCATTTTATCTACAATCGACAAACAATTCCGCCCCTTCTTTTACTATACATCTTTCCTCACCTGGCTCCCCACTGTGTTGCGGCATGGTCTTGCCCTTCAGCTCCCGGACAAGACGTTGACACCCTCTCCTTTGGCAGCGCAGACCAGTTTTGATTCAGTTAGATGTAAGTGTGGTTTCCCTATTCGGGTTACACATTTGTTGAATCTTTATATATTTTTTGTCTTACGTAATGCATAGCAGACGTTTACATTTCATCTGTTCATTTTTTAACAGAATCATCTACATACTCCTGATGAGTGGGCGTAGGGACCCACGAAACGCGTAGAGTTTTATACACCAATTACCCTTTGTCATACAATATCCATGTTGATATGTTGTCATGATGTTGATATTGCTGTAATGCTGCCATTTTTACATTATGTTTTACGTGTTTTATATGCTTGTAATGACACCTGTGGTTATGTATATATATTCATGCCTACATTTATCATATATCCTCATTTGATAATAAAATTTATAATTTTTATATTTTTTATCTTCTATGACTATTGTATTCAACCTCATATAAGTCCCATTTAGGGCCACCTCTCTGTTGTTTTCGCATAATTTAGGGATGGAGGTGTTTACAATTGCAAGTGCTAGACCATTCCCTTTTACTATTTACTAAGTTCTGGAGCAACCTAATAATGGCAGTCTATTTGCCTTCAAGTAAAACTATGGGCTCCGCTTTTTTTCATTTTGGATAGAGTAAGGGAGGGTTATAACCCCTGTCAGTTTTTTTTTTCACTGCCATCTGTGTCCTATTGGAAGATTTCACCTCCTAATACTTTTCTGGGGACACCCCACAATTTGGGATTTTCTTTTACTTTCAGTGATAATGGTAAACAAGACAAATATAGAGAGGGCAAATCTCCCTAATTGGGGCACAGACGAAAAAAAAAAAGAACCTGACAGATGTTCTAATCCACATCCACTCTATCCAAAACAAAACAAAAAAAGGTTTTTCCTTTAGTTATACATTAAGTAAATCAACCCCAATGATTTCCATATTTCCATATTTAGGTTTCTATGCATTACTGTTGAGAGAACTGATCCAAAAAGGCAGATACTACTCAAAATTGGCTATTATATTTTTTTACATTATTAATATAACATTTTTTATAATATATTATTTATTTCCTTCTGTGAATTGACTTTAACCCCTTTTCATGCGGTATTTACTGACATTTTTGAGTGTTTTGTGGTAAATACGATGCGATATTCAGGGAAAGTGTGCCCAGACACCTTAATACCACATGCAAAATGCTTTTAAGAATGTCCATTGTCCTTTAATTCCTATTATCACAACTCCTTGGGTTCCCAAACATGTGTAGGGAAGAAACTTTCTCTTTTCTTCCCTCCCTAAGCAGCTCAGAGAGGTCACACTTGAAGAGGCAGAGGTAGCTGCACACAGGATCTGTAGCTAGATGAGAGGCCCTCCAATGTCTATTCTGTTAAATAGCAAACTATTTTTTTTTTATAATTTTTGGTAGAGTAAAGAAGAATTTAGGCTCCTATCACATTTTTATTGTCTTTTCCACTGGGTAGACTCACCCTCTCTATTTGTTCTGGTGACCATCGTCACCAAAACATAAAGTGATGGGAAATCCAAAACTTTATAATTGTCACTTCATCATGAGGTGAGGGTAAGTCTTCTTATAGGGGCACCTATTCCAATGACAACTGTCTAAGAGGAGAATCCCTCCACTCTGCAGAGATTTCCTCTCATTTCCTGGTGGTTTGGCTAAAATCTCATAGTTTATATTTTCTTCCTGCCTTTTGCAACTTTAAACATAGTTACATATAGTTATATAGTTAGTCAGACTGAAAAAAGACACAAGTCCATCTAGCTCAATCAATAAAAGAGAAAGGAGAAAAAAAAAACACATATACACAATCCCATACCCACGGTTGATCTGGAGGAAGGCAAAAACCCCCAGCAAAGCATGATCTAATTTGCTACAGCAGGGGAAAATATTCCTTCCTGATCCCCCGAGAGGTAATCGGATATTTCTTGGATCAACTTTTCCTATAAATGTTAGTACCCAGTTATCTTGAGGGAGTCTATTCCATGTTTTCACAGCTCTTACTGTGAAGACATCTTTCCCTATTTGGAGATTAAATTTATTTTCCTCTAGACGTAAAGAGTGCCCCCTTTGTGCTTTATGATGACCTTAAAGTTAATAGTTCAACACCAAGTTCACTATATGGACCCGTTATGTATTTGTACATGTCGATCATATGCTCCCTTAAATCTTCTCTTCCCAAGAGAGAATAAATTCAGTCCCTCTGTAACACTGGCCCTTCACCTCATGTCTCATATTGATGTCTTTCAGTGAATTTACCTCCCAACTAGTCTTGTCCATGTATTCAATGGGATGACTGTGTAGCATGATAGAAATGGCGCACTGATTTGCACAAACAGACAACGTTGTCTTTTTATTAGTGATGGTGGATGGTTTTGGGTTTTTCGTATTTGGAATTTTCTATTTTTGAATTGTTTTGTCAGTAAATCTGTTATTAATACATAATTTCGATGTTTCATTGATTTCTTGTTACCAATCCCCAGTGGTTCATATACATGGTCCTTAGGGCAAGGCTTTGATCACTGCCCATTTTTTGGTATATGTTTATTGGCCATTGAGCCCCACTCAATCGTTGGGTGAGTTGGAAGGTACACAGAGGTTTCCAACCTTTTGGTGAGGATACCTTATTTTGATGAATAGGTTCCCTACCAAATATTGTTCTTTGTTATCAGAGCAAGAGCTCCTCTCAGCTTGTGTGGTTCAGGATACTTATCAGTGGTTTGGCTATCAGAGGTATGACCCCACCACCACCACCAACACCACCACCCAGTCTTCTCAGCACTGCAGGGACATCATAACAGGGTTGGCTTAATTCATGTGTGAGCAAAGCCAGTGGTGTCATGGACCACCACTTGCAATATCAATAAACACCTCAGTGTAAAAATGTATAATTTATTGTAATACCAATAAACACCTCCATGTAAAAAAAAAAAAAAAAAATCATAGGAATTGTAGCACCAAGCAGTAGCCACACCACTAAAGTATAATCTACTGGATTCACTCTGTAATTACCTTTTCCTACCTGGTGTGTCTGACTAAAGGAAGACATGTGCCCAAAAAGTCACTTGACTGAGTATGAAGAAGACTTTTTCAGTATATATAAGTAAAGTTAAAAAAATATTTTCCAGTATTCTGAAAGTGTTGTGGGGTGGCTTGCTAGAAATGCAAAACCATTGATTCTAGAGTTGGCCATCAAGTAGGAATTTACTCTTCTTATATCCTATTAACTGGCCAAAAAGGACTGACCCTGAATATCCCTGTGACATGTAAAATATGCTGTAATAGTAGAACAAATACAAAACACAGTGGCACATAAGCACCCGTCACAGGGAGATTGGACAGTTCAAGTGTGTCACACAGTGTTTCCTGCAGAAAGGAGATAAGATTGATTGGTTAAACTAATTTTTATGTTCCTTCAGGCTTCCAGCAATGAATGAAGCATACAAATCAGATGACAGCACATAAAGTAAGAAGTAAATCTCTAATGGTAGTTGCTTTCAATTTATCACATCATTAGTGAATAGTGATTAAATAATTTACTTGACTGCCGTAAACTAGAGCACTGTGTATTTCTGTTCTGAATACCATAGGGTGACTCGTGAATGCACGATGATAAGAAATGCTGCTACTGACTATATGATGAGTTCTGGAAAATTAGGGCTCCCTTTCTTTTTCTTACCAAATGTTTCACATCACTGGCCCATGTAAATTGAATTTTTCATGCTGCTAGCATACAGACTGCCATTTCAGGTAAGTAAGAAAATGCAAACACATGAAAACTGCAGATAAACAAAGCATCAGAAATATAGCAAATGTCTCTTGTCTTCCTGTATTTTTTATACTTGCTTTAAAGAAATAGTTTTTTCTAGTTCAACCATATGAAAATTTTTTCATAGCATATTACGAGGAATGCAACTGTATGCAGGTGGACCTAATTAAAATAATATGATAGTAATGTGTTTAGAAAGAAATCTTATAAAGTTGCTTGTTGCTAAGTGAAAAATAACTCTGTAAATAATAGCATTCAGATATAGCTTTTAAAAATGACAAAATTGTACCTACTTTGGGAGGTTGGCTTTAGCACTGAAAATCAGGATACCCCCCTCCCCCCTCCAAATCCTATCCTTTATTCAACTGTTTAACCTAACACATAACCTTTCTCTTTCCAAATCCCTCAGACATAACATATCTGCTAGATTATCTCTTATTACTTTATTTGTCCACAACCGTCCTTTTTGTTATGGATCAAATGGGGGCAAACATTGTCACTTTTTAGACCCCGTTCAGACAGGGGCGACGCGACTTGCTGGGGCGACCTGTGAAGTCGCGGTGCACAGCGTGCACCGTGACCTCGGCGCGACATGCACGGACTTCATATCATTGAAGTCAATGCAAGTCGCCTCCAGGTCGCCCCAAAGTAGTACAGGACCCTTTTTCTAAGTCGGAGCGACTTGTGTCACTCCTATTAGAACGGGTCCTGTGCTAATCAATGGCAGGCGACCCACCGTGACTTGTCAGGCGACCAAGTCGCCTGACAAGTCGCGCTAGTGTGAATGGGGACTTATGGCTGCCTGTCCCAATTAGGGATATTTATTTTCCTTTACTTGTATTTGTGACAGAGGGACAGATATAAATGGGAACCTCTCTAATGAAGACAGGTACAGAAAGTAAAACACATTCTTTTTAGTAGAGCAAGGACAGGATAGAACTGCTTTGAGGCTTTTATTCTTAAAGTTGAAACTCCCAAGCTTTTTCCATGACTGGCACTCGGGTTCAAGGATTGGATGGAGCTCATCCCCATTCCTAGTGCAAAATCCACAACATTGCATTCAATAAAACTTTACTATTCCAGGGAACATGCACATGGAGCCCCTGCATAAAGGGGAGAGGTCCTAGGTGGGGCTTTCATGTGCATGTTCTTTATTTTATTGAACACAGAGATTATCAGTGTTTAGGCTTTTATTGCTGGATCCTTATTCCATAATTTATATTCTGGTATGATAGCGATAACCCTCCCAGTGTGGTCACATATCGCAATAAAAACTTGAAAGAGGATCTAACTACTCCAATTTATACAAAAGTAAGATGGCTACAGATAGGGATGACCTTCGAGTTCGAGTCGAAGCTAAGTTCACCTCCATGCTTTGGCCAATCAAATGATCTCTGCCATGATTGGATAAAGGCAGAATGCCTTTAGTCAATTATGGCACAGGGGCTAAGTACATGCCCCACACTATATAAAGACTGATCGCACAGCCGCAGCGTGTAGTTTGATTGTGTGGGTGAGATAGGAGACAGGGAGAGGAACGTGTCAGCCCACTGAGTATCTATTGGTCAGTTGTGTATACCCTATATTGATCTCTATCTATATACAGTGCCTTGCGAAAGTATTCGGCCCCCTTGAACTTTGTGACCTTTTGCCACATTTCAGGCTTCAAACATAAAGATATAAAACTGTAATTTTTTGTGAAGAATCAACAACACGTGGGACACAATCATAAAGTGGAAGGAAATTTATTGGATATTTCAAACTTTGTTAACAAATAAAAAACTGAAAAATTGGGCGTGCAAAATTATTCTGCCCCCTTAAGTTAATACTTTGTAGCGCCACCTTTTGCTGCGATTACAGCTGTAAGTCGCTTGGGGTATGTCTCTATCAGTTTTGCACATCAAGAGACTGAAATTTGTGCCCATTCCTCCTTGCAAAACAGCTCAAGCTCAGTGAGGTTGGATGGAGAGCATTTGTGAACAGCAGTTTTCAGTACTTTCCACAGATTCTCGATTGGATTCAGGTCTGGACTTTGACTTGGACATTCTAACACCTGGATATGTTTATTTGTGAACCATTCCATTGTAGATTTTTTGCTTTATGTTTTGGATCATTGTCTTGTTGGAAGACAAATCTCCATCCCAGTCTCAGGTCTTTTGCAGACTCCATCAGGTTTTCTTCCAGAATGGTCCTGTATTTGGCTCCATCCATCTTCCCATCAATTTTAACCGTCTTCCCTGTCCTGCTGAAGAAAAGCAGGCCCAAACCATGATGCTGCCACCACCATGTTTGACAGTGGGGATGGTGTGTTCAGGGTGATGAGCTGTGTTGCTTTTACGCCAAACGTAACGTTTTGCATTGTTGCCAAAAAGTTTGATTTTGGTTTCATCTGACCAGAGCACCTTCTTCCACATGTTTGGTGTGTCTCCCAGGTGGCTTGTGGCAAACTTTAAACGACAATTTTTATGGATATCTTTAAGAAATGGCTTTCTTTTTGCCACTCTTCCATAAAGGCCAGATTTGTGCAGTATACCACTGATTGTTGTCCTATGGACAGAGTCTCCCACCTCAGCTGTAGATCTCTGCAGTTCATCCAGAGTGATCATGGGCCTCTTGGCTGCATCTCTGATCAGTCTTCTCCTTGTATGAGCTGAAAGTTTACGGCCAGGTCTTCATAGATTTGCAGTGGTCTGATACTCCTTCCCTTTCAATATTATCGCTTGCACAGTGCTCATTGGGATGTTTAAAGCTTGGGAAATCTTTTTGTATCCAAATCCGGCTTTAAACTTCTCCACAACAGTATCTCGGACCTGCCACGGTGTGTTCCTTGTTCTTCATGATGCTCTCTGCGCATTAAACTGACCTCTGGGACTATCACAGTGCAGGCGCATTTATACGGAGACTTGATTACACACAGGTGGATTCTATTTATCATCATTAGTCATTTAGGTCAACATTGGATCATTCAGAGATCCTCACTGAACTTCTGGAGAGAGTTTGCTGCACTGAAAGTAAAGGGGCTGAATAATTTTGCACGCCTAATTTTTCAGTTTTTTATTTGTTAACAAAGTTTGAAATATCCAATAAATTTCGTTCCACTTCATGATTGTGTCCCACTTGTTGTTGATTCTTCACAAAAAATTACAGTTTTATATCTTTATGTTTGAAGCCTGAAATGTGGCAAAAGGTCGCCAAGTTCAAGGGGGCCCAAATACTTTCGCAAGGCACTGTATATGAAATTCTTACCAGCAGGTCCTGTTCCTGTGCCCAGCAAGAGTAACTGGAGGGGTTGGTTACAGTGTTCAGGCATCGCCAACAGCAATGGCTGACAAGCACATGCAATTTCAAATTTGTATGGAATTCTTACGTTCCTGCGCCCAGCAAGAGTAACTGTGAGGGGTTGGTTACGGTGTTCAGGCTCCACCAACAGCAAAGTCCCAATTTTTGGCACCTGTATGACAAGTACATGCGATTTCAAATTTGTATGGAATTCTTACCAGCAGGTCCCGGTCCTGCGCCCAGCAAGAGTAACTGTGAGGGGTTGGTTAAAGTGTTCAGGCACAACCAACACCAAAGGCCCAATTTCAGTTTCAGTTCAGCTCCTGCCGATACTAACCTTCCAGGTCCCCATCACTTCAGCTGGTTTGCATAGCCACCACCCAACCTTGGCCAGGTCAAATGACAGCACAGGGCCCCACTGCATCACTGATAAGAACACATACAACACTTGATCTTTGACTGTTTCAAATTGGTATGGTATTTTTTAGCAGCAGGGAACCCGTTCCTGCGCTCAGCAAGAGTAACTGCGAGGGGTTGCGGTGTTCAGGCACCACCAACACCCAAGGGCCAATTTTTCTGCAACTGTATGACAAGTACATGGGATTTCAAATTTGTATAGGAATTTTAGCAGCAGGGCCCGTTCCTGCACCCAGCAAGAGAAACTACTAGGGGATACCGTGTTCAGGCACCACCAACAACCAAGCCAGGTGTTCAGCTCATCACTAGCTATAGAATGGCTTCAACACCCAACCTAACCCCCGAGGGGAATCAGGGCAGCAGGAAGAATCAGATCATGGACAGGACAGGAAGAGTGAGTGCTGCAGTGGGGCATTTACTGGAACTTATCCCCCTGTGTGGATTTCCTGCAGCAGCTGAAAGCTGACAGAAGGGAGAGGAGGAGAAGCTAAATTTCAGCTGCCGAGGAGAGTCATACAGGGGGGTTGGTTCCATTAATTGCCCCCCTTCACACTAATCACCCTCCCTGGCCAGGATTCCTCTGGCTGAACTGTTGGGGTCCAGGCCCCATACAAGAAATCTGCCAGTACCCCTTTATCGCCACCCCTGCTTGTATTAAGTGTTTGTGAACTAAGCCTAAAATTTTGGTTTTTGTTTAGTTTGAAATTGAGTGGGAAAGAGATACAATTTCTGTCAGTTTTTTTTTTTCCTTGTATTTAGGAAATATCCAGCACATCAACATTTCAGCAGGTGAACGCACGTAATATGCCATGACTTAGAAAGAAACCCAATGTTTTGGGGACATGAATGTCCTGGGATTCCTCTGATTATTTGACCACCTCACGTAGGCACAAGCCGATCAGCGGGTGCCGGCCAATGATTGACCGCTGGCACCCACTGATTGGTGGGGAGGAAGACAGGACAGAGCTCTGTCAATGTAAACAATAGTCATCGGGGGTGTGCCGGTTTTTGTTTCTCTGCAAACCAGGGAATAGAAAATGGCATATCCCTTAGTAAAAGCAGCTCACAGTCCATACATAAACACTGGTTAGGCACACATTTAACCCTTTGATGACCCTACCTATTAACTCCTTCCCTGCCAGTGTCATTAGTACAGTGACAGTGTATATTTTTAGTGCTGATTAGTGTCATTGGTTCCCACAAAGCGTCGCCACCATTACTAGCAGAAGAGAAAAAAAATACCAGAATACAGTATCTCACAAAAGTGAGTACACCCCTCACATTTTTGTAATACTTTTATTATATCTTTTCATGTGACAACACTTAAGAAATGACACTTTGCTACAATGTAAAGTAGTGAGTGTACAGCTTGTATAACAGTGTAAATTTGCCGTCCCCTGAAAATAACTCCACACACAGCCATTAATATCTAAACCGCTGGCAACAAATGTAAGTACACCCCTAAGGAAAAATGTCCAAATTAGGTCCAAAGTGTCAATAGTTTGTTTGCCCATCATTATTTTCCAGCACTGCCTTAACCCTCTTGGGCATGGAATTCACCAGAGCTTCACAGGTTGCCACTGGAGTCCTCTTCCACTCCTCCATGACAACATCACGGAGCTGGTAGATGTTAGAGACCTTGCACTCCTCCACGTTCCATTTGATGATGTCCCAGAGATGCTCAATAGGGTTTAGGTCTGGAGACATGCTTGGCCAGTCCATCACCTTTACCCTCAGCTTCTTTAGCAAGGTCATGTTAGAGGTGTGTTTGGGGTTTTTATTATGTTGGAATACTGCCCTGCAACCCAGTCTCTGAAGGGAGGGGATCATGCTCTGCTTCAATATGCCACAGTACATGTTGGCATTCATGGTTCCTTCAATGAACTGTAGCTCCCCAGTGCCGGCAGCACTCATGCAGCCCAGACCATGAAACTCCCCCCACCATGCTTGACTGTAGGCAAGACACACTTGTCTTTGTACTCCTCACCTGTTTGCCTCCACACACGCTTGACACCATCTGAACAAAATAAGTTTATCTTGGGTCTCATAAGACCACAGGACATGGTTCCAGTAATACATGTCCTTAGTCTTCTTGTCTTCAGTAAACTGTTTGCGGGCTTTTTTGTGCATCATCTTTAGAAAAGGTTTCCTTCTGGGATGACAGCCATGCAGACCAATTAAATGCAGTGTGCAGTGTATGGTCTGAGCACTGACAGGCTGACCCCCCAGCCCTTACAACCTCTGCAGCAATGCTGGCAGCACTCATATGTCTATTTCCCAAAGACAACCTCTGGATATGACGCTGAGCATGTGCACTCAACGTCTTTGGTGGACCATGGCGAGGCCTGTTCTGAGTGGAACCTGTCCTGTTAAATCGCTGTATGGTCTTGGCCACCGTGCTGCAGCTCAGTTTCAGGGTCTTGGCAATCTTCTTATAGCCTAGGCCATCTTTATGTAGAGCAACAATTATTTTTTTTAGATCCACAGAGAGTTCTTTCCCATGAGGTGCTGTGAACTTCCAGTGACCAGTATGAGAGAGAGAACAATAACACCAAATTTAACACACCTGATCCCCATTCACACCTGAAACCTTGTAACACTAACGAGTCACATGACACCGAGGAGGGAAAATGGCTAATTTGGCCCAATTTGGACATTGTCACTTAGGGATGTACTCACTTTTTTGCCAGCAGTTTAGAAATTAGTGGCTGTGTGTTGAGTTATTTTGAGGGGACAGCAAATTTAAACTGTTATACAAGCTGTACACTCACTACTTTACATTGTAGCAAAGTGTCATTTCTTCAGTGTTGTCACATGAAAAGTTATAATAAAATATTTTAAAAAATGTGAGGGGTGTACTCACTTTTGTGAGATACTGAACATACCATAGTTTGTAGATGCTATAAATGTCTCATAAACCAATTAATTTACGCTTTTTGGGATTTTTTTTTTTTTTTACCAAAAATGTGTAGCAGAATACATATTGCCCTAAAATTATGAAGTAATTTGACTTTTACATTTGTTTTATTGAATATGTTTTAATGTTTTATAGCAGAAAGTAAAATATATATATATATTTTTTTTTTAATTATCATTTTTTTTTTTTTTAGTTTATAGCACAAACAATAAAAACCCCAGTGGTGATCCAATACCACAAAAAGAAAGCTCTATTTTTGTGAAAGAAAATCATATAAATTTAATTTGGGTACAGCATTGCATGACCGCTCAATTGTCAGTTAAAGTAACGCAGTGCCAAAAAACAAAAAATGGTCTAGCCAGGAAGGGGGGTAAATCTTCCGAAACTGAAGTGGTTAAACAGCGACCAATATGTAAAATAATAATGATGGATGTCACCAAAAGAAACTGCAAACCAAAAACGAAAGGAAATTTTAAAAGGACACCAACTTAAGCTAATGCAAAATTTATTCCAGAATACAAAATATAAAATTTACATACCTCAAACCAATGACCTTACTCTGCCGGGGCGGCAGAGTAAGGTCATTGGTTTGAGGTATGTAAATTTTCCCCCACCTAAGATGAAAACTGCCTTCCTCCGCCACAAAACACCTAAAATCCCCATTCCCTTGGAAAACCCCCGGCCTCTCCGTCCCCCTAAGCCCGAAAAGCTGTAGGTCACTGGGAGCAATAGGGCTCCAAGGCCCAGCTCAAACAAAGGTACCTACCACAATGGGCTGAGCATAGGTTGTGACAAGTTATAATAAAATACAGAATAAACAAGCATACAATGCATTAGGAGATAGGTTGAATAGTTTATCCCCTTGCTTCTTGTTCTAACAAGAGATGAGTGGAAATCTGCCCAGCAAGGACACATAAAATATCAAAATCCTAATAGAGGCTTACCTGCTCTGTCCAAATCAATTAATGTTTTGGCTAAAGCTGGTCTTTTGCCCCTAACACTAAGTTAAGCCCTTCAAAACCATATCTTTAAAACCGTAAATAACTGTGTTGCATAGTTTAATATGGATAGGCTTTGCATCTCCTACTATTGTAAACAAGAGATTCCCACAACCAGTTAAACTAAGACCAACAACCTAAAATGTCTTTATTTCCTAATGCAGACATTGTACACATGTTTATACTGTATTCTACACAATCCAGATGTTCCATTCATTTACTGTTTATTAAATCTTTTGGATCTGGCCTTAACCATGTATGTTCATTGTGTACCAAATTCAACCACTTAATAGATGGCCCTATTTCTAACTTTACTCTTTGGTTCAGTGGTGTTGAAATTAAGGAGATAGAATGAGTAAAATGCAGAGTAAAAATGATCAGTGTATATGTATCCTTGGCTGATTTGTTAATCAAGCAGACTTTTCACCTGAATGCCTTATGTGACTAGTTTAATCATTTGTTTACATTAGGTCGCTCCGACTTCGGGGGCGACCTGTGAAGTCGCGTGCACCGCGACTTCGGCGCGACTTGCACGGACTTCATATAATGAATGTCTATGCAAGTCGCCTCCATGTCGCCCCGAAGTAGTACAGGACCCTTTTTCTAAGTCGGATCGACTTGCGTCGCTCCCATTAGAACCGGTCCTGTACTACTCAATGGACCGACGGTCCGCGACTTGCCAAGCTGACCAAGTCGCCTGGCAAGTCGTAATAGTGTGAACCGACTCTTAACCTGCCTGTGAAGTGGTACATCTGTATGATTACATTTAAACTGCTGGCAATTGACAGTACCCAACCACTTAATTCTGTTTGCAAAAAAACAGCCAAGGATTTCCTTCATCTTTACAAGACCCTTATTTTAGATAATGGTCTAGTATAAATGTTAATTTGGGACCCCAATTACCAAAAAAAAAAAAAAAAAAAAGTTAGGTCTGGCATGAGTTTTTAGGGAGACTCCACACAAAACAAAAAAGGTGTCCCTCAAAATTCTACACCAAACCCTTTAGGTCTGCTATAGTTTTAAGGTGGGAATTATATGCAGTAATCAAGAAAAAAAGTGTGGGTTCCTCCCAAAAAAAGATTGCACCAGATTCTTACATACATACAGCCTAGGAAGAGGGGATGGCTAGCACCCCATCTCCTATACTATATGAGATAGGTGGGAACCCCACTAGTTATTTTTTCAACTATCCTGGCTGCTTTGTACATGGCCTACATGGCCAATATTCCCAGCCAGGAAATAGATTGGGCCAGATGACATTTTTATTTGCTAAGAACGCTGATTTCTTAATAACTTTGACAGGCAAAGAAGGAAGGCATCATATATAGTAGTGGGAGAAAAACCCGCTTCTATATATGATGTTTTGGTCCTGCTGAACAGGTTGAAACCGAAGCTCAGCCCTGCATGTAGCCAAAGGGATAGGAGTGCCTTTTAAGGAATATAATCAGGTCTTCTAATAAAATAACCTTAACATCAGCAAACCATATGTATAGCTATCCCCTTTCACCAAATGTGGGCAGTTTGGACAATTGTTCGTGCCACACTTAAAGTTGCCCTTAAAATTTTAAACAACTGTTCTTAGGTGTCATCTTTGATGAAAGCAAAGTAGAGGATAAGGGATTGCCCAAGGTTGGTTAGAGAAGGGAAGGTCAAGGGGATTGGTGAGAATCACCTCAGAAAGGTTGCAAAAAATGGAGGCTCAACTCTGGTTAATGTTGAAAAGTGAACAAATTTTATTGGTAGCTAAAAATAGAAACAAAAATTACTGTAGAAATCATAGGCCAACATTGGCATATGATTCAGACCTTTAAAAACCCGCACAGGCGGCCAGATAACACAAAAACGCACAAAACAAGAACACACGCTAGGTCTCCCACCCATACATCAGAACCAAAATAGCACACGATCCGATGAATGGGAGTGACTAGTCGGAAAACCGACTTGTGGTCACTGCTACCAACACATGGGATGGGTGTGGGCATGCCAAATAGCTGACCACATATTCAGTCTATCCAAGGGGAATTAACCTTTTGATAGGGAAAAATGATGTAATGATGGATCTTTTGAATGCCTGTAAAGCTCAATCACTGCCAGCATTCATTACATGTGTATATAAGAGGCATCCTCCTGATCTTCTTACTGGTGCAGTAAGCAGATTTTGGGAAGATAGAGGGTGATTCCCTCAGCCAACTGATAAGGGATTGCCCAAGGTTGGTACCTGTCTGGCAACTGTCTTAATACCCCCTATAAAGTTTGAGCATTAAATGGATCATCATTAGATAAAATCTGGAGATTGCACTCCACCGTATTCTGAACCTTCTTAAATGAGAGGTAGAAAAAAAAAACAGAACCCTACAATTTATCTTCTTATCTTCTAGCAAATCTTTTCTTTCTGTATAACTTGCTATTTTTATTGCCTTATTTAAAACTTGTTCTGGATAGCCCTGCTGTGAAAAAAACTTATACCTGTACATTTGGCAAACTTTTGCCTCAAAGTCTTTTTGATCACTGCATATCCAGCAGGGTCTCATGAACTGACCCACAGGGATCCCCTTTTATGTGTATATAGGGTGACCTGAATCCACTCTCAAGATGTTTCCTAACAGGGGTTTCCTAAAAAGCCAAAAGTCTTGTTACCAGAGGCATTACTAGAACCTTCAGGGTCTCTGTGCAAGAAACCATGAAGGTCCCCCCTGACCCACTGGTCTTTCCCTCTGAGCTCAGGGCCCTTACTCCCATCGTAGCAAAAAAGAGAGAAAATGGTCTGGTGACTTCCATAGCACACCTCCATCCCAATATTCATACAGACAAAAGAGATTGACCCGCGGGACTTTAATGAGGTAGATGCTAGTGGCTGGAAATAAAATGCTGAAGTAGATAAGTAATAAAGTAGACTTTTATTGCGATATATAAAAATATTATACAAGTGATGAATGGTATCATACACTAGTTTGCATATTGAAATAGCCCCCTGGCTAAAGTGTAAACAATATACAGCATAAATAATGGTATATCACATATAGGTATACATTTTGTAATACAGCTTGGTTTCAAAGGCAACCTTAATGACATATTGTAGTTCCATAGTCATGAAGTATACTGCATCCTGAGCTGACGCGTTTCGCGAGCTATGCGCTCACTTCTTCAGAGATAAATGTATTCGGAGTATGTCTATAAGGGAACAAATATTGGAGTAAAAGATGTTGATAACTGGATAAAAAAATACCTAAAAAAGGTTCAATAGAATGGTAAAGACTCAAAGGAGTGTTAAATACTCACAGGTCAATGAACCTAGGATGGGGAAATACACTTCTGTGTGGCAGTAATAGCATATGTCTGACCCAGGAGCTGAAGGGTCCCAACTGTAAGCAAGCCGACAAAGGGGGGGCGGCCCATGGCAAGTGGGTGACAAGTGGTGAAATAGAGAGATACATCTTCAAAAATCTGCCATAAATGAGAATAATGTGGTAAAAGTATAAAATAATTAATCATGTGGAAATACCAGAATAATATATAGGTGTATAGGCAGAGCTGGTGTAAGAATAATAGAGGGTGACAAAGACCAAGGTGAAATAAGGAAAGAAAATGGAATAGGGAAGTAAAGGTAAACCAAGCACCAGAGTACTAATGCCCATAGTGAGTGAATAGTGAAAAGTAACATGGCCAATCGCCAGAGGTATGGAGTAAGAACAATGTGTAGCTAAGTAAGTTGGTGCTGGCCATAAGGAGAAATATGGTGCTGGAAAAGGGTATGAAAGTGGGAAAGAAAGAAAGGGAAATAGCCCAGTGACCGATCTTACCATGTGGATCCAAGGTCAGCAGCATGCATAGGACCCTAGCGTCATGTAGCGGGCAGCCAAAGGATTGACCAGAGGCAAAGCGTCCGTGATCTCGTGGGGGAGAAGAACGCTGGTAGCGGACATCCCCCTTCCCACAGATGTAGGGGCACGCAGCAGCGCCACGAAGTCGGTGATGACACCGGCGTGTGAGGCTGGGGGTGCGGCATGAAGCCGATGTATGGGTGGACCCGTCCATCCCAGAGTCTGTTTGGTTAGGTTTCCTGTAGAACCTAATGTCCAAGTCAACCCCCTCCCCCCCCACACACACACACACACACATGCTTTAGGTGTTACATACTGTCCAAAAAGAGAAATGTGGTATTCTGTGCCTTCCTGCGGGAATTTGATTTGAGTCCACTGAGTTTATGTAAGAGAGGACTGGCCTCACACCGCTCCAAGCAGCCTGCGAGATCTCATGCACTGCTGTGAAGACCCGGGTGCCTGCCTGGTCTGCAGCCAAAACAGTCCATGGAAAAAGAAAAAGGCGGCACAGTGGTGTAGTGGTTAGCACTTTCACCTAGCAGCAAGAGGGTCGCTGGTTCGAATCCCAACCACGACACTACCTGCCTGGAGTTTGCATGTTCTCCCTGTGCCTGCGTGGGTTTCCTCCGGGTACTCCGGTTTCCTCCCACACTCCAAAGACATGCTGGTAGGTTAATTGGATCCTGTATAAAAAAAAATTGGCCCTACTGTGTATGTATGTGAGTTAGGGACCTTAGATTGTAAGCTCCTTGAGGGCAGGGACTGATGTGAATGTACAATGTATATGTAAAGCACTGCGTAAATTGACAGCGCTATATAAGTACCTGAAATAAATAAAAATAAATAAATGACACGCATACGGTCCAAAGGTGCTCAGTAGGCACATTTTAAAACACTGTCGTGCTTACTCATTACTAATTGCCCCAGGTGTCAAGGTGGGATCAAATAATGGTCAGGGAAGGAGCCACCCACCATGGAAGATCACAATCCATATAGCTTAGGTCAGTGATGGCGAACCTTGGCACCCCAGATGTTTTGGAACTACACTTCCCATGATGCTCAACTACACTGCAGAGTGCATCATGGGAAATGTAGTTCCAAAACATCTGGGGTGCCAAGGTTCGCCATCACTGGCTTAGGTCAACAGCAGAACTGCATCTTTTACAAATATAAAAACACAGAATATAAACATAAATAAATGAAATAAATAGCTTCCATACAAAGTAACAAAAAATATAAAAAAAAGAAATTGATTATGGAAACAAATCATAATGAAACAAAAACAAAAAGAGGAGCTGAACGAAACACCTGTAAAGCAAAAGAATGACATATGGCATACATGCATACATATTCATAGAGGTAAACAACAATATTATCATTTAAACAAAACATTAAGTCCATCAAATATAGGGTGCTCATAGAAAAAAATATGTAAACAAAAAAAAAAAAAGGAAAAAATTAATGAATAAAGAAAAAGATAAAAAGGATGAAACCATATTGTAAATAAACTATGGTGAAAATAGGCATATAAATATAGACATGAAAATGTATCATATATCCATGAATATGGATACAGTAACAGGAAGCCAGTCACTACCAGCCACAATATATAACGCACACCACAAATAAAGCCACTCAAAAAAGACATACCGATCAATGGATATGAATGTCAAAAATGTGATGGTAGTAACTAGATATATTAATAAATATATAAATAAAAAAAAACAAGAGCGCTCATAATAATCATTTCTTAAATTAAATGTAAATATACAGTATATATATAGGACAGTTCACCCAAAGTAAATACATTGACCATGCTTATAAGTGCAAGATTGAATTATTGCATAATTCAAAAGGGAGAAAAAAATAGGGGGGAGATTACGTATTCGCTAAAAGCAAAAGCTTGTATTTCTGTTATTGTATTCTTGATCCATATATCATCCACATACCGGGAGCAATGAGTTGAAGTTATTCCCCTGAAAATATTTAGAGTCATCTTCCCCACCTCCTCCATGTACAAGTTAGCTACAATGGGAGGCACAACTGATCCCATAAACAGCCATGTTTCTGTCTGTAGAAATTACCCGTATGCTTGAAATAGATGGTTTTGAGACGAAGGTCCAGCAAAGAACTTACTTAGTTTACTTTGAGTTCTGTTTGACTGTTGTAGCGCTTACTACCATAGGAGCTGCTGGAAATTTGCCCAGATTCTTCCCCAGTGGATTGCCTCGCAGCCATGATCTCAGCCACACATTTCCTCAATAACCAGTCTAGGGGTGTTTTTTTTGTTTTTATTTTTGGAGAATTTGGATAGGGTTAAGGGAACCGAGGGGATATTTCCAAAACAGAAACTGTAGCATGTAGCAAACTCCATGTAGCAAACTGTGGACTTGGCATGTAATAACTACAGTTAAAAGCAGACATCTTTCTTTACAGCCTAAGAGCATAGCCCTTCACAAAATATTAGATGAACTAAGCTCTTCAGGATACCAGATGATTTCCCTTTAGCAACCAACCAGCCAACTCTCTAACACAAGAGGGATGGCAGCAGCCCAAAAGTCTCTAAGATTTCTCAGCAGTCTGTACTCACAAAATGCCCAGGAAAAGTTGATTGCTTCATTCCAACATCCAAGCAATACTTCCCTTCAGTGATCCCAGACTAGATCTTCAGCCGATAGCCGCCAAGCCAGCTCTCAGCAGCTTCAGCATCCAGGCCTCACTACAGCAAGCACATGGCAGAGTTGGCTGAGTCCCCAGGCTGGACTTATCCTTTCCAGGAAAAGACCCAGAGCTCAGTGCGCTTTGATAATTTATATGGATTCCCAGCATGCCTTCAGGGCTCAGCTCCCCGGGATTGGCTACAGTTGTATAAATATTCATGCTGCCATCTGCATAGCTCCACACCTACGTTCCAGGAAATTTCCACAGCTCTTTGGAAAGCAGAAAGAGCTATCAAACTGGCAGCAGCTGAGAACACTGAACAGACCAAAATAATTAGTTGCACTTGCTACAGTCAGGAGACTAAATATACCTAACACCATAATTACAATGGGGATATGATATCAATGTACAAATACTGTACTGGTGAGGACCCTAGCATAAGGAACAAACTTTTCAGACAAAGGGAATACAATAAGACACAGGGCCACTCACTAAAACTAGAAGAAAAATGGTTTAACCTAAAAATATGTAGGGGGTTCCTTACTTTTAGAGCAGCAAGGATGTGGAATTCTCTTCCACAGGCAGTGGTATCAGCAGGGAGCATAGATAGCTTCAAAAAACTATTAGATGGGCACCTTAAATACCACAACATAAAGGGGTAGACAATGTACGTTTAACATCAAATCACACACACACACATCATAGGTTGAACTGGATGGACTGATGTCTTTTTTCAACCTCACAAACTATGTAATATATAACAACCACACTGGATACAGTGAGGCAAGCTAAATTTACCTATCAAATCACACCCAGCTCCACTGAACACAGTAAACCAGCCCTATGTCTATCTGATCCTATCTAGGTGGATGCTACACTGTCAATAGTATTATCTCAATTTAGATGTTACCTTACATTCACAATAGCTCTCTCTAGTGTGGTCAATGAAGGTGGTGTTTTGTCACTGGACAGGACTTCCAAGACTCTCAGACGGAGTTGTTCAGCCTATTCCTCCACTATATTGTATTATGGGTGGAAGATTCTAGGTTGTATTATGGGTGGAGGATTCTATAGCAGTGATGATATTCACCACAGGAACATTTTTGGGTGCCACAACAAAGTTTAGTCCTTTGGCTAAGACTTCATTATCTGGCTCAGAAAGCTCTCTTTTTCAAATGTTCTTTACCTAAGTGTCCTTACTGCTTTGAAGTGTTTCCCTACCATCCTTTCTACTCGAGGTTAATGCCTCTGTTATGTCGTTGTTGCTAGTCTGTAGTAGCAAGTTGGAGAATTTGTTGATCTAATGTTTTCCAATAAATACAGCAACAGTGCTGCGATCCCCTGCAAAGGAAACATACATAGCTAATAGTAGGCAGTAGACAAATGCTTTCAGAAGCCTGTCCGATGTATCTTCCTATGCTTCCTGCATCCCCATTCAAACTTGAACTTTTGAGGCAGGTTTAAATCTGTTTTTATAATCTGTTAGAAACTTCATAGTGCAGGAGAGTAAGCAAGGAGGGTTTTACAGCATACCCAATGGGTGACTGTTAGGTAAATTGATGCAGTACAGCAATGTCTGGATGAAAAGCAAAGCTACACAGTAAGCTGTGCTCTTTCTATGCATCCTAATGTGACATTTTATTTAAAAAGGATATTGCAAACAGACAGGAAGTTAAATGCAATCCAGGTCTGTTCTGCAATAAAATTGCTTACCTACCTGTCTGCCTCTGTACACAGCTCAGTGTAGAATTCCAGCAATGCTGAAATTACTGAACTCATGCACATGTGCAAGAGCGATAGCATCCCGGCCAGGCTATTTAAAACAGCATGGGAACAATACTTGAGATGTCAGTGGTCAGCGAGGAGCTTTGGGACATGGCAGTGCTGGATGGAATGTGAGCATAGCTTCACTTTAAGGGTCAATGTTCCCTTTTGGGGAAAAGACAAGAAGCAACGGGAACTAATAAAAATGCACGGTATCAAAGAAACTTGTACCCACTCACTACATAAATAAACAGTGGTGCTCAATGGCCAAATTACAAAGCATAAGGAATAATAGACAAACAAAGGAGACTACCCAAAGGACCATATATATGAGCCACCAGGGTATGGTTACAAGAAAAAGACTAAAAGTAAAAAAATCCAAAATTTACAAAAATGTATTATTGAAAGTACCAAAAATTACACTGAATATAATTCAAAAAGGAACCACCCACCATACGAAAAAAAAAAAGGCAACATTGTCTTAAAACCCAACAGTCAAAAATATGCACCTGAAGCCACACATAATCACAGCCCAATAATGCTAAATAGCCACATAGTATGTGTAAATATTTGAAGGCTGTATATCAATATATTGTTCCACCTTAGGGATAACAAACAAGTACCGCAGCAAAATAAATAGGTATAGTAGTACAACCCACTGTCCCAAAAATATGGTCACTGTGATTTAAATAACAACTACCGTTGCTGCTGACCTGACAGCTGAAAATCCCTCCAAGTGGACCAAATTCCTACAGTATGTAAATAAAGTAAAATAACCAAGCAAAAATTGGAAATCACTAACAGCTTCTAGAATAACTCAAAAGATGCAGTTAACAGCAATCTCATGAACATAACCTAAGAGGTGTATGGTAAATAATCTGTGATTTCCTCTGCTAATATTTGTGCAGAGGTAGCCTGGTTGAAAAAGAGTTCATAGGACCTCATTAATAATTGCTGGACAATAGGTACTGTAGGAAGCAATAAATGAAAATAATCAATGGCTTGAAGCTAGACACCACTAGCTAGACATTCCACGGTCTGTTGGACCTTGCCTTAGGGGGAGGGCACAGTATTGGATAATTGCATAGTGTAAACAAGGCAGGTACAGTCAGTAGCTGACGATTCACATAAGCATCAACCAAAAAAAGTCCCCACTCATCGCTAATCACACGGCAGTCTGTGGGGAAACTCGAGCTCCCAGGTTATGGACATTGGGCATAGTGAGATCAAACCTGGTCTTGTGCTGGTCTTTCAAGATGTCCCAGTGTGCCATGAAGATCACCTCAGCTCGGGTTGCCCTCGGCACAGATTGCCCACCGCGCCTGATGATGTCACTGCTGTGAACGGACTATGTCCGCTTCCTCATTGAGGAGTAAAAACATCCCATATTGTTTCCGAGGTCAGTAAAAGGTGTGGATCTCATAATAGGTGGCCCCTGGTGCAAATCTGCATGACGTCAATGCGTTTCACTGGACACCCAGCTTCTTCAGGACTTCAATGTTTACTTTTGACTATAGTGTACCTTTTTATACCTTTTGATTATAACTCCATACAATCCACACATTTTAAATTTATAACAACAACACATTCTTAACTAAACATAACTATTAATTAACTTTCTAACCCTTATTAATTTTAAATATTCGAAGAATAGATCATTTGCTTTTGCATCCAGCTGTGAGACATATCACACAGTGGAATGCAAGAAACAATCCATTTTCCCTGATTACCCGAGGAGGTTACTGGAGTATATAGTTAAAAAGCAATTGCACTTTGGTTGAGGAAAAAAACAATCCCCTCTGGGTGATCAATATACATTGGAAGGATTTTTACAAAATTTGTTGCAGATTATTTTGTCTATGTTGATGTGCAAAGTAAATCTGAATGGGAGTGACTTTTTCATTATTAATTATCTGATTCACTTGGAGGGTTCCAATGAGGAAAATTGCAGTATCTGAATTCCTTTAGAAGTAATTAACACTTTGGGAGTATCTCACTAAAAATTAAATTGTTGTTGCAAAGGATGCCGACAATCTGACTTAATGTAGACTTCTAGGTAATCAGTAAACTAATCAAACAAGCAGGAAATAAACATTTCTTTAGGTGTTCCATACACCAACTGTGTATAAAATGCCTGCAGGTTGCCATATTGAATTTTCCAGGAGATTACAGTGCTGCAGATTGAAAAGAAAAGGTCATTTTTAAAAACAATCAACTACAATATGGCCTGTTTAGCAATTGTATACGCAATATGTATTTTTGTTATTTGCTATTTTCCCCACAAAAGTGTAAATACCCTGTAAAGTAGAGCAACCCTAACTAGATGACATTTAGTTTGCTATGACACTATGGATCAAACAGTTGTCATGTTTTTTCCCCCATAAAATACCATTTTCATGTTTTCTGGTTTATACTAAGAAGGATAAACAGACTTTATTATTTGTCACTTCATAATAGGTAGTGTCTCAGCAAGGTCAGTTATGGCAGAATGATCAGGTATTATTTTAAGAAAAGCTGTATATATATAAAATAATTTAAAAACAAATTTTGAAAAGACAAATTAAATATGTTATGATACTAGTCATTGGGTTTGGATGTGCTTCAGAACAGGCTGGATGAAATGACAGATTTGTGTTTTACCTTAAAATGATTTAATTAATTGTGGCATAGTTGTCCATTTTAATATTTTATATCCACTGGTTGAGACATCTACTGGTTACCATGTTGATTTTTCTGCCAAAAGAACTTTGCAAAGATCATTGCAGAGCCTTGTACTTTACAAATAATAGGTTGGCAGCAGTGAATGCATACATTGGCAGCATGATTCCACATTGGCGTGAACTGTTTATATGGAAGATTTGGCTTGTTTTGCTCTCTACTCTTTGAATGTGTTCTAACATCACAGTGTGTGGCAAAAATACATTTAGGTACCGGTCTCAAGGTAAAGTGGGACTTTGGTCATTTTGTTTTCTAATTTTAAACACAGTGGTAAAAGTGTACATCCTCTTTGAGAATGCTTTGAAACAGTTAAGAGAAATTCTTCCAGTGGGGAGACCTGATCTAGTGACAACTTTCTTTTTTTACATTTTAATCACTTTTGGTAGATTTTATCTTATGTGTTTAAAATAAGAAGTGAATGTCCCAAACACTAAAATTCTAACAGAAGAATTCTAACCTTTGCCCAATCTGCCAAAAAATGACTTTAAAGCAATCTGAAATGAATACAAGCAGAAGACATGTTGTACACAACCTATCCCATCCCTGAGCTGTCATTAGTTATATAAGTGAAAGGCAAGGATAATAATGTTACTGGTATCCCCGGCTTTTTACTTAAATGGCTAGGGAATCCCAGCGCTTAGGATGTTAACCAATGGGAATTACCCAAATCACAGGCTGCTGCTCTGTTAAGGTACTGTACCTTTAAATTACATACATAGGTGTTTTGAGTGCTCCCTAGTTACATAAAAAATTAATCCCCAGTTGTTTACTCGTGAGAAATACATTTGCAATAAGCAATTAAACCAATTTTGCAATAATGTTTTTTTTCAAAATTTGTTTAATTGCTTATTGCAAATGTATTTTTCACGAGTACACAAGGGAAGATTTGTTTTTTTTTTTGCAACCAGGTAGCGCTCAAAACACCTATGTATGTAAAGCAATGTGCCACATCGTCAAGCCCTTGCTGGTTCCTTTGGATCAGTGACAAAGGGAAGCTGTCATATATATTGAAGTGGTATAAATAGCGCTTCTATATGTGTTACTTGGTTCCTACTGACCAGGGAGCCGAATGGGCAAAAGTTTATCTGTTCATTTTAATGCCCAAACAGCCAAAGCTTGGTCTAAACCTATGCCTGAATCAAACTTTTGGCTCATCCCTACTACAGATGATCATACGGTTCCTCCCTTCCCATTTTGTTTAGTGAGATATCTGTATATCTATGACTAACCAGTGTACATTCTAATATAAGCTTGTAAGAGCAAGCACTAGAGGGAGAATGCTTAAACCAGCAGACCTTGAGCTCCTTAGTCATTCTACTTGTAAGAGCAAGCACTAGAGGGAGAATGCTTAAACCAGCAGACCTTGAGCTCCTGAGTCATTGCAGAAATGAAAAAGATGGATAGATGGAACCATCAGAATGGTGAACAAGTTTTTGTTTAATCAAGACCATGTAGTGAGTACCACTAAAGTAGTGATGTAGAAGTACAGGTTTAAGCCTGTTTATTAAACAATGCAATGTATACAATGCTAAATGCAAAGCCGAGTAATCCAAAGTAAACCAACACAATTGGGAATTTGGTAATATCAGTCTATTTCATTATGGATTTTGATTTTTGCTCTTTATACTGCATTTTTGCACTGCTTTTGATTTAGCCCAGTTTGTAGACTTCTCCACCAGATCCTGCACTTTTTTGTGTAGCCGTGGAGACAGTCCTCTTTGCCCTCTGTCTCAGCACTTGGCAGCAGAAAGCAGGACAGAATTCCTCCAAAAGGTCCTCAGCCTCACTGTGCAGTCACAGCACACTCTCATCTCCACCTTCCCTGGTCTCAGAATCCAGCAAACTCAGGCAGCTGCCTCCCACCCTCCCCTGGTCCTCCTCCAGACCCTGAACTTTCCGCTTCCTGGCTCCTACTCCAGCTTCTTTCAGGCAACAGGCAAGTGGGGTGCACTGTGATGTAAGGGAGGGTTGGGGGCCTTGACTTCTGATGGTGGGGAGGCTTTTGACATCTCATGTAAGGGGGGTGGGGTGCTCTGGAAATCTAGTCTTTCAGATGCAACTAACCCTTTGAGGACAACCATAATGCTGATGTGGCCCGTGATGAATGTGAGTTTGACACCCCTGCCTCAAGGCTTCAGTTTTTTAAACTAACACTAGCAGTAGCTTTCTGTGAAAATAGTAAAAAGTGACTAGCACTTCTTGATTTGGGATTGCAATTCCAGATAAATAATAGAACATAATGTTTATTGCCATCATGCAAATTTAGCCCCGTATTTTTTTTTCCAAAAAGCATACAACTTAGCAACATTAGCAACACAATGAACAGACTGGTGTGGATAGTTCACAGTTTTAAAGGGATAGAGCAGACAGGCATTTTTAGCTACAAAATGGTTTATGAGTGCCTTTGTTTTGGACACTGACGATGGAAACATCTTTACAACACAACTTTCATTGTAAAGCCTGCAATTTATGAGGAAGATAGTAACCAGATTGAAATTTGTTTAAAAAATGGGCTTCCTTTTCTATAGAGCGAAGAAGGACACATTTACAGGTTTGATACACACCTTTTTAAAACTTTTAAGACTGTCCACTATTTGTTAGAGAAAGAACAAGCAGATTGCACCCTACAATTAATTTACTCTTTTACATGCAGCAGATGGAAGAATTAGTACTTACCAGTAAATCTTTTATACCCTTTTTGCAGAGGCTACTATATCTGAGGGACTGAGTGTACAGATCTGACTTCAAATAATACATTTAGAATTAATACTTTTGGAGATATGATATAAACACTGTATAGAATTCAGACAGAGAATTTCATCTTTATTAATGGGAGGCCAATTTGGAGGCATAGAGCTATATTTAGGTGCACACTAATAATGAAAATTGTTTGCATTTTTAGAACACAATTTAATCCTTTTTTAGATTAGGAAAACATGCAGGAAGAGAGTTGACTTATGTCTGGCAAAAAATAAAACATGCACTTTTTAGGACACACTTTATAACTATTTTACAAATTTGATAATAATGCTTTTTTTTAAGAGAAGGCAATTGAGGATGCAGGCAACTGTTTTTTTTTTTTTTCTATATAAAATGTTATTGTGAATAGAGGTTTAACATACAATAACAGTAGACATATTAGCACTTCTTAAGTAACACACTTCTTGTTACAGTAATAACAGAATTCAAGAGCAGTGCAGCTTGGTAAAAATAAAAATAATACAGAGGGGAAGGGAGAGAGCAACGGGGTACAAGACAAATATGTAGATATAAACATAAGCATATAAAAGGTAAAAGAACAAGGGGGTGAAAACACAATAACTCACTACAATGTCACAAAGAGAGGGGCTAGAGTCTGGACTCCGGCTTCCAGTGTAAGGGGGCATAGAATGATATCATGAGAATAGTATAATAATATCACGAGTCTCCTGCATTTATACCTGTGTAGAGCAACATAGACAACATGGTCGATGAGGGTCTCCCCCACTCAGCCCTGGTATAGGGGGGGGGACTCCACATCGAATCATGTGAGAATGTGTGTCTGGATATATGACAATGCTATTGTTTAGATGCGTTGTGATATTGTCTGTGTCCATAAGTTCGGAATACTGATGTGAAGTTTGGAAATGTATGCAACAAGCCCAGGTATCGTAGAATTTAGTGGGGGTGTCTCACGATATGTGAATAAGTTCCTCCATCTCTGCTATTTTATTTATACTTTTAACCATTCAGCTATTGAGGGGACATGGTGAGACCCCCAGTGTAAAGGGATGCAGAGTTTGGCTGCAAGGGGAGTGCCTTGCGGTACACATTAATCGGCGTGACAGAATGGTGGAGTAGGAGTTGCGCTGAGGTGGGAACTGTTTTACTTCAGCCAGCAATCATACATCAGGCTCTATTTTTTCTGACATATAATCTAGAAAGTATACTGATTTTTTGAGGAACGCAAATAATACTCATCAGGGGAAATTTGAGAGGAAGAAAGCAGACAGGCTCCATGTATAATTAAAAAAAAAAAAAATAATTCTCCTTGGAACAAAGAGGAAAAATGTTTTGTGGAATTATCTGCCCATATTTCAAAGCACATTTTATAGGTCAGAATTTCTGGAGGTAATGCGTAAGACTGGACGGTTTTTATGTAAGGAATCACTGTTAGGCCACATGACTTTAAATAGTGTGTTTTCCAAGTTTCACAACTGAAGAACAGCATGAGGAAACATTTGTTCTAATTTTTAATGATGATGCACTGCATTTTAAACAAAATAATTAATAATTAATAAAGACAATGCAGTACTTGCCAAGCCACAAAAATAGAACAATTTCTATGTCTGTAAATTAGGCTTTGTAAAAATTAGGTTTCAGATATTATTAGAGACAAAGACAGTAAACCCCACAGACAAAGTCCAGCCTAGACCTTGCTTTAACAAACATTCAGTGTATCTGCAACTGGTATACTGTTGTAAAAAATGGATTTAAAGTAGAACTATAGGCAAAACTTCTTTTGTTTTTGTTTTTTTATAGGTGCAGGAACTCACCTGACCCCCCCCCCCCCCCCCCCCGGGGTAGGAGAGCACCACAGAGTAAAGGGGTTCGGATTTGACAATACAGAGAGTGTCATAGTCACGAGTCAGTAATGCACAGAGTGCAGGGATCAGGAGTAAGTAATGCACAGAGTGCAGGGGTCGGGAGTAAGTAGTGCAGAGAGTGCAGGGGTCAGGAGTAAGTAGTGCAGAGAGTGCAGGGGTCAGAAATAGGTAATGTGCAGAGTGCAGGGATGAGGAGTAGGTAAGGCACAGAGTGTAGGGATTATAATTAAAGTGATTGTAAAGGTTTTTTTTTCTTAGTTTTTTTTAAAATAACAAACATGTTATACTTACCTGCTTCGCGCAAGGGATTTGCACAGAGAAGCCCTGATCCTCCTTTTCTGGGGTGCCCCGGGGTTGCTCTTGGCTCCTTCTCTTCATTGGATGCCCCCATGGAGGGCTGCCTTCAATGGGGGCACCCATGCTGACGTGCTCACGAGTCCCACTGCTGAATCCATTGACACAAACAGCAGGACTCAGCTCCTGTGTCACTGGATTTGATTGACAGAAGCAGGAGCCAATGGCTTCCACTGTTATTAATCTATTCAATGAGGACCTGAGACAGCGGCTGGAGCCACTGAGCTTGTGCTCATCACTGGAACGATCATGTTTAGGTAAGAAAAAGGAGGGTTCTGGGGGCAGCTGAAACATAAAAGTTTTTTTGCCTTAATGCATAGAATACATTAAGGTGAAAAACCATGAGACTTTACAAATCCTTTAAATGATGCATAGGCCACTATACAGAATACAGCCAGAAATGACCCCCTCCAGCCAGTATGAATGCCTTTCCCCAAGCCCATACCCACCCCAGTTCAGATCTCACCCAACAGCCCCAATCCCCCTCCAATAAAGATCACCCCCCACATCCCTAAGACCTTGTTCACAAGGGGAAATTTGATCTGTGCCCCATGCATGGCTGTGTTTGCCTTCACAGGTGTTCTATGCATTCCCCTTTGAGCAGTCCCATTCATGTCTATTGGGACAGATGCTGTGTCCCTATATGACATCAATGTAGGGGCGGATGCATGTCCCCAGGGTGCTTGAGGGCTGTGCACCCGCACAGATGTCACATTGGAAGCAGCAGCTGCGTTTGTGTAATTACTGCATCCCAATTGTCAGCGATTAGACTGCCTACATGGAATGCACATAACACCTGTGCATTCATGTGCCAGTAAAACACAGCCCTGCATGGGGTATGGATCATATTGTCCTGTGTGAGTCTTCTTTCCCAACCCAACCCTCCAGGAGAGTCCATTCCCTCTCAGTTTCTTGTATAATAAAGTTTTCCCTGCAGCCACTTGTTTCTTTTAGGAGAAACTGCTGAGCCACATACACTACTTGACACTGCAAAGTCTTACTGTACTGTCTCTTGCTCCCCCAACTCATGTACGTAGTAAAAAAGCTAGCCCTCTATTTCCACACCACAGAGGGGATAGGGATGCACTTATTATTCTCAGGTACCAGTATCACTGAATGTAGTTGTGCTTTCAGGTAGAAGGGAAAAGAGAGGAAGTCACCTGCAGAGTGTGCAGCCTGTTCCCGTGCTGACCGTCATGGACGGAACTAAAGCAGGGGAGGGTGATGTCAGATCACTCAGCCTCCCCTGCTCCTGTCTGCTGGGGCCGGTGATTTTCAGACTGTGCTTCTGCTGTCTAGTGTCACTTAACAACACTAGATAAACAAAGCACACAGGATCACAAGAAGGAAGTTCTGTCTGTGCACCCCTCTAAATATGCCACTGCCCATCCCTTTCCTCTGCTGTTATAGGAATGTGCTGGACAGGTGGGGCTTAGTGTGCACTGCAGAGAGAGCAGTGCTGTCACTTGCAGACACAGAAGTCAGAGCTGTTGGAACGCTATTAAGCCACGTTCTGGCTGAAAAAAAGCCCTAATTGTAACCCTTATTAGATTTTGTTTCACCATCGTCCCATTGTGGAGATATCTCTTCACTTCCTGTCCCAAAACCAAATGGGAAGTGAGAGGAAATCCCTGCAAATTAATGGAATTCCTTGGGGACCCTCAGTTCACCAGAACTAGTGTCCCCATTGGAAGAGTTCCCATCTATTACTTTTCTGGAGACAACCCAAAATTAGGGTACTTTCACTTTCAATGATAATGGTAAACAGGACAAAAAGAGATGGCTGATCTCCTTAATTGGGGGGGGGGGGGAGCACAGACAGCAATAAAACTGACAGGTGCTCTAATCCCTCTCTACTCTATCCAAAACTATATTTTAACCTCTTCCCGACTGCTCACCGCCTTTTTACTGCGGCAGTGTGTCCCTCCAGTGTTAACCGACGTAGACCTACATCGGTCAGCGGCGCGCTCCCGCCCCCACTCGGCAGCAGAGTAGCTGATGCATGGGCAGGCGGCCCCGATTGCCACCTGACACCCATGATTTCTCCCGCTGAGAGAGAAGAATGGTCAGCTGTTGTTAAAACAGCTGACCGTTCTTCTCCCTGGAATGATCACAGAGCCCCTGTGATCCTTCTATATAGGATCACAGGTTTCTATGATCATTTCACAAGCCACGCCCCCCCACAGTTAGAATCATTCCCCTAGGCTCACATTTAACCCCTTGATCACCCACAATGTTAACCCCTTCCCTGCCTGTGTCATTATTACAGTAACAGTGCATATTTTTAGCACTGATTACTGTAGTAATGTCACTGCCCCCCCCCCAAAAGTGTCAAAAATGTCAGTTAGGGGTCCGATCTGTTTGCCCCAATGTCGCAGTCCCGCTAAAAATCGCAGATCATCGCCATTACTAGTAAATTTAAAGAAAACAATAAAAATACCATAAATCTTTCATCTTTCCCGTAGTTAGTAGATGCGATAACTTTTGGGCAAACCAATCAAAATACGGTTATTGAGATTTTTTTTTACCAAAAATATGTAGCAGAAAGCAAATTGGCCTAAAATGTTAAAAAATTTAGATTTTTTTTTTTTTGAGAATGTTATATAGCAGAAAGTGAAATATATTGTTTTTTTTTTCTTCAGAATTGTCGCTCTTTTTTTGTTTATAGCGCAAAAAATAAAAATTGCACAGGTGATCAAATACCACCAGAAGAATACTCTATTTGTGGGAAAAAAAGAACATCAATTTTATTTGGATACAGCGTCGAACGACCGCACAATTTAAGTAACGCAGTGCCGAATCGCAAAATATGGCCTGGTCATTAAGGGGGAAAATCTTCCGGTCTAGAAGTGGTTAAGTATTAGTGGGGCCAAAACACCATAATTCCACAGAAAACTTCCTGCAGGGCACAGGATAGACCCTTGCTTTGGCAAACTTTCACTGTATCTGCAACTGTTTTACAGGTGCCCAAGCACTGTAACCTCACATATAAAATTTGTCAGAGCATAGGATGGATGCTTTTATACAAAATTCACTCCATTTGTAACATTTTCCATTGAACAGCAGCTATGGCCCTATTTTTGGATTGTGAGGGTAGCAGCCCTACAATAGTGGTAGGAAATTAATTTTAACACTGGCAGATAGAGGAATGTGCTGGGTGTGCTTATAGAGACTGAACACTGCAAAAGTGGCACTATGTGAGGTACTTTTGTGGCCTGCAACATTAAAAGGAGTGGTTTTCGATGCACAAAAAAAAAAAAAAGAACACATTTTTGTTAGCACACTAGCTTCAGGGCAGCCCAGCATCTTAATGTCATACTAAGCAGACAATAAGGCCATTGGCCCATCCATCTATTTTAAAATGTATGCTTAGGGGAATAAAAATTTATTTTTGCTGTGAAATCTAGATACAGGGCTACAAATCTTCAAATGACAAAACAACAGTGGCGGCCGGTGTACTGAGGGCGCAGGGGCGCCACCCCCCATCCATGCGTCCGGCCCCCTAATCTGCATGCAGGGGTGCCGATCGCATGGAGTTCAATGGGATTTTTTTTTAATAGGGCGATGCAAAGGGTGGACCTGAGCCCACCCATTGTGTGACAATAGCGAATGAAAATTTGTCACACCAATCCTCCTCCTGGCTGATACGCGCTTCCTGATTGGCCGCAAGGCAAACCCAATGCCATTGGCCAAGGAGGAGGCGGGAGCGGAAGGACTCATGGAGACGCGCTGCCGGTCACCGGGACTGAGAAGAAGCATCCCGCTGCTGCTGCTGCTGGAAGGACTCGTGGAGATGCGCCGCCGGTCACCGGAACTGAGAAGAAGCCGCCCGCCGCTGCTGCTGCTCCAGGTAAGTAAGGGGGCACGCACGCTGATCTCTGCATTGGGGGCATGTATGCTTGTCACTACATCGGGGGCACGCACGCTGATCTCTGCACTGGGGGCATGTATGCTGGTCACTGCATTGGGGGCACGCACGCTGATCTCTGCATTGGGGGCATGTATGCTGGTCACTGCATTGGGGGCATGTATGCTGGTCACTGCATTGGGGCATGTATGCTGGTCACTGCATTGGGGGCATGTACGCTGGTCACTGCATTTGGGGGCATGTATGCTGGTCACTGCATTGGGGGCATGTACGCTAATCTCTGCATTGGGGGAATGGTATGCTGGTCACTGCATTGAAGGGGGCATGTATGCTGGTCTCTGCATTGGGGGCATGTACGCTGATCTCTGCATTGAAAGGGGCATGTACACTGGTCACTGCATTGAAGGGGGCATGTACGCTGGTCACTGCATTGAAGGGGGCATGTACACTGGTCACTGCATTGAAAGGGGGCACGCTGGTCACTGTGCATTGAAAGGGGGCACGCTGGCCACTGTGCCATTGAAAGGGGGCACGCTGGTCATTGTGCATTGAAAGGGGGCACGTGGTCTCTCTGCATTGAAAGGGGGCACGCTGGTCTCTCTGCATTGAAAGGGGGCACACTATTTCTTAATTACTGAACGCCCCTTTCACACTTTTGCGACCTCAAAGTCACGCAATTTTTTACAGTTTTTTTTGCCGCAAAGCAATGCCTATTACATTTTTCTGTTTGCGCCCCCCCAAAAATTTTGAGCACCAGCCGCCACTGCAAAACAATCTTGATTAAAGTAACAGAGCCCGAGGAGCAGTCCACATTAGTGTTATGATATGTCCGATTTCTTTGTTCCCAATGTTCTATAAACTGTTTCTATATTAATCATACATAATTTACACACAATTGAAATAAACATGCAAGGCAGTTTTGTAGAATATTCATCCACTCTCTAAAAGTACAACTACTACAAAATGAAATACAATTGTCTCTTCTGTCATATCTGAGAGTACGACTGCATTTTTGCTATGTGTAAAATAATAGCATTTATGGGAAGTAGTTCAATAATATATACAACTTTAAAAGGTTAACGCAACAAATCATATATATTTATACGTTTTTATTTCAGTTCAGACTCATGTACTGTATGTATTGTATGTATGCATGCACTGTTCTCTATTAAATATACATATTGTTTTACCAGCTGAGCTTAGCTATATTATTTTCATGATTGAGAATGATAGAAATATTAATGCCTAAAGAACCCTTTTTGAAGAAAGAAGACAATGAATTACAATAGAGTTTCTGTTTCAGTGTTTTTATTGGATTTTTGAAAATACAATCATTGCTGTCCCGGTTCAGTAATATTGTAGAACAACTTGTAGATGTACAGAAAAATATGCATACTGGTTAAATTGCATGTAAAGTTATGCTTGCCAATATAATTGAGGACAAAAATCACCATCACAGATATATGACAATAAAGTCATTAAACCAGTTCCTGAAGTATTTTTGTCATATATGCCTATTAACTAGGTCATAAACACCTGAGGGAAACTAAGATTACAAAATGATTATATTTCTATATACAGGGCCGTAGATATTTTTTTTTCTGGGATGGTCTCAGTCTTGGGTACCCAGAAGACAAAAATTAGCCAGCCTGTCATGCTGTGCCAAATTGTGGGTGTTGCAAAACAGTGGAAGGAGCTTAAAACTTTATTATATTCACTGTGTACAAAGTAACATATTTACCTGTGCTACAAGTGAGAGAACAGCAGACTTGTACAAACCTTAGCACATCGATACTACAGATGTCCTTCTCATGGAGATCAATCTCACATACTTTGTCCAGACCAAGTGGAAGATAGTCCGTAATGCTCAGGCCCTCCCTCTCAAACCTGACATCCTCATGGTCCTCTGGCTTAGCTGTCCATCCCCTAATGGCCAATCCTCTAGGCCGGATGGAGGTGGATGAGCAGGCCCCACTATTCCTATAACACAGTGGAGGGGTTAAAGTCTGACTCTGTGTTTATGATAAGTGCATAAAGCACAAAATGCATCATAATCTACTGGTCTTAAAAGATACAGTGCTTACAGACAAATAATGTTATCCCTTTAACCACTTGCTGACCGTCCGACGCAGTTTTACTAGTACTAGGTAGTACTAGGTCGGTCACGCGTGTGGTGCTGGGGGTCGAGAGCGTGCACTGCCGACGCGCTTCTGCCCCCACTAGGCAGCGGGGATGCTGATGTATGGGGCCTGTCGGCCATGCTTGCTGCTGGCCCCCTGGGATCGCTCCCTGCTGAGAGAGAAGAACGGTTAGCTGTTGTAAACACAGCTGACCGTTCTTCTCTGGAATGATCACAGAGCACCTGTGATCCTTCTATATAGGATCACAGGTCTCTATGGTCATTTCATAAGCCCCTCCCCCCACAGTTAGTAAACACTCCCCTAGGTTTACATTTAACCCCTTGATCACCCACTAGGTTAACCCCTTCCCTGCCAGTGTCATTATTATAGTAACAGTGCATATTTTTAGCGCTGATTACTGTAGTAATGTCACTGGTCCCCCCCAAAAGTGTCAAAAAGGTCAGTTAGGGGTCCGATCTGTCCACCACAATTTCGCAGTCTCACTAAAAATCACAGATCACCTCCATTACTACTAAAAAAAAAAAAAATAAAAAAAATAATAAAAATGACATAAATCTTTCCCCTAGTTTGTAGACGCGATGACTTTTGAGTAAATCAAAATACACTTATTGCGATTTTTTTTTTTTTACCAAAAAAATGTAGCAGATTACAAATTGGCCAAAAAGGATGAAAAAATTTGATTTACATTTTTTTGGGGGGAATGTTATATAGCAGAATGAAAAATATTGTTTTTTTTTTTTTTCAGAATTGTCGTTTTTTTTTTGTTTATAGCGCAAAAAATAAAAATCGCAAAGGTGATCAAATACCACCGAAATTAAGCTATATTTGTGAGAAAATAAAGGACATCAATTTTATTTAGGTACAGCGTTTCACGACCACGCAATTTTCCATTAAATATTTTCAGTGCCGAATCGCAAAAAATGGCCTGGTAATTAAGGGGACAAATCCTTCCAGTCCAGAACTGGTAATTCCCACTTTCACATGGATGGTCAGGTGTCAAGGTCTTACCTTACCCTCCTGTTGGCAGCCATCTTGGACATGTGCAGACTGTTGCCTCTTATAGGCTCTGATTGCATCATCACTTGCCTGCTGCCAAGGCGTTGCACGGTGATGATGCTACACACCTGACTATATATATATCACCTGATGGGTTGCAGTCCTTGACCTTGCGTTTGAGCTCCAAGGAGCAGCTCTGCTAGCAGTCTTCTGTTCTCCGTGTTCCTCCATGTATGACTCTCATGGCTCTCGACCCCGCATCAGCAGACAATCCCGCATCACCAGACGACCCAGCATCGGAAGACATCCGCTTCTGGTCTCGACCCCGCATCGGCAGACGATCCCGCATCACCAGACGACCCAGCATTGGTAGACTATCCACTTCTGGTCTCAACCACGGCTTGGATGGCTACCCGCTTCTGGACTTGACCCCAGCTTGTTAATTTTCTCACTTCCTCCCTCTTGTTGTGCATTTATTGTTGTTTGCTCCAATAAATGTATTTATTTTACCTGCATCCCCGTGTGGTCTGGTTTCCTGGCACCCTCACAGTATGCAAGGGCCATGAATTCCGACAAATCAGGTACTCCTATGCTCCCCATGCTGGTTACCAGGCTCATTCAACAAGATTACCTTTTGGGTCAGTTCGCTCAGGCATTGCAGATGTTACTTGCATGCAGAGCGCACCTTACTCCTGGTGCTGCTAGGCTGGTGGTTTCTCCTGTTGTTGCACCTGCTGCTGACCCTGTTGCCACTCCTGCAGTCACCGCTGGAGTCTCTGTTACCAGAGGGATGACTGGTTCAGCCCCCCTTCCACAGCTGCCAAGGATCTCCCTGATGAGCTTGAGGCTCTCATTTCCTTCCTGATTTTGATCAATACCAGGCTCAGGGAGAGACCATCATTTAAGGAGTGCCTGGGGAAGCCTTCTACCAGATTGGCTCCTACGTTTTCTTCCCCACCTATTCCTCCCTCACCTCCCTTGCCTCCTAGGGATGATGCATCTTGCAGCTTGAGTTCTCTCACCTTTCCAAGGCTGAGCGGACCCTTAGGAGGAGGGAGGGTGGGTGCCTGTATTGCGGTCTTGGTGGGCATTTACTGAAATCTTGTCTGACCTGTCTGGGAAACGCTCGCACCTAAGGTCCTGTTGGGGGCAGATCTGGAATTTCCTGATCCCTGGTTTCTCGTAAAGATAGACCACTAATCATAGTTGTCCTCTTCTGGGCAGCGGGTTCAGTGGTTACTACTACGTTGGTAGACTCCAGTGCTGGCGGTTATTTTATTGGCAGTACGTTTGCTACTACGAATTCCATAACCTTGCAGCCTCGTGTTTCTCCACTAGTTATCAAGGCGATTGATGGCAGACCCTGCAACCAGCACAGGTTATCCACGAGACTTTTCCTGATGATATGGCAATAGGGGCTGTTCATAGGGAGTCGACCTGTTTTCAGGGTTTTTGTCCCCGCACTACTCCGTTGTTTTGGGGTACCCTTGGCTTCAGAAACACAATCCGACCTTTGATTGGTAGTCGGTCGAGATCCTCTCTTGGTCTCCACAGTGTGGTGCTGTTTGTATCCATGGGCCTGTTAAGGTACTTTGTACCTCCTCGGATTCAGTGTTGCCTACTAAATATCTTGAGTATCAAGATGCATTTGACAAGGTGCAGGCTGGTACTCTTCCTCCTCATCACCCATACTATTGTGCCATAGACTTGCAACCTGGTGCTGTTTCCCCTCGTGGTAGGGTGTATACTCTTTTGGCTGCAGAGAATAAGGGCATGGAGGAGTATGTTGCGAATGCGCTTGCCCGGGGGCCCATTTGCAAGTCCACTTCTGAAGCGGGTGCTAGTTTTTTCTTCGTAAACAAAAAGGGAGGAGAGTTGAGACCTTGCATTGAATATAGGGCTTAAATTGCATCACGGTCAAGAGAGCATACCCGATTCCGTTGAATCCTGAATTGTTTGAGCGTCTCAAGGGAGCAACGGTCTTTACCAAACCTGACCTAAGGGCCGCGTAGACCCTCCTAAGGAGCAAGGAGGGCGACGAGTGAAAGACTGCGTTTAATACCAGAACTGGTCATTACAAATCTCTGGTTATGCCCTTTGGCTTGTGCAATGCGTCCGCTCTCTTACAGGAGTTCATCAATGATGTATTTTGTGATATGTTGCAGCAATGCCTGGTAGTCTATTTGGATGACATCTTGATTTACTCGGACTCCATTGAATCACACTACCTGGATTTCAGATGGGTGCTTCAAGGGTTATGTGAAAATGTGCTTTTCTGTAAGCTTGAGAAATGGAAATTCCACCTGTCTCACCTGAATTCACCTTCTTGGGCTTCATCATTTCTGCTGAAGGGTTCTCCATGGACCCTCAGAAGGTTTCGACTGTTCTACAATGGCCTCACCCCAGTGGTCTCCATTCTATTCAGCATTTCTTTGGTTTTGCCAGCTTTATTAGAAATTTATCAGGAACTTTTCCTCTTTGGCAAAACCTATCTCAGATTTGACCAAGAGGGGCAGCGATTCCTGCAATTGGACGCCTGCTGCCATCCAAGCTTTCGAGGCCCTAAAGTCTAGAGGTGTATGCGTCTGAGACAGGAGTAGGCGCCCTCCTGTGTCAGCGTCAGACACCTGATGGACCCTTACTTCTTTGTGGCTTCTACTTCAAGAAGCTGTCTCCAGCTGAATGCAATTACGAGATTGGAGACATAAAGCTCTTGACTCTCAAATCCTGCTTCAGTGATTTTGGGGGTTAGGAGACTGACCATAGCCTGTGCTATTTTAGCACCCAAGCTTTCCTGATCAAAGTCTGACACAGCATGAGAGGGAGAGTGCTGTCTGTTGTTTTCAGTACCTGTGTCTGTGTTTGTAGCCATGACAGCAGTGGTGGCCATCTTGGAGCTCCTATCAGCTTCACACTGCTCCTGGAGCTGACATAGAAGCAATTGAAAACGGGTCCTGTTCCAGGCTGTAAAGTGCTCCATGAAGAGGAAAATTTCAGAGGGAAACCAGTGTGAAAACCGGGTCATCCAGTAGTCTTCCACATGGATTTTTGGCAGGGTTAAGCAGAGCTGCAGCAGGATCACTGTCTCTCCATTCAGAACCGTGACCAGGAAGTAATACCAGGGGTTTTGAACTGTGGAATATACAATCTTATTTATTTTTTACATTTTACTTATAAACATGTTTTAATGTAATATTAGAAGCAAGTGATATTATATGGGGCATCAGTAACAGAAAAAATTCTCTGCATTATAGGAGAATGAATAATAATTAGAATATTAAAAGTCAAATTTAAGCAGCGCTAGCATTAGTGACAATAATCATGTGAAATAAATAATAAATACTCAATTCATCAAACATCTAAAATGCATATATAAATTCTATAAGTGATCAGATTAAAGCGCTCAGGTGCTAAAAACTAATAAAAAAGTCCATCAAAATGCTGACACGTGAGTAAATAGGAAAATAGTCCTTATTCGTGATCCAAAGTAAGGTGCTCAAGTGCTAAAATATATATAAGGTGCTTCAAAGTGATAGGTGCCCCTCTCGGTTCCCCACTCACCAAATTGCCAATATTTAGAAGCCTTGAGATTATATTGCACATTAGCCCTTTGACGCCAGGATCTTAAAGGAATTTATCCATAAGCCTTCCGATGTAAGTAAATATATGGATCCGCTTCCGCATCAACCAATAAATGAAAAGAGGCCGTACATAGTGAAGTAAGTTATGACTGGTTTAATTCACTGATAAGCCAAAAAAATACTTACAAACGAAAGATCATTAAAAGCATGTACAAAGTGTCTTGTGTTCGCAGCACACCGGCAGGAAGTTCCTGACCGGAAGTGACGTTCCGTTCTGTCCGTAACCGGGAAATACGTCAGGTTTGGCTGCTGCATAACTTCTTGCACTATATTTATTTATTCTACACTTTTATTCACTTAATTGATCCATTAGCGCGGGTATTAATTTAGTTTTTTCACAATAATTAGAATATGGTTGTTTGCAGAGGGCCAATTTAGCAGTAAATGTGACTGACGGAATAGGAAAGCTATGTAAACACATTTTTTTAAAGCCCCGTACACATGGGCCAAATATCATGCAGTATCAGCCGGTTCAATAGAAACAGCACAACATTAGGCCCGTGTGTATGGCAGCCAGTCTGACAGAAGCTGGCCAAACGTCCGGCTTCTGTCGAGGAAGCATGACCAAAAAAAGGCTGCCGATCTGCATTCAATTATCTCTCTCGGCCAATGGCTGAGAGCGCTTACCTGTATGTTCTGGCTGGGGGGCAGTCCCCCTGTCAGAACACAATAGCTCAGAGGGGAGATCGCTTTACTAACATTGGAAAAAAAAAATCTAAAAAAGCTAACTTCCTGGCTCTCATCAGCACAGACCCAAAATAAGGCATCCAACCTGTATTAACAACCTGGAATTTCAGATTCTCAAACCCCCGCCCCCCATTTTGTTCTTTACATATTTTCTTTAAAGTCTATGTAAACCAAAAACTGTTTTTAGTTTTTGATGTGGAAGGGATAGACCCCTAGCAGGTTATTTTTCTTTTTGCTGGTGTCCGGCTTTGAAGATTTTCCTTCCCCCTTTTGTCAAGAAAAAACAGGATATGATAATAAATCTCTTCAAGGTAAATAGAGTCCCATCCGAGTTGTCACAGAAACAGGTGTCCCCACTGAAAGTATTTCCTCACCTTTCGCTTTGATAGAAAACAGACAAAAAAAAAAAAACACGACAGAGATTCCAGCTCTTCCATATTCTATTCAAAACAAAAAATAAATTTCCTTAACATACACTTGAACATTCATTAACACAATGTGATTGCACACTGGAATGCATAGGAAAGAGCAAAAACTACAGCAGGAGATCTGTGCTCAACATTGTAAATGGATTCCCAGAATCTCTTTGTTAATAGAGCACCTACCTTGTCTTCTTAAGCTTAATGCTTTTTTAATATATTTAAAGGATTTCCATTTTCACATCTTATATATGATTGATGGATAAAATATTTCTTTTTGACCTGATATATGAAAAAAGAACAGTGGGGGATTTTTGCAAGAATCAAAGATGTCTATGTTTTGTCACCAAAGGCAATCATTAAATAAATGATATCATGGGCTGAACAAACACCTCTACATAGTGGACATTATTGGTCCACAGATAAACTCAAGATATGAGAGTCTGAAGGCTGTAGCAATAAAACAGCACCTTGTGATTCTCTCTTTGTTTACATGATGCCCACGGCATTGATCTGCTTAAAATTCTGCTCTTGTTGTTTTCTTGCAGCCAACCTCGTACTGAAAGACTGCAGACCAGAGATTGTGTGTTTTTCATTTATTTTCTTTTTTATCTTCACTGTGTCAGTGTATTTTACCTTGAGGTCTGTGCCAGGAAGGATTTTTCCTGTGGCTTGGGTTCTGATCGATATTATTTTAGCTACGTTTTTATAGGTGCCAATGGTTAATATGTAACAACGTTTCTACAATATTTCTACTGTGCTTAAAAAAAAAAATCTACAGTACAGGAGTGATGCAGAAAAAAATCCAAATTTGCATATAGCTGCAGTAAATCATACTGTGTACTCCTTTTTAAGTCAATATCATTGTGTAGTTTTTGCTTTGATCTTCTTAGAATTCCTACATTACATTGCTTATAAATTGGTTCTCAGAGATTTTCTCACACAAACCACATCCAAACTTACATGATATTCTTAGTTTGCCCCTCCAAGCTTGCTAAGCAGTGTGGAGTAATTGTCAAAGGTCTCCCCATTTCCTGCAGGGTAAAACATAACTTGCAAGTTACAATGTGTACTGTATAATGCCAACTTTTGACTGGCAGCCACCAATGGCAAATCAGAAGCTGTCAGCATATACTGTATTAAACATCTAATTTTGAAGGTACTGCTTGCCTTGAGGATTGGAAAGCAAATTTCACAAAGAATGCTGATCGTCCTGCCCTCTAAAGTATATGATCATAGAAATGTACATGTAGGTTACATGTGCCTACAACATTCAGCCTTTTCAGAGCACTTGTGGATGCCACGGGGAGCTGACTGTTCCTGTCAGTTTTTTTTATTTCAAACTGTTTTATTGTTTAATTAAGAAAAGCTTGGATGCAAAAGAGTACAACAATGTTTTGCATAATGAAAGCAATACAGAGAGATAACATTGGGATATCGTACATATTGATATAACAACAAAACCCATATAAACTTGTATCTTAGAAGCATATGCTCGGTTTCTGTCAGTTTTAATAATCATAGGGTGCTTCATCCTGGCTAGAAGCTGGAAGATACCTAATTAATAGTTACTGTATATGGTAGGATCTGCAGAAATATCCAAGAATGTTTACATGCTTCATGAAGAGAAAAAAGAGAAAACCCAACCATTTATTTAAAGTGAACCTGAAGTGAACAAGATAAAAAATGTAATTGCCTACACACAGCAGGCGTGTCCTGTACCAGCTATACCAGCTGTACTAGCTGTCCTTGGATTTAGGGATGATCGAACTTTTGAAAAGTTCGGTTCGACCAGAACACCCGAACTTCCCGAAAGTTCGGCCCGGATTTCAGAACCCCTTAGAAATCAATGGGACCCGAACTTCGGTAATCAAAAAACCCAATTTTGAAGCCCTAAAACCCAACAAATGCCCCTAAAAAGTGCCTAGGGTTCTGGGTCATGCCCCAGGGACTATTAATCCCACAAAAAAAGTTCTTAAAAATTGTCATTTTTGATAGAGAGCCAATTATTGAAAAAATTATTGAAAAAAAAAATAGATTTCTTTGGATTTAGTGTCTGGGGGGTCTAAAAAGTGTACCTGTAAAGTTTCAGCTCTGTAGCATGTCCAGAACCAGAAAAAAAAAAGATTGTTTGTATTAGAATTGCAGTAGAGCAGGATAGTGGCTCCGCTATTTTCACACCCGGCCGTTTTTGTTGCAGGCATTTATAGGGCTTTTTTGTGGACGTGTTTGGAGGCAGGCATGACATCTGAACTTCTGTGTAGGGGTATATACACACACACACACATGTATGTATATATACACATACACATATATAGGTGTGAAAGTAGCAGAACCCTATGCCTGCGCTAATGAAATAATTTGCAGGCATAGGGCTACGCTCCTATCACACCTATATGTGTGTATGTGTATAAATACATATAAGTGTGTGTGTATATATACCCCTATACAGAAGTTCAGATGTTATGCCTGCCTCCAAAGACGCCCAAAAAATGCCCAAAAAAAAACGCCTGCGACAACACACCTGGGCGTTTTTGTTGCAGGCATTTTTTTGGGCATTTTTTGTGCATCTGTGGAGGCAGGCATAACATCTGAACTTCTGTGTAGGGGTATATATACACATACACATATATGTATTTATACACATACACATATATAGGTGTGAAAGTAGCAGAACCCTATGCCTGCACTAATGAAATAATTTGCAGGCATAGGGCTACGCTCCTATCACACCTATATGTGTGTATGTGTATAAATACATATAAGTGTGCGTGTATATATACCCCTACACAGAAGTTCAGATGTTATGCCTGCCTCCAAAGACGCCCAAAAAATGCCCAAAAAAAAACGCCTGCGACAACACACCTGGGCGTTTTTGTTGCAGGCATTTTTTTGGGCATTTTTTGTGCATCTGTGGAGGCAGGCATAACATCTGAACTTCTGTGTAGGGGTATATATACACATACACATATATGTATTTATACACATACACATATATAGGTGTGAAAGTAGCAGAACCCTATGCCTGCACTAATGAAATAATTTGCAGGCATAGGGCTACGCTCCTATCACACCTATATGTGTGTATGTGTATAAATACATACAAAAATGCCCAAAAAAACGCCTGCAACAAAAACGCCCAGGTGTGTTGTTGCAGGTGTTTTTATCCTGCTCTACTGAAATTCTAATAGAAACAATCTTTTTTCTATGGCCGTCACCCTGACATGGAAGGGTTTGGTAGCAGTCAGAGTCAGTTAACCCTACACTACACTACGGTCCCCCTGACACTTAACACTTTCCCTACAGAAACTAGATTATTGAATCTAACTATAGTGGAAAATAGTACCCTAACTACACTAGATATCCCTTTCCTCACACTAATAATTGCTAAATGACACTTTGAAGCAGGAGTAACAGAACTGCTTCCACTCTCTTCCACATCCCTGTATTACAATGCTAGAGATTTGGCGGGGCTATCTTATAAACTGGGGGGGCGTATTCACTACTGACTGGCCTCTGGACCCCCTAGTCACTCCAATCACATTCCTAGCATCCTCCTGCCCCCTCAATTGGCTTTTACTGATGGTTCTGGTCCAATCACAGGCTTTTAAAGCCCAGTTCCTGTCCCATTGCATTTTGGTCGGTTCTGGTTGCCGAATTCCGAACTTTTTCAGCAAAGGACCGTTCGATCCTCCCTAGTGTCTAGGGTAATCGAAAATACAAGCAATGCCGAAATGCTAATTCTTACTAGGCTACTGTATTAGAGTCTGACTGCTTGCTCAAACTGTACTATCGACCAGTAACGTCATCCATTATAGTGATGAACCAATAGTGCAGTGCAGGAGGTGGGAGGGCATAGAGTCAGGTTCTCAGTTAGGAAGTATAGTCAATATTTGCATTCTAGTGTGATCAACAATGCTATCCTTGCTTTCGATGCAGTAAAAAAGTATTGAAGTAAGCTGTGAACTACTTCTGTCTTCTTCCTTGTCATGTAGTTACAACAAACACCAAGCACTAGAATTTGGAAGCAGCATGGGGAGATTAACTTCTTTATTTATTGAGGCAGCTTGACTCATAGAAGTTTAAATAGCTCTGTGTGGTTTGGCTGCATTTAAACTCTGTCTTGCATATTTTTTAATACCTATCCTTTAATCCTTTAACAGGATAAGGTAAGGGGGTAATCAAACATTAGTGGTTCGATTCTTCTCTTCCTGGTGATAGCTTTGTTCTGGCAGCATTAATTTACATGTCTATTGTGGCATTGCCTCAGTTTGGCAACATTGCATAATGATTATTTGGATTATTCGAATTAACTGGAGATTCAGAACTCTAATTTTACTGAAAGGGGATGTTTAGTTTTATGTAAGAAGCAAACACATAAGACAATGGTCTGGCCAATAACCTTGGTATGCCACTTTATTGTGTGCTTTATGAAGTTGTGTTCCCTGTCTACAAATACTCTTTATAATCTAATCTGTCTAACATAACTTCATCTAAAGAATTTTACCTTCAAATTCAAAATGTTGGGAAAATCATGTCCAATCCTTCTTCTCAAGAAACATGGGTTCTGTAGCCTCTCTGATCATACTTTGGGAGTCCTATAAGGCTATCATTCAAGGGCACCTGATTCAGATGGACTCCCGCAAAAAAGCCATGCTTGAACAGAAGATTTGAGAACTCTATTTTCTATTAGCTTGAGAGGAGAAAAAAACCCCAACCTACACTCTCAAACAAAAATACACACAACACTTTTGCGACTAACTGGATTTCTTGCTTACTGACAGAGAGAAAAAAGCCCTATAGTGGTCTAAACATACATTTTATTCCTGCTTGAACAAAGCTGGCCCTATGTTGGAAAAGAAACTCATTCCAGTTGGAAAACCCTTTTACATTATTTAACTAAGGAATAAAGGGGGGGGGGGGGTGATCCCTTTTCTGGCCCTTCCAAAAAAGTCACTACTTTTTCTGATAAGGCACCTAAAACTTTCAAAGAACATATCTCTGAGCCTGAGGTTTTACTAGCTATTAAATCCTTGACACCTTCCAAAACAACTGGACTAGGTGGTTTACCATGGCTTCACCCATGTTCACCACTTTCTGATCTCTTGCACTTTTCCCAATCTTGCAGAAACACCATAAATGCAGAATATTTCCTCTATTTACACTTCCAACAAAAGAATTCTGAATTCCCACATAGGAAATCAGTCTTTGAACACAAATATCTGTATTCCCTGGAGTTCCCCTGAATACTATCACTTTTTTACTCTACACGTAATGGACATGGGTCTCATGTATCTACAAACCCAATTCCAAAAAAAGTTGGGACACTGTACAAATTGTGAGTAAAAAAGAAATGGACTAATTTACAAATCTCATAAACTTATATTTTATTCACAATATAATATAGATAACATATCACATGTTGAAAGTGAGACATTTTGAAATGTCATGCCAAATATTGGCTCATTTTGGATTTCATGAGAGCTACACATACCAAAAAAGTTGGGACAGGTAGCAATAAGAGGACGGAAAAGTTAAATGTACATATAAGGAACAGCTGTAGGACCAATTTGCAACTTATTCGGTCAACTGGCAACATGATTGGGTATAAAAAGAGCCTCTCAGAGTGGCAGTGTCCCTCAGAAGTCAAGATGTGCAGAGGATCACCAATTCCCCCAATGCTGCGATGAATATGGAGCAATATCAGAAAGGAGTTTCTCAGAGAAAAATTGCAAAGAGTTTGAAGTTATCATCATCTACAGTGCATAATATCATCCAAAGATTCAGAGAATCTGGAACAATCTCTGTGCGTAAGAGTCAAGGCCGAAAAACCATATTGGATGCCCGTGATCTTTGGGCCCTTAGATGGCACTGCATCACATACAGGAATGCTACTGTAATGGAAATCACAACATGGGCTTAGGAATACTTCCAGAAAACATTGTCGGTGAACACAATCCACCGTGCCATTCGCTGTTGCCAGCTAAAACTCTATAGGCCAAAAAAGAAGCCAAATCTAAACATGATCCAGAAGCGCAGGCGTTTTCTCTGGGCCAAGGCTCATTTAAAATGGACTGTGGCGAAGTGGAAAACTGTTCTGTGATCAGACGAATCAAAATTTGAAGTTATTTTTGGAAAACTGGGACACCATGTCATCCGGACTAAAGAGGACAAGGACAACCCAAGTTGTTCTCAGTGCTTAGTTCAGAAGCCTGCATCTCTGATGGTATGGGGTTGCATGAGTGCATGTGGCATGGGCAGCTTACACATCTGGAAAGGCACCATCATTGCTGAAAGGTATATCCAAATTCTAGTACAACATATGCTCCCATCCAGATGTTGTCTCTTGCAGGGAAGACATTGCATTTTCCAACATGACAATGCCAGACCACATACTGCATCAATTACAACATCATAACTGCGTAGAAGAAGGATCCGGGTACTGAAATGGCCAGCCTGCAGTCCAGATCTTTCACCCATAGAAAAATTTGGCGCATCATAAAGAGGAAGATGCATCAAAGAAGACCTAAGACAGTTGAGCAACTAAAAACCTGTTTTAGACAAGAATGGGACAACATTCCTATTCCTGAACTTGGGCAACTTGTCTCCTCAGTCCCCAGACATTTGCAGACTGTTATAAAATGAAGAGGGGATGCCGCACAGTGGTAAACATGGCCTTGTCCCAACTTTTTTGAGATGTGTTGATGCCATAAAATTTAAAATAATTTTATTTTTCCCTTAAAATGATACATTTTCTCAGTTTAAACATTTGATATTTCATCTATGTTGTATTCTGAATAAAATATTGAAATTTGAAACTTCCACATCATTGCATTCTGTTTTTATTTACAATTTGTACAGTGTCCTAACTTTTTTGGAATCGGGTTTGTATTTTGTATGTTCAGAAATAGTAATGAAACCTCACTGACACCCTAGAACTGGTGGATTGGAGTAAAATTTGGTCCAGAATAGCAAAATGTTCCTTTAACACATATATCCTGGAAGAAGCCTACAAGATTCTCTTAGCTCTTGCTATTCTGAACTACCTGAACCTGAGGTAATTTAGGGGATGCATTCAGTGAGGTGATGTACTACATCTGGTTGTCCTGTCTGAAGCTGAGCTTCTTTTGGTCTAGAACATTTGGTCTCTGTCAAACCCTGTTTCATGTTTACATCCCTTAGCACTTAATTAAAGATTACAGATTCAGATTACAGATACACATGCCCATGCAAGGCAAAACTACATTGTATTTGCAACTAGCCCTGAATAGAAAAATAAGAGTGTCTCTTTAATGTGAATAGCTCAAAGCTGTAAATGTCACAAGATGCAACCAACTGCAGGGGTCCTTGCACTCTCAGTATGTCAGTCCTTGGCACACTTATCGGTGGCCTGTGTACTGTGACAACCCCATGTGAGGATGGTGAGGCCTCTAGCACATGTCTTATGGCATCCTCATATCAAAATGGCAGCACTGAAGTTCTTACTGTTATAGACAGCAATTGCATCACTTCCACCACACTTCCTGATATAATTTCCTGTTGGATCACCAGTGCTCAGCTGTTCACAGTGTGTACCTGCTGCTTGCCATGTAATTGCGCTACATGACCTTTGCTACGTTTATCGACTCTTATCCTTCATCATTTATTACATATACATAACCCTATATTGATCTCCTGGAGTTCCTTCATGCAAGCCATGGATGTACTATATGAAGATCCACATAAAGTAGCCTCTGCCACAGCTTCACTCTGAGCCCTCAATCAAGGAAGAAGAAATGTTGAGGAATATATTACAGAACTTCGTTGTCTGGCAGGAGAATCCAACTGGAATGAACCAGCTCTGCTAGATCAGTTTCACTTAGGACTTTCTGAAGCCCTGAAGAATGAGTTGGCCAGAGTCGGTGTTCCATCCACTCTTAAAGCACTGTCTCCTTGTGTAAGCAAGTTGATCGCCGATTACAGGAAAGAAGACAAGAACGGGCCAATAATTACGCTATTCCTCAGAGGCGTAATATCTTCTCTGCCGCATGCAATTCTGACATATCCCCTGAAGCTCCCACAGATGAACCTATGCAGATTGGAATAGCCCGAGGACCTCTCTCTCTGATGTAGAGATATCTCATCGTAGAACTAAGGGACTATGCTTATATTTTGGAAAGCTAGGACATCAAGTGAAGAAATATAAAGCTAAGCCAAGTTCTAGGGGAGGTAAGCAAACTAATATATCCTCCGCCTCACAACAATTGCTACATACCATGTCCTCTCATTTAATCATCTCCCTCTCTTTACAGTGGAGTAAAAAGCCTGTGAATCTTAAGGCAGTGATTGATTCTGGAGCAAGTGACTGCTTTATGGACACTACATTAGCTAAAACTTTGCCAGTGCCTACTACCAATAAAGAAGTATCTACACAAATACAGGTAATAGATGAAACTCCTTTAAAATCTAGTCCTATTGCCACAGAAACCATACCTCTATAAATGACTCTGGGGTCATGCCATAGAGAGACACTCTCTTTTAACCTTGTCAATTCTCCCATTTTTCTGTTGATATTAGGAATAAATTGGTTATGGAGACACAACCCTACAGTAGATTGGCAAACTGGTGTATTAAAGTTTTCTTCTACACACTGTCTGTCTAATTGTCTAATACCTGAAGCTGTGAATCTGACATTGGAACCTACTACTAATGATACCAGTATGTCAAAGATTCCTGTACACTATTTGGCCTTTGTTGATGTTTTTGAGAAGAAAGGGGCTGATACTCTCCCTCCCAGAGATTATGATTGTCCTATTGAATTATTATCAGTGGCTCCAATACCTTATAGCAGGACATATCGTATCCTCTTTCTGAGCCTGAATTATCTACCCCCCCCCCCCCTTCTGGTGCTGGGATTTTTTTTGTAGGAAAGAAAGATGGAGGCCTTCGTCCATGTGTGGATTACCGAGCACCTAATGTTGTTACCATTAAAAATAAATATCCACTGCCTTTAATTCCTGAATTAATGGAAAGATTTCCTTCTGCTACAATTTACAGCAAGATCAATCTACGAGGAGCTTATAACTTAGTGAGGATTAGAAATGGAGATGAATGGAAAATTGCCTTCTGTTCTCGGTATGGACATTATAACTATTTGGTAATGCCATTTGGATTATGTAATACTCCTGCCACATTTCAGCGGTTTGTCAATGATGTTCAGTGGGATATTCTATACACCTATGTAGTAGTATACCTGGATGATATATTGATATACTCTACCACAGAGAAGGAACATATTGAACATGTTAAGACAGTGTTATCCCTACTAAGGACTTATCTTTTGTATGTAAAACTAGAATAATGTGCTTTCCACGTAAAAACTGTAGATTTCCTGGGGTACATTATTTTGCCTGGTTGCATAGAGATGAACACCTCCAAGATTTAAGCCATATTATCTTGGCCAGTACCTACAAACAAAAAAGGGGTACAATGTTTTATTGGCTTTTGTATCTTCTATATAAGATTCATACATAGTTTCTCAAAGGTTTTTCAGCCAATTACAGCTATCACAAAACAAAAAGTGAAATTTCAATGGACTGAACAAGCCCAAAAAGCTTTTGATGAGTTTAGAGCCCTATTTACCTATTCTAATTTTACCTGTGTCCAACTATGTTGAAGTAGATGCTTCAGATACAGCTGCAGGTGCCGTTCTATCACAGATATCTGATGAAAAAGAACTCCTTCATCCAGTGGCCTTTTTTCCCCGCTCCTTTACCCCCGCTGAGAGAAATTTTGATGTGGGGGAAAGAGAATCAAACTTGCATTAGAAGAACGCAGGCATATGCTAGAGCGCACTAGCACACCCATCTCTGTTTATACAGACCATTGGAATGTTGAATACTTACAGACAGCTATAAGATTAAAGCCATGTCAAGCCCCATGGGCTCTTTTCTTCAGCCGGTTCCCCCTGCTACTAACTTACTGTCCTGGTTCTTGAAAATAGTAAGGTTGATGTCCTTTCTCGTTTGGAAGCTAACACATCTTCTCTAGATCCTGAACCTTCTAATGGAAGGAAAGAGTTTACATAATATACATAAGACACATGAACTGATTTGAATAACCTTCTGGTGGCCTTCCTTATTAAAAGATGTGACATCTTGTTGGGAAAAAAAAAAAAAAAAAGATGTGACATCTTATGTTTCTACCTCTTCTGTTTGTATTCATGCTAAATACAGCCACCAGAGCCCTCAATGTCTTCTTTTGCATTTGCCTATTCTTTCCAGACCCCGGACTGACAATTCTATGGATTTTATTGTTGAGTTACCCTTGGCACATGGTTACAATACAATAGTGGTCCATTAACCCCCCTTCCATTCTATGTTAATTATGGCTACCATCCAACTATTTTGCCTGGATTCCCAGTTGCTGATATGGTACCTGCTGCTAATAAACGTTTGGAAGAAACTGTGAAGATATTTTCAGTACTAAAGAAGGCCATAACTCATGCCAAGATTAGGTCTTGTCGGTGGCCTGTGTCCTGTGGCACCCCTGTGTGAGGATGGTGAGGCCTCTAGCACATGTCTGATGGCATCCTCATATCAAAATGGCAGCACTGAAGTGCTTCCTGTTATAAACAGAAATTGCATCACTTCCAATACACCTCTTGAGATCATTTCCTGTTGGATCACTATAGAGCTGAAAGGTTCTAGAGAGAGAGAGAGAGAGAGTGCTCAGTTGTTTTAGAGCTGTCCACAGTGTGTTCTTGTTGCTTGTCGTGTGATTACACTACATGCCTTTGCTATGTTTATTGACTCTGATCCTTTGCTGCCTGCCCTGACCATATTCTACATTTGACTTTGATTATGGACTTTCCCTTTTTGTACCACACTTTTGGAAACTGTGCTGGATTCACCTTGTGAGTATCCTTATCCAAGGTGCGTACCCCTATTATTGGCCTCCCTATATCTAAATTCTGACAGTAAACCACTATGGAATACCACAAAAAAAACAATTTGTGTCCTTCACCATACACGTAATATCCATATCAATGTAAAGATACAGAGACTGCAGATACAAACGTTGGTTAAATTGCCAATCACATTTAGTCAATAAAATGTTAAACCGGCCATAGATGGATCGAATTTTGGCTGATTCAGCAGGGAGCGCATGAGATTTGATCCATCAATGGGCAGGCTGGTTTGCACCCAAGTCAATCCATCAATCTACTTGGGTACAACCAGTCTGTCAGATTTTTTACATGGAATGAATGCATTAGTAATTAGACTAATTTACTAAAACTGGAGAATGCAAAATCTGGTGCAGCTGTGCATGGTAGCCAATCAGCTTACAACTTTAGCTTGTTCAGTTAAGCTTTGACAAAAAAAAAAGCTGGAAGCTGATTGGTTTCTGTGCTTTATTAAAAAAAAGCAGATTTCTACCTGTTTTCACAGCTCCTATCGGCGCTCACGTGACTCCCGGCTCTCTTCTCCTTTTCTCCCCGCCTCCCCAGCTGAGGTCAGAGGAGGTTCTTGGCCCCTGTCTGCTGGAGGCGGTGAGAGAAGATAGCCTGGAGTCACGTGAGCGCCGATAGGAGCTGTGAAAACAGGTAGAAATCTGCTTTTTTTAAATCAAGCACAGGAACTAGGATACGGGTTGTAATCTAACAGAGGGGATGGTGTAATGATAACATAGTGGCTTAACAACCACTTTAAGTGTGACACAAGAATAGCGGCAGTCCATAACGCACAGTTCTCTATCTCTGCTCTCCCTCTTGCAGCTTAACGTATAATTAAAGGCAAAAATGCTTTTTGTTTTTGATAGAGTGGAGCGGGATTACAATACCTATTTTTTTAACTATTAGTCTTTTAATAAAGATTTTTAGAAAGGATAATACAAACAAGTTGCAAAAAACTTTCCATCAGGTGAGATCACAATGCATAGTATAAAGAAAGAGCTTTGTCATTAGATAAATTACATGAAGTATTGTACAGCATATTCAGCAGAAACATTTACATATTAAGCAGTGTCACAAGACATTGAGGTCTCCACCTACAAAGGAATTAGTAATCAGCTATAAAATGAAAGATATAGGAATAAACAAAAATGGTCCAAAAGGAAATAGGGGACAGAGAAGGATGCAGCAAGGTGTAGGTCACAACATCAAATAGAAAAGAACTGAAGTGTTAGGTTTAAATAGATATATTTAGTGTTGGCTCACTATGTTTTGTGGAGCTGTGTAGTAAATTTAGCATGTCACACTGTAGTCAGTTTGGATGCAATTGCTGTGTTAGGTAAATTTAGTTGGCCACTGTACTCAGTATAGCTGCCTTTGACTAGTTAATTCTGCTCAGTGTTCTCTGCTGATGCTAGTCTGTGTACTCCCTCTGCTGTTCAGAAAAGCTGTGAGAACTTTTTGGATCATGAGTGTGGAGCTATGCAGATGGCAGCACGGATATTTACAGTCTCACAGTATTGTTATGAGTAAGCGACTGGGAATGTCGTGAAACGCATCAACCTATACATCTGCTTGTACACTGTCTGCCTTTATTTGATCTTACTTGAAGAATAAAGGAAACACTTTTTGATTTGAAAAAAACTACCAACCAGAGTGCGGTCATACTTCTTCATACTTTGCAAGCACGGATATTTACACAGTCCTGCCCAATCCCAGGGAGCTGGTCGCTGATGGCATGCTGAGTAACTGTATATATTCTTTGAGCACACTGAGCTCTGAGTAATTTTCTAGAGAGGATCAGTCCAGCCTGGAGGGCTTGGTTCCCTCCAGGGCAACTTTGCCATGTGCTTGCTGTTCTTGAGGCCTTAGGTGGGTGACTTGGGGGCCTAGATGCTAAAGCGACTGAGACCTGACTGAGCGGCTGTTGGCTGAAGATCTAGTCTGGTATTACTGGAGGAAAATGTTACTTAGAAGTTAACCACATCCTGCCCGCCCACCGTCAAATGACGGCAGAGCAGTGCAGCTATTGTTCTGGGATGCCGTCATATGACGGCGCACCAAAACGGCCTCTCTCGTGCCCGCGGGGGCACGCAGTGTGGCGATCGTGGCCGCGCCGTGTTGCTAGGACATGTCATGACCCCAATCTCGGGAAAGAGCTAATGACATGGCTCTTTACCCATGTGATCAGCTGTGTCCAATCACAGCCGGTCACATGTAAATGATGAAGTACTGTTTATCGGCTCTCCTCGCCTCACACTGTCAGAGTGTGTGGCGAGGAGAGCCGATCAGCGGCTCCTCCTCACAGGGGAGACTAGGACAGTTATTAAGGGCACTGATCATCAGGGCCCTGATTACAGAAATGTGAAAAACAGTGTCAATCAGTGCCCACAGTGCCCACCATCAGTGCCCACAATCAGTGCCCATAGTGCTGCCAGTCAGTGCCCATCAGAGCCTGCTCATCTGTGCTGCCATCAGTGCCACCCATCTGTGCCGCTTGCCAGTGCCCATCAGTGCCACCTCACAATGCCCTTAAGTGCAATCTCATCAGTGCCCATAAGTTCCACCTCATCAGTGCCCATCAGTGCAGCCTATCAGTACCCATCAGTGCCACCTCATCAGCCCACATCAGTGAAGGAGAAATATTATTTATTTTCAAAATTTACTCACAGAAAATAAGAAAAACTTTTTTTTTTTTAATTTTCTGTCTTTTTTTCTTTTTTTTTTGTAAGAAATAAAAAACCCAGCAGTGATTAAATACCACCAAAGGAAAGCTCTTTTTGTGTGAAAAAAAATGATAACATTCTTTATATGGGTACAGTGTAGCATGATCGCTAAAAGCTTAAAATAGGCCTGGGCAGGAAGGGGGTGAAAGTGCACGGTATTGAAGTGGTTAAAGGAGGTAATCAGCTGTTCCTGGACATTTTGTGAGTACAGACTGCTAAAAGATCTTAGAGACTTTTGGGCTGCTGCCATACCTCTTGTGCTAGACGGTCAGCTGTGTGTTTGCTAAAGGGACATTAACTGGTGTCTTGAAGAGCTTGTGAAGACTCTTATTGCTCTGTAGAAAAAAACTTGTATGCTTCTAACTTCTTCTCCTGCATGTCAAGTCCACAGTTTGCTATATGCAAGGACATCTGCTTCAGCTCTACATTTTTCTGATTCCACTGCAAGCCAAGTCCACAGTTTGCTATATGCAAGGACTTCTGCTTCAACTTTACAGACGGGAGTTCACTGTCCTCAATCCATACATAGTTCCTGTTTTTGGAGTATCCCACTCAATTCCCTCAACCCTATCCAAGTTCTCCACAAATAAAAACATTAAAAAAAAAACAACACCCCTAGACTGGTTACTGAGGAAATGGTGACTGAGATTGTGTGCCTGGCTCTGAGGAAATCCACAGGGGAAGAATCTGTGAAAAATTCCAGTAGTTCCTACGAGAATAGCACTACAGGACTTAGCAAAAAACATTCAAAGCCAATGGTACCGCTGCAACAGTATCAAGCACCTATCCAGCAGGAAAACAGATCACAGTGTGTACAATAGAGTCATGTGTTAGACCAAGAATGTCACTAAACAGAAAGTTCAAATGAGTTAACTGGCAAGGTAAAGTGATGGGATCAGGGCAGAGATCTGGAGTCATTCAGTCAGCGATTCCAGTCCCTGCTAAATTTGTACCACCGTTAATGGATATGAGCAAATATACTCATAAGTGAAATGTATCCTGAGAGTGTTCACCTCCAAGGAGAGAGAAAGGGTTTTCGTTCTGGTTCCAAGCTCTAGTAAGTTCCAGAGTCGCAGCTATTAATGTGTGCAACAAAAAATACTTGGTGTGGAGAGGCCAAATTTTAATCCCTATGCCAAATAAAGTCAAGGCTGGATCTGGAGAGCAGCAAATGTGGGTCACAAAGGTGACAAACTGGAAAAATATATTTTCAAAAAGGAGAGAATATTGGGCACTTCCACCATATATGACAAAAGAAACTGATGTTCCCACAGTTCTCCACCAAAGTGCAGAATACTTTTGGGGAAACATTTAGCTAGCTCCTGTGGGGTAAAATACCACCTGTGTAAGATTTTTTGAACAGTCTCCCAATAGGAAAGGCATCTAGAAACTTTGGTTGTCCAGTGCAGGGCCAATAGTCATTGGCGTGTGGGTTAGCAAAAGAACAAAAACAGGGCAAAAGTGGATTTGTAAAATATTTAAAGTATTCATTCGTAAAGCTGTCCACTGCCAGAGATTTATGGAGAGGGAGGTTAGCAATGACTTTTTCAACTTTTTTTTGAGGCGTAGACAATATTTCATATAGTCATGTTGCTGCAGGAGAGTTAAATTTGTATTGAGTAGTATTGAGCTGCTCATTAAGATGAGGTTTCAGTTTAGTTTTATTTTGAGACTCTAGGGCACTGATACTGTCTAGAAGTTCAGTAACCTCTGGAGTCCTTCTCTTCTTCTCAGGGGCTTGTCATTTTTTTTTACAAATCTCTTATAAATGCGTTGTGTGTGTTCCAAAGTACAGGAAGTAATAACATTACTGGGAGATCTATTCATTTACTTGCTTCACCTGCCTTGGCTAGAGATGAAGTTGACCCAGTATTGGAGAGGTTCTTGCATGTCATGTGCATACATGTTAGGTATTCTGCAACAACAGCATTTGTATGTATTTATTACTGCTCAAAGAGATCACAGCATGCCCCCTAACCATGCTCCTCTTCCCTACTCCCAAAAAAGGCAGACAAATCTTTCCTCAGGCATTATCTCAGGCCGCATATATTTATTGGACTACAAACCTTCTCTATGATTATGTAAAATAAGCAAAAAGTCAATTTTTTTATTTCCTCTGCTGCACAGGATTGGTATTTTAAAGTGAACATAGGCTCACCTTGTTTATTATTTTTTAGATTTCAGAATGTACATTTGCTTTGATAAAAGTACAGGGCATTTACTACTTTAGTAAATCAATTTCATTGCTAAAGTCTACACTGGAAAAAGGAGAATGAGGATATTCTTCCTCCTGGCTGCAGCAGACTGATGACATTATTCTCCCAGACTGCTAATCATAACCTAGACACAGTCACTTGCCTGAAACCCAAGGTTTAGTTTTTAATGATAAACGTTATGTAGCACTTACCCCCCAGAGAAGACGCTGTTTCTTAGGTCCTCTTTTCCAAATGCTAGTATCTCTTTGGGCTGCACCATGTTCTCCGACACACCGAGGCAGAAATGTGAAATATATATTAGTGCAACATACCATAAAGTAATTACTAAATTGAAAGAACAGTGAACAAATGTACGATACAAAGTATAGTTATCACTATAAAGATAACTGGCAGATCAATATGTCTACCCTTAAGCCTTGAATTGGGTGGGAGGCGTCCTAACTAAAGAGGATGCCAAGAATTAGAGGTACATTAGTCTTTTTCCAACCCCCTCCCAGTGGCCTGCGTGCTGGCATTCATTGGTGTCCAAAGTTCAGGTGATCAAGTGCTTAAACTTGAATGAGTCTCACAAAGCAGGCGTAGGTGGCCAAACTTTATCTTAGACTGTGCTCCCAGCACAACCAGAAAAGTGATCACACTAGGATGGATGGGCTTCTATGTATAGTGTGGTAAGTTTGAAATAGGAAAGCAGAGGGACTGGCGGAATCCCTAGATGCACACAAAGAAAGAAATACAAAGAGAACAGGATCCTTTATAACACAAGTACATGTAACGCAGCCATATATAAAGAATATTAAATGTTGGGATAACATACATTTTAACCTTTATTGTATTCCCATCTAACACCCTCTTTAGGAACTGCTTCTGGCAGCTTCTGTTATTCAAAATGTAACATTTTCCATTTACCTTTGTTCTGTGTTTCCCTGCATGCATCTTTACCTTTTATTTCTCTATTGTCAATATACACTACTGTACCTTCCTTCAGTAAACTACCAGTATACTGGTCTTTGGCTCATTTACCATTATAGAGCACCATTAGAACTGGTGTCAATTGTTTTTGTTTATGTCAGAATAGCTTCTCTCCCCATTCAAGTCAATAGGACTGTAAAAGTGGTTTGAAGCAAGTTGGTACAGTTTAAAAGGAGGTCAATTACAGGCCAGAAGGAGGCTAACTATGAATCAAATGTGTCTTTTACTGAATTCTGAAAGTGTCTCCAACTGATCTCAAATTTAGACAGAATGTACCTGAAAGCAGAATACATTTCAACACAAGCTCTTAAAGGGATACTAAAATCTTGCATTTTTTTAAGTTAAAAATATTAAGCATGTTATACTTACCTGCTCCAGATTCTCCTCCTCTTCCGTGCTCCTGACCCCTCCCTCTTGTTATGTGCCCCCACAGCAAGCAGCTTGCTATGGGGGCACGAGAGCCAAGTCACAGCTTTGTGTGTCCATTTAGATATTTAGCTGCAGCCTGACCCTGCCCCCTTTCTCTCCTCATTGGCTGACTGACATTGATTGACAGTAGCGAGAGCCAATGGCGCCACGCTGCTGACTTAGCCAATGAGGAGGAGAGTCCCACGTAGCCGAGACACTCTTGCAACATTACTGGATCTAGATGGACCTTGGGTAAGTATTGGGGGGGGGGGTAGAGGGGGCTGCTGCACACAGAAAGCTTTTTATCCTAATACATAGAAGGCATTAAGAGAAAAAACCTTTTGCCTTTACAACCACTTTAAGCTTGCAGTGCACGAATATATCTGCATACACTTTACTGCATTCACTTTTTTTTTTTTTTTTCATTGAAGGTGACATCATGTCAGTTTGTATTTTACCTCTCGGAGATTCTTGTTAGAAAATGAACCTGATTAAATTATCATTGTACTGTCTAGAATAGTGACTTCATGAAGTAGCACAATAGAATGCCTGAGAGGCAGAAACTCTCTTACTTATGATGCAGTTATGGAAATGTATTGTCATTGTCTATATGTCACTTCTTAAAACTTGGTAATGAGATGTGAGTTACCATTGTAAAGACTTTCTTTCAATGTTAAGTAAATGTAGAACTTCCATTGCCTGCGGTTTTGTTAGTTATAATAAAAGATGGTCATGACAACATCTTACGATTTGCATTGCACTCCCGCTACCTTGATGTTACGTATGTCTGCGAAGGAAAGGGTCATAATCACATATAGACATCTAACTGAAATGACAAAGCAAATCAAAAAATATATTAATGTAGGATTTATAGTAATCCAAGCAAATATTTTATAAAAACAGAAAATGCGTAGCAGATCTCAACCAAATCTAAAACGTAGCTTGAAGATTGAAAAGCAAGTTGTCTTATATTTACCTATTATAATATTGATCATATGTAGGATATATTTAGCCCAAGATACTAGGTCAGTAATAAAAAGGAGGAAAAGAAGGCACCAACATACAAATATTTATACTTTATCTAAAGCAACATTTGAAAGAAAAAAAAATATAGGAAATTAAACTGTGGATGCAAACTGCTTGTCAAGCAGCCTTGTCATGTCCCTTACTATTTATACTATTTATTAGGTATTTATTGGGTAGTTGGACTGTTATGCATTTTAAAAGTATATTTACTTGCTCCAAGAACAAACAAAACACATTAGGTATTAGTTTGCATTTTGACCAATATACAGTATCTCACAAAAGTGAGTACACCTCTCACATTTTTTTAAATATTTTTATATCTTTTCATGTGACAACACTGAAGAAATAACTCTTTGCTACAATGTAAAGTAGTGATTGTACAGCTTGTATAACAGTGTAATTATTCTGTCTCCTCAAAATAACTCAACACATCCATTAATGTCTAAACCGCTGGCAACAAAAGTGAGTATACCCCTAAGTGAAAATGCCCAAATTGGGCCCAAAGTGTCAATATTTTGTGTTGCCAGTATTATTTTCCAACACTGCCTTAATCCTCTTGGGCATGTAGTCCACCAGAGCTTCACAGGTTGCGTGTCTAGCGAACATGCAAAATCTATTAAAGTCTATGGGACATGAACATGAAAAATCAAAAGTCCTAATTTTAAAAGCTTATATTCAAGTTTTTGCCTTAAAAAGTGCATGGGGACCTGGGTACTGCCCTGGGGGAAATGTACCAATGCAAAAACATTTTTTGAAATTATAATTTTAAAGAAGTAGTGATTTTAATGATCCTTAAAGTGAAACAATAAAAATGAAAAATTCCTTTAAATATCGTGTTAGGGGGCCCCCTTTATGTGCCTGTAAAGTGCAGAATTTGTATGATGTATAGAGCCTGCTGTAGCAATACTAATATTTCTAAAGGAAAAAATTTAATCCAAACTTGCTTGTGGCTGTAATGTATTGTCAGCTCCCAGCAATACAGATAAGTAAAAATGAAAAAACAGCGTAAGGCCCCCCAAAATCCATGCCAGACCCCCTTCTGAACCATACCGGGCCACATGCCCTTAACATGGGGGGGGGAGGGGGGTGGGTGCTTTAGGACAGGGGGGCTCTGTCCCAAATGTAAATCCATCATCAATTATGATGCCCGCTGACCCGAAAAATAGAAAAATTGCAAAAAACGCTTTGCCTCCTAAGAAGTTACCCATCATATGCCCGATCTTCGGCTTTGACAGTTCTTTTTTTAGGCATGGGACGTGGCCACTCAGTTGCATCACCCGGTGGCACCGCCCCCTTCTGACATCACGTGACATTATGTGATGTCAGAAGGGGGCAATCCACTGGGTGACGTAGTCGGATGGCCCCACTCCATGCATATAAAAGAATTGTGAAAGCCAAAGATCAGGCATACAGCGGGTAGCCTCTTAGGAGGCGAATCGTTTTTGGTAAATGGGGTACCCCAAGAGCCAGGGGAAGAGGCTATATTTCCACATTTTTCTATATAAAAAATGTGGGGAAAATGTGGGAAAAATAGAAAAAATGTGTCTGTATAAATAAATTAAATAAAAGAGGAATAGAGGGAGAGAGAGAGAAATAAAGAGGGATGGGGAGAGAGAGAGAGAGAGAGAGAGAGAAAGAGGGATGGAGAGAGACAGAAAGAAAGAGGGATGGAGGGAGAGAAAGAAAGAGGGATGGAGGGAGAAAGAGAGTAATAGGAATGGATGGAGAGAAAGAAATAGTGATGGAGGAAGAGAGAGAAAAATAGGGATGGAGGGAGAGAGAGAAAGAAAGAGGGATTGAGAGAGAGAAAAGGATGGAGGGAGAGAGAAAGAGAGAATAAGAGGGATGGAGAGAGAGAAATAGAGAGAAAGAAATAGGGAGACAGAGAAAAAGAAATAGGGATGGAGGGAGAGAGAAAGATAAAAAAAGAAGGATGGAGGGAGAGAGAGAGAGGGATGGAGGGAGAGAGAATTAAAGAGAGAAAAAAGGGAAGGAGAGAGAGAAAGAAAGAGGGATGGGGAGAGAAAGAAAGAAAAAGTAAGAGAAAGAGAGACAGAAAAAATTGGGAGAAAGAAGGATGAAGGGAGCGAGAAAGAGACAGGAATGGAGGGAGAGAGAAAGAAAGAAAGAGGGATGGAGGGGGGAGAGGGAGAGGGTTGGAGGGAGAGAGAAAGAAAGAGAGAGAGAGAAAGAAAGAAATAGGGATGGAGGGGGAGAGGGATGGAGGGAAAGAGAAAGAGGAAGGAAGGAAATAAGGTATTTTTAGCAGCTTTTAATTACTGTTGGGTCATAACACACATTCTCCTTCCTCACCTCAATCAGTTTGCAGAGCAGTTCCATGCAACAACATTACAGGAAGCTCATGGAAAGTATTGGACAGTGCACTATACACCCATTGGCTGTAAGGCAATGGAAGGCGGTACAGCCCACTTGCTGCTACCTCCTCAACTCGATAGAACACCTTTGGGATGAATTAGAGTGCAGACTGTGAGCCAGGCCTTCTCTCCAACATCAGTGCCTGATCTCACAAATGCGCTTCTGGAAAAATGATCAAACATTCCTATAGACACACTCCTAAACCTTGTGGACAGCCTTCCCAGAAGACTTAAAACTGTTGTAGCTGCACAGGGTGGGCCAACTCAATATTGAACCCTAGGGTCTAAGACTGTAATGCCATCACAGTTCATGTGCGTGTAAAAGCAGGCATCCCAATACTTTTGGTAATATAGTGCATGTCATAGAAGAAAATAAAATATGTATAAACATAGTGCATAATGTGACCTATTGGGGTTGATTTCCTAAAGGAATACAGACTGTTCTCCACAAAAAGTATCTGCACACTTTGCAAAGTGGATGCTCCTTTAGCTTAATGAATACGGTGAATTTGTGTTCACCTCAAACATTCAATCACCTGCAAAATAAAATGTCTGTATTTTTACATTTTCTTTGAAATGTTTCAATATTCAAAATGCTAAGTAAACATTCACTTTGCAAAGTCTGTACACCATTTCCAAAGTGAACATACTGTACACTTTACTAAATGTGGATCTTTTGTAATGACAGTAGAGGAATAAAGGCATACCAGAATATTATTTTACCTCTACATTATAATCTATTTAACAGGCAAAATTAGGCAAATATTGGATATGATCTCCCAGTCCCATTTGACTTTGAAATTCTCTCTTAGCAATAAGTCCAAACTACAACAGCAACCTAGTGCTGCCCAAATGCTACAGAAGTACTTGTATTTCTTACCGCCCCCCCCCCCCCCCCCCCCTGCTGGTGGCAGATTTACTAGACTGTTGCTATTCTCTGCACTATATTTTACATCTATTTCTAAAGCCATCTTTAAATCCTACAAAATGTGCTTGTTATAAGGTTTCACATAGTTTCTGTGCTGTTAGTGAAGAATGTACCATTGATTGGCATGCAATTTTTTTCTGTATTCAAAGTTCATTTGTCAGTCTTATTATTATGCGACTTTACAATAGTCCAAATAACTTAAGGACATAGTCTGCCTGTCTGACATTTCATGGGGATATGCTTTTCTTCGAGCACTGTCTAAATATAATAAGAACATTTGTCTGCATTATAGTGACATAGATAATAAAGACAGGCTCAATGTCTCCTTAGTGTCATGATTACTGTCTGTCATGAATAGGTCACAACAGCCACGCTATGGTAGAAAAATGTAAAAGCTGGAAATAATGAAAAGGGTGGTCCAAAGGACTGGCAGTTAGGCCATTTTACCTTATATTTTACAATTGGACAGAATGAACCATTACCTTCTAAATGTTAGACTTGCTTTTCATAATGAAAATCATCAGTGACTGACACACAATCCTCTGTAGATTTATCTCTATAAATGAATGCTAGAAAAGTTCATGCCTTTAGTCCCTTATGCAGATGTGTGCTACCCAACTGACCCTTTCATCTGCATCCTGCAGGACTTGTGTATTTTCTCTCTGTATATTAAAATGAAAATTATATGCACCATTACTCAAGGTCATCAGCCTCGTCTTTGCTCTTATCTTTATGTTTCACTAACCAAACCGTCTTTTCATCAACTCTATCATCTTGTTCCTTTAGTCCAAATTAATAAATAAAATGCTTTTTGATTCTCATCTTTAAAATTTGCATTACTTATTCATGTAGCCCCCTTCATTTAACCTTCTGTAAAATATAATTTGTTTTATCTAATGACCAGGTCATTTTCCATGTCATTTATAATTATAAAAGTAATTACTTATATGTTTACTTTTTCAAAATATTAATTTCAACAATAGTCTGTTAGAAAAAGGCAGCTAAGAGAGGTAGAGCACCTAAGCTCCATTCATTGGATCACTGGATTTCTACACCCGTCACATGTCCAAGTATGCTTCATTTGCTTTACCCAATAGGGGAGAAGGGTGTCTGGGGAGACACCGAACAAAACCAACACTAACATTTTTATTTATTTCAGAACAGTTACCATTTCTGAGTGGGCATGTGTAACAAGCCATGGGGGAGATTTATCTATCTGGCACATAGGACTGCTGGAAATTTTTCAAAATGATTTGATAAACGTCCCAAATCTTTTTGAGTTTTGGAGCTCGATGAGAAGTCTCGTCAAATTTGTCATTATTTGTAAAGTGCAAATACTTCATAATGAGCGAAAATTTGTATTTGGATATGACCGTGCCAAAAAAAGGAGTGGCCAGTAATTTGTTGGTGGTCCAATACCACTTCTGCAGGGGTTTCCCCACCACTCCCTGCAGAATAATAATGCCCAGAAACTTCCAGATGTCCTCTTTGGTCACGGGTTCCCACATCCTGCTCCTTGAAAACCTCTGATGCGCTGCAGCTTGTTGCTCCTTGTACCGATTAGTTTCCACAACAATCTTTTCAATAACCTCATCGGTCAAAAAGAGTTGGAGGTATGCCAAGGGGTTGTCATCCTCAACATCCACTTTGATACCAGGTGCTCCAGTAAACGGGAACCTTGGGGGAGCTACGTGCTCCATACCCCAGTCGATCGAGCACCAAGTCCGCACATCGCTGGGCACAGTCGCAGGATCATCGCTGAAATTGCTTTCTGCATCCGATGACGAACTTCCCCACGAATCGCTATCACTCCATTCTGCAAGCGATTATGTATCGCTGTCATTGTTCTCCAGCAGGTCATATACCGCTTTTGAGGTGGCGGCGCGCTTTTTTGATGCCATGGTCACTCTGCAGTATCCAGACACAAGGTACAGGGAAAATGCAGGAAGGGCAATGGAGAAAGCACTGGGGGGCCATCTAAGGTCAATTTATTTTATTTTAGTAATGTAATCCAATAGGATTACAGTGTACCATGGTGTTTGTGCTTTTAACTTTTTGAATTTGCCGCCGGTTCCACCCCCCTGTGAACATCATGTCGCAGGAGACGGAAGCCGGGGCACAGAGAGCATCGGGAGGAAGATCCGCCGCCTCACACCGCCCGGATACATCGCTGGATCCCGGTGACAAGGTAAGTAACCCCTCTTTCAGGATCCAGCGATGCTTCTGGCGATACCCCGAGTGTGGCTCGAGGTTACCGCTTTTGGCACTGAAATTTAACCCCGAGCCACACTCGGGAATACCACTAGGAAGGTTAAGGAGATTTCCCCTCGCTTTCTGTCTGAGAACAGAACGTCAGAAGAAATCTCTTTAAATTCTCTTGTTGGGCCTATTTAGATAATGATGCTTTTCTGTATCTGACCAACACCAGTCAGAGCAAGGGTCCACATTTCCCACCACAACAGTTGTTTGATGGCCAATGTGGAAAAATAGAGACCTGCTGCAATTTTTTGCAGGGCATCGAATGGCACCACAGGTCATCACAGCACATCACATTGCACTACATTGCAGAGACATGAATGACATTTCCATCCATAGACTTTCAATAAAGGTAAGGAAGTGTAAACAGAGCAATGCAATGAAGCAGTGCACTATACCACTCTATCACCACCAGAAAAAATACAACAGCCCAGGTGCTAGAATTATGTGTTTTAGCTTACAGGGAATGTGAGCGGGCCCTTAGAGTTGTCACCAGAACCTTATTGGAAGGTTTCCCCTTTATTCCTATTCCTTTGACAACTCTAAAGTTTTGGTTTGGCAAATTATTTTTTAGGTCAGAGACGATGGTGATCAAGAAGATGACTCTCCGCCATGTGAACACAGACTGCAGTTAAAATCGGACAGGCTTTTCAAATCATCCACACTCTATCTTAAAGTGGTTGTAAAGTCAGAAGGTTTTTTATCCAAAGATATTTTTTGCATTAAGATAAAAAAAACTACTGTGTGCAGCAGCCCATCTCTATCCAGCGATGTTGCAGGAGTGTCTTGACTGCCTGGGACCCTCCTCCTCATTGGCTGTGGCAGCAGCGAAGCACCATTGGCTCCTGCTGCTGTCCATCAAAGTCAGTGAGCCAATGAGGAAAGAAAAAGGGCGGGGTCTAGCCAGGGCTCCATGTCTGAATGGACACATGGAGCTGCAGGTTCGGCTTGGGTGCCCCATAGCATGCTGCTTGCTGTGGAGGCACTCCTCAAGGGGGAGAGGCCAGGAGAACCAAAGAGGGACCTGAGAAGAGGAGAATCTGGGCTGATCTGTGCAAAACCAACTGGACAGAGGAGGTAAGTGTAACATGTTTTTTTAATTTTTTAGGCAAAAAAAAAAAAAATAGATGTTAGTATCACTTTAAAGTAGAGATCGACCGATTATCGGCAAAGCTGATATATTGAGGGCCAATATGCACTTTTCCCGATATATCAGAATCGCCCCGGAGGTTACCGATATTGCCGATATGTCAGGAAAATGCATGTACCGGATGATGCCTGCAGCTAGAGGCATCACTCTGGTACCGGCGTCCATAGCCGACGGTCGGCTGTCTTGTACTGACAACCGATGCGGCTGAGAAGCCACTCGGCTCTCATTACAAGGAGGGGGATCTCCCGCCGCCTTCCGCAGTTTGCCCGGTCTCCCGTCCCACCTTCTCGGCCGCCAAAGACCCAGTCAAAGCCACATTCAGCTCTGATCAGGTCTCCATGCAAAAACCCAGAAGTGATGTCATGAGTGACATGAATTCCGGGTACTGTCTGGCGCCAGATTAAAAAAATTACAGCATTCAAAACAACCAAACTTGGCGTTTTGAATGCTTTTAAGTGCAGAAGAGGGGTTTGGGGTCTTTTAGACCCCCAGATCCCTCCACAAAAGTACCTGTCAAAAAAAAAAATAATAATAATTTTTAAATGTACAAAAATATCAGCCGATACCGATATGTATTGGCAAAAATATCAGTATCGGCAACGAAAAACCGATATCGGTCGATCACTACTTTAAACATATAAAACAAGTTTTGGGTTTACATACACTTAAAAAAAAAAAACTATTTAAAAAAATACATTATTTTAGTTTAAAAAGAACAGGTCAAACTGCCCAAAAATAGCATTACAGTTCAGATAAATCTGACAAAATCTATTTCTCTATGTGTATGCCCTACTGGATATTCATTGCCTATACACGGACCTATTTATGTTTGACAGTTATGCATCTTTTACTCATATAATTGGATATGTGTAACCAGGTTACTGATGATTTTTTTTAAATACAACCATTAAATCAGGAGCACTGTATGCAGCAGCAAGTGTGTTAAAGCAGTGTCTTTATTTCAGCATATTGTGACCCTGTGTCATTTCCGCTTTTCTAATCTTTAATGTTTCGCTAATCGCAGGCACTTTACATGTGTATTTAAAACTCAGTTCTCATTTTATCAGTGACCCTGATTCATATGAGTCTCAGGTGGCCGTTAACGACAGTCACTGTGCCTTTCATGTGATTTGTGCCATGATTATTACCGCGATGATGTGTTTTACATTCTGCCGTGTTCCTGATTATTGTGCTCTTCAAATCAGATTAAATAGTTAGCCACATGAAATATGCATCATGTCTAAGGTTTTCACTTGCATTTACATCATATTGCAGCCTTCATTTTAATTAGTGTCGGATCATTACTATGTCATTTTGTGTTCCTTGTGCATCTACCTGCTAACAAATTACTGTTAAAGGTTAAATAGCTGTAGCAGAAATTACATTATGCAAGGAAATGTCTATTTTTGTTATAATGAACAGTTTATTATGGTGCCTCCCTTACTGAATCTTTCACTTTCTATATAAATACTTTTTTTTTAAAGGACAAGTATCTTTAAAAATAGTTGTGAAATCTCCATAGATAAAAAAAAAAAAAAACGTGCCTGTGCCCTTGGTTAATTTGTAATATAAAGACAATATACCAACTAGATTACAAATTTTGTAGGTTTTTCTGGCATCGTCAAAATTCAATAAGAGATCTTGAGCAAATAAAACTGTCCTTAAACATATATAAAATTGTGTGAAAAGTTAAAGCATTTAATAGATTTCTGCATGAATAAACTACCGTATAAAGAAGCATAAATAAATGCATAATAAAGAAGATACAACATACAATATATTAAATCCTAACACATCTTGGGGGAATCAAAAATGGAGAAAGATCTGGGAGTCTTGGTTGATGATAGATTAGGCAACAGCATGCAATGTCAAGCGGCAGCTTCCAAAGCCAACAGAATATTAGCATGCATAAAGAAAGGGATGTATTCCAGAGATAAGACTATAATCCTTCCACTTTATAAAACTCTGGTCCGACCGCATCTGGAGTATTCTGTCCAGTTCTGGTCGCCAGTCCTCAGGAGGGATGTGTTGGAGCTGGAGAAAGTCCAGAGAAGGGCAACTAAACTAATTAGGGGATTGGAGGACCTTGATTATGAGGAGCGTCTGCAATCGCTTGATTTATTCTCCCTGGAGAAGAGACGTCTGAGAGGGGACATGATAGCAATTTATAAATATCTTAATGGGGATCTCAGCTTAGAAAAAAAGCTGTTCATTCGAAGGAATTGCATGAGGACTCGAGGACATACAATGCGATTAGAGGAGAAGCGTTTTAACCTCAGGCAACGTGGGGGGTTCTTTACTGTTAGGGCTACAAGATTGTGGAATTGTCTACCACAAGAGGTGGTTTCTGCGGGTAGTATGGTGACTTTCAAAAGACTCTTAGACTTGCATCTCAAGGATCAGGAGATTAAAGGCTATGTTAGATGATTACAGTCACACACACCTACACAGGTTGAACTGGATGGACTATTGTCTTTATTCAACCTCACCTACTATGTAACTATGTAACTATCTTTATTGAATAAATCAAACTTGATAAAAAAGTATTTAAACATTTTATTTAATATTATAGTTATAAGAACAAATAAGAGTCTGGTGTCCTAGCCCATAAAGATATAGGTTTGACAAACCCTGCTGTATAAAATTAGATTAAAGCATGGATCGAATCCTGGCTGCTCCCTGCTGAACCAGCTGAGATTCGATCCATCTATGAGTAGGCTGATTGTACCCAAGTCAATCCATCAACAGCACATGAAGACTTATTGAAAGCCAAATTTTCTTGACTTTAGCTTGTAAACCAATTTTTTTATGATAAGAACACAGCAACAACCACAAAAAGAAATAATCGTGCAGACTTTTAAAGTTACTAGGCAATGTATGCATATTGGTTAACAAAGCTATTTACCACAGAATTATGTTATTTTCAATATGTTAAAAAAAAAAAAAAAAAGTAAACCCATTTTTTATGATAAGAACACAGCAACAACAACAACAACAACAAAAAATCATGCAGACTTGTAAAAAGTTACTAGGCAATGTATGCATATTGATTAGCAAAGCTATTTACCATAGAATTATGCTATTTTCAATATGTAAAAAAAAAAAAAAAAGAAAATTTGCTACATCTGAGATCAAAATTTCAATATGCACCAATTAATAAAGAGCATAGAAATTACTATGGGGAAACCATCTTCCAATCCCATGACAAATTTGGTCAAGCTGAACTCCAGTTCTGGAAGTGACTAAATTCTTGGCTCTTCCATTTTCATTTATCACAGAGGAGGGGGACATACGGATATACCTTCCTTTCCTCTGTGCTCAGCTAGACTGACAGGTTGCAGCAGCCTTGAGCGCACTACAGAGCTCAGGAACGGCGAAAGGCAGCAGAGAGGGGGGGGGGGCCCTTTTGCACCCTTTAAAAGTGATCAGGCATCTGTAGAGCTGCTTGATCATTTTTACAGGACATTTTGATACCAGGATCATGGTAACTGCTGCAGCTAATCCTAATGTAACCAGTTCACCTGAAGGACATACAGGTTTGTCCTAAATGTGTGAATGGGTAAGGAATATATTTAAATTAAAGTATTTGAGACTAGAGTTTTTTTTTTTTTTTCCTTATAGGATTTTAGTTCATATGTTCATACATGTAACTGGAATGGTGGACTGTGGTTGTTTATGCAATGTCCACTTAGATATACTACATTATATTTACTTTTGGCTGAAAATTCTAGTGCCTGCAGATCTATGTGCTGCTGCAGACTGGGGTGTCCACTATGGGGATTGCAACTGATACCCTAGGAATACAGGTTTGTCCTTTGCTGACAAAATCTATGGTTGCCCAGAAGTTTTAAGTCTCATAACATGATGTTTACAATATGTGGGTTGCAGGATACATACCGTATTTTCCGGCGTATAAGACGACTGGGCGTATAAGACGACCCCCCAACTTATCCAGTTAAAATATAGAGTATGCATAAAACAGTGCAAGTGGATTAAACTTTTCCAAATTCACTCTAAAGCTGAAAGGAAGTATAAAACAATAAATCCATGGGAGCTGCCATGCTCCACAACCCCCCTCCTTGCATCCCAGTCCCCTCCACAGTACCCCTCCTTGTATCCCAATCCCCTCCACAGTCACCCTCCTTGTATCCCAGTCTCTTCTACAGTTGTCCCCCCTTACTTGCACATTACTCCCTTTCACAGTCCCCTTTACAGCCCCCCCCCCCTTACCTTACACAGCAGATAGAGGATGCAGCATGTCCGAGCATAAGGCAGGAAGTGTCCAACTTTACATTTAACAGGCAGATTGGTTGCTAGGACCGCCCCTAGCAACAACAAATCACAGGCTTTTTAACTTAGACAGTGGTGGAGGTAGGGGTGGGGGAGCCTGGATGGGAGTTCTGTCAGCTTAGGCAGTCCGTGTGGCAGCATAGCTGAAGTGCTCTCACTCTCCCACCGCATATTCTTCAGTTCGGCTCCAGCATCCGCCGTATAAGGCGATACCCGGCGTATAAGACGACCCCCGACTCTTGAGAAGATTTTCCTGGGTTAAAAAGTCGTCTTATACGCCGGAAAATACGGTACTATATTTTACAAATCTGATATGTATTTTTTGTGATGTGAACTGAGTCTCCTATCCCCTGAGGAAGAATATTCAGAATGTGTAGGAATTGAAGAGACATCTCATGAGCAATTACCGTATTTGCCGGCGTATAAGACGACTGGGCGTATAAGACGACCCCCAACTTTTCCAGGTAAAATATAGATTTTGGGATATACTACCCCTCTTCCAACGCACACCAAATACAAATTAAAAAAGCATCACATTTGATTTCAATATGGTCAATATTTCAATATTTGATTTCAAACTATGACCCAATAGTTAGAGGATAATATATTTGGCAAGTTTTAACTCAGGAAACAAAATAAAAAATGGCCCCTGATCTCAGTGACAGTGTTTTTTAATTTTTGAATGCATGTTTGAATTCAGCATCCTGTCTGTAATGCAAAGATATTTTTGCTTTCTGTACACAACCAGCCCTTCCACATTTATATAGTGTGATCCAGCACCTAGATGCTATCTATGATTAAAAATACCATATGCCCGGGGTATGCAAAAAAGAGATAGAGAGAGAGAGAGCAGCCATGTGACCAGAAAAACATGCCTCTTTCACCTGTCTGGCCCGCCATTGTATCCTGTTACTGTACCTTCTTCTCTGCCTCTCAGATCTCGCACATGCGCACCTGCACCGCTTTACTGCAGTCCTCGGGAGCGAGACACAGAGAAGGAGGTACGGTAATAGGATACAAGGGCGGGCCAGACGGGTGAAAGAGGCATACCATAGTCTCTGAGACAGGGAGGGCTTGGAAGCAGGGAGAGCCAATCCAAGCAGGCATACCGTGGCCCTTTTTGAGTCCCCCCCCACCACATAGTTCAGTCGGCTCCGAAGTTTCAGCATCCGCCCTATAAGACGATACCCGGCGTATAAGACGACCCCCGACTTTTGAGAAGATTTTCCTGGGTTAAAAAGTCGTCTTATACGCCGGAAAATACGGTATGTTTTGAGTGTAGACGCTGTCAGTCTGTTGTTTTTATTTTTATTTCTATTTTTGTATGCATGTACACATATGTTTTAACTTTGGATATACAAATATATTACAGTTTATCACAAATATTTACACGACGATGCCTGAAAAGTCCTGTGGTGGTTTTCTGGTCCTTCCACATACGTCTCAGGGATGTTGCAATGCTTCTTGGTGTGAAATCACTTTCACAGACTTTTTACATGTTAAGTATCAATTTACTCTGTATTACATCATATTTCTATATTTTACCCCCCCCCCCCCCCAAAAAAAAATAAAAAAAAATAAATTGGTATTAAATTGTCTTTGTGTGCACTAAAATTCATTATAGTGTATGTGTTCCTGAAAATCTGAGTTTTAAAAATGGTTGTGCAAATATCGTGCAACATAAAAAATTGCTATTCTGATCTTGGCACGCCTAGTATTAGCTAGGGCATGGAAACAGCCTTCCTCGCCGACCATCGAGGCGTTAATTTATTCCATTAATGACCATTGCAACATGGAATATCTCTTCTCCAAAACACACCGCACAGAAGATAGATTTCAGGAGCATTGGTCATTATTAGGGATGATCGAACTTTTGAAAAGTTCGGTTTGACCAGAACACCCAAACTTCCCGAAAGTTCGGCCCGGATTTCAGAACCCCATTGAAATAAATGGGACCCGTGCCCCAGGGACTATTAATCACACAAAAAAAAGTTCTTAAAAATTGTCGTTTTTGATAGAGAGCCAATTATTGAAAAAATAAAAAATGAGATTTCTTTGGATTTAGTGTCTGGGGGGGTCTAAAAAGTGTACCTGTGAAGTTTCAGCTCTGTAGCATGTCCAGAACCAGGAAAAAAAAGATCAATTGTATTAGAATTGCAGTAGAGCAGGCATAGGGCTCCGCTATTTTCACACCTGGCCGTTTTTGTTGCAGGCGTTTATTGGGCTTTTTTGTGGACGTCTTTGGAGGCAGGCATGACATCTGAACTTCTGTGTAGGGGTATATATACACACACACGTATGTATATATACACATACACATATATAGGTGTGAAAGTAGCAGAACCCTATGCCTGGGCTAATTAAATTATTTGCAGGCAAGGGCTCCGCTGCTATCACACATATATGTGTGTATGTGTATAAATACATATATATGTGTGTGTATATATACCCCTATGCAGAAGTTCAGATGTTATGCCTGCCTCCGAAGACACCCAGAAAATGCCCAAAAAAACGCCTGCAACAAAAAGGCCCAGGTGTGTTGTTGCAGGCGTTTTTTTGGGCATTTTTTTAAGCGTCTTTGGAGGCAGGCATAACATCTGAACTTCTGTATAGGGGTATATACACACACACATATATGTATTTATACACATACACACATATAGGTGTGATAGGAGCAGAGCCCTATGCCTGCGCTAATGAAATTATTTGCAGGCATAGGGCTCCGCTCCTATCACACCTATATGTGTGTATGTTTATAAATACATATATGTGTGTGTGTGTATATATACCCCTACACACAATTTCAGATGTCATGCCTGCCTCCAAAGATGTCCACAAAAAAAGCCCAATAAAACGCCTGAAACAAAAACGGCCAGGTGTAAAAGTAGCAGAGCCACTACCCTGCTCTACTGCAATTCTAAAACAAACAATCTTTTTTCTGTGGCGGTCACCTTGACATGGAAGAGTTTGGTCACCCTGCCATAGCAGTCAGAGTCAGTTCACCCTACACTACACTACGGTCACCCTGACACTTAACACTTTCCCTACAGAAACTATATTATTGAATCTAACTATAGTGGAACATAGTACCCTACCTACACTACATATCCCTTTCCTCACACTAATAATTGCTAAATGACACTTTTGAAGCAGGAGTAACAGAACTGCTTCCACGCTCTTCCACAGCCCTGTATTAAAGTGTTAGAGATTTGGCGGGGTCTATCTTATATACTGGGGGGCGTATTCACTACTGATTGGCCTCTGGACCCCCTAGTCACTCCAATCCCATTACTAGCATCCTCCTGCCCCCTCAATTGGCTTTTACTGATGGTTCTGTTCCAATCACGGGCTTTTAAAGCCTAGTTCCTGTCCCATTGCATTTTGCTCGGTTTTGGTTGCCAAATTCCGAAAATGTTCAGCAAAAAGTTCGGAATTCGGCTGAATTTCGAACAGTCAATGTTCGGGTCGAACCGATGGTCGACCTGAACCGTTCTATCATCCCTAGTCATTATGGCTATCTCACCCTAAAAGCATTAATGTCTGATTATCATTATACTAACTTACTCTGAATCACCCGGATTTACTCATATTTGCAATTTAACTTTGGACTAGAGGGGGCCACGGTGGCATTCATATAAATATCACACCTTATTACCTATCTACGCATGTTCACCTGATGTCTGTTATGGTCACAATCTCTCTTTGATCTCTTCTGTTACTTATTGCTCTTACCTGCTTTTTTTCCTGCTAATCCTCATTATCTTCCCCCAGGTGGGCAGTGACTCCACACCCTCAGGGGTTGGAGGTCGACCCCCCCCCCCCTTCCCTACCAGAGAGTTGTTGCTTTTCAGTAGGAATAACAGTTGTGTTAAAGCTCTTAACCTGCATATTGATTGCTTCATGCTATGTAACTTCACTGCATCAGTTGGCTGATTGCCAATTATTTACTCATATAGAACGCACTGTTTGTTTCTTTGTTGACTCTATGTATGAGTGCATAAAAACCAATAAAATGTTTAAAATGAATGGAAAAAGTGATCCAAGTGATTTTCTATTTAAAAAAACGCATATTTTAACAAGTACTGTATGTGAGAAATGTCATAATTGGCCCGAGTCGCAAGTGATAATAGACTCAAAGGATACAAATTAATTTTGTATGCACCAAATGCCATTGCAGACCCGGATTATTTTATAGCAATTATTAATGACATGCGTATACTTGGAAAACTACATATACCATGATTCTCTGCCTTCACTAGGTATCAAGATTTGATTGTCATTTTTTCATTTCTAAGTATTTGTATTTTAACTGCTGATGTGATTTCTGAGTAGTAATTTAATGCACAACTAAGTTAAACATTAAAAAAATACTCTTTTATTTGTACATGTCCAAGTGCAAGGTACAGCAGAAGGGGAATTATAGACGCGTTTCACACGGGCTCAGCATGCTTGTTCACTATTTGAACTACTAGTGAACAATTCCCCTTCTGCTGTACCTTGCACTTGGACATGTACAAATAAAAGAGTATTTTGCTTCATTCAAGCTTCCCTGTGGTGTGCGGCCATTTTCCTCTTCTAGTTTTATTCTGTACAATAGCTGCTTTGGAATCCAACCTCTGTCAACCAATGGTAAGGTTGCCTGATGGATGAATCAGTCTCTTGGTTCCAATCAGGCTACACCCGAACAGTAACCCAAGTCATTTTCCAAATATGGGCATTTTCATATTTGGATAATAACATCACCACTATCCCCAGCCCCTTGTTGCAGGATGGGGCCAGGGATAAAGCCCTGTGTGGGGAGCGGTCACATAAATGACAGCTTTTCAGCACAGACATACCTTACTCTGAGCACTGGTGTACCTCTGTATGCCAGCACAGAGCTGATCATAATTATCACCAGTTTCTTAATCTGCAAACGTCACTGCACTTCTTTAAAAATCTGTTCCTGACATAGTGGCAGGTTCCTAAAGTAGCAATTGTTGGAACTACCTGATTTTATCACCCGTGTAGGTAACATTACTGAAACTGGTGCCTGAATTAGGCACAGGTAGTTCTAAAGCATTTATTGAATTCCCAAGAATGTGTTCAGTAAAGTTGTGAACGTGTAAAATACTGTGCATGTTGTAAAAAGGCTTTTCCTATTGCTAATCTGATTACATTTAATGGACCATTCATGCAGACTTTCCCCTACATCTGTAAACTATAGTGTAGCTAACCAAAATACATACCAGACCCTCTGAGTCAGGTATAGAGTTTAATGGGGTACCTCATGCAAAAAAAAAAAAAAAACCTTTGTGATATCTCCCCAAAACTCCATACTGATTTTAAGGGGGATGTCTACGCAAAAAAAATGGTCCTAATAATCCATAACAAACTCTTAATCTAAGCATGCAGCCTGGCTGAGCAGGAAAGGGAGGGGATGAGCATGCACCCTTCCTCCTGAACCATACCGGGCCACATGTCCTTAGCATGGGGCTGGGGAATAGCAAAGGGGCCACGCTAATGAGTACAAGGGTCTCTTCCCCACAAACCTGGCCAGTGGCTGTGGGTGCTCTACAGGTGGGGGGCTTATATGAATCTGGAAGCTACCTCTTTATTAGCCCTCAGATACTGCTTCCCCCTACATAAATGTAGTAATGAGTACCCCTACTCATTCACAAAAAAAGATATAGCCTACAAGTGCTACACAACACAAGCAGATTGGGTGCTCCCCTGCCTCCCCATCATAGTGTCATAATGACAGCTGAAGCACCAGAGTTAGTACTGGGCACAAAAAAATCAGGACAGCCACGACGTGTCCCCAGGGATCATGGTGAAAGAATTATACACAACCAAACCACTGCTAGACGCTCATGCTATAATGCACCAGAATGTGAACTTTCCATGGGTCATTTGTGTGGGGCTAATGATAGTGATGATTGGAAGTCCAGAGCCCAGTAATATGAGGAGCCAGAAGTCAGATAAATCACAGTTTATTCTAACAATGAAGCAGCAATACAAACAGCAAGAAGCAAGAGCTGAATGAGGAACAGCTTTACAAGTGGTGGATCTGATCCTGAGCTGCAGCAGCAGAGGTTTGCCGGAAGCCTCTGATGACAAGTGCAAACCTACGTATACCGGGAGATCTGAATGGAGGGCAGATCCTGTGTGAGAAAGCTACCCACTGCGGCTAAACAGCAGGGAAGCACAGGTAACCTAAAACAGCGTGGCTGGAACACAGGGATCAGCTGATCAACCAACACAAAGCTGAACAAACAGAAAGTGAAGTCGATTGCCAGGATTGGCTTGACAACTGAAAAAATGCATTATATAGGCAAGTTAATAAAGGCCTGTTAAAAAAAAAACATGTTGAAAAAAACAACTTCCCCCTCTGCTGGAACCCAGGTTCAGACAACTGCTGGAATTCAACATACAAGCAAGCAATAATAATCGAAAAAACAGTATATAATTATATCCACATTGGTGTCATGCATGTATATTGTAGGAACATAAAATAATAAATAAATAAATATATAAATATATATATATACAATATATAATATACTGTAATATGTGATATCCCCTGCAGCCACAACAGCCCCAACTCCCCTGGGAAAAGTTGCCCACAAGGATCAGGAGCACTTCTATCAGAATGCACGACAACAAGCATGCACTGATGTTGACGAGCTCAAAATGTCCTGGTACACTAACCCCTCAAGAGTTCCCCCCCACTGGAACCAAGAGGCCAAGGCCAACCCCTGACCTGGACCAGTGCACAAAGCAAGGTCCACAAAAACATGAATGAGTGAGTGCAGGGCAGAGGAATCTGACCAGCCTGCACAGAGTCCCGACCTCAACCCGACAGAACAACCCTGAGACGAACCAGGGTGGAGACTGCAAGCAAGGCCCCCTGGCCACTCCAGTGCCAGACCCCACAAAGTCGCCCCTAGAAAAAGGATCAAACACCCCCACAGGCACACCCCCAAACCCCGTCGACAGCCCTCCCAGAAAACCCAAAGCTGCCACAGCCGCAAAGGGCAGGACAACCCAACACTGAACCCCACAGACCAAGACTAGGATGCCACCAAAGTCCTATATGTGCAGGCATTTACCACCAGGCGTATTGCGGTTTGCGTTATATGCCTGCACATATAGTTTATATATTTACGTGGGTCATTGCTATGTATTGGTGTATATGCACTATATAGCCGGGAGTGTTGGGATGCCTGCTTTTGCACACACTTGGACTTTGGTGGTGTCCCAGTCTTGGACCGAGGGGATCAGGGTTGGGTTAATCTGCCCTTTGCAGGTGTGGCAGCTTTGGCTTTTCGCAGAGGGCTGTCCATTGGGTTTGGGGGTGTGTCTGTGGGGGTGTTTGATGCATTTGTGGGGTCGGGCGTGGGGCGGATGGGGGGCCTGCCTTGTGGTCTCTGCTCTGGTTTATTCTGGGGGTTCCTCTGTCCCAGGCTCGCTTATCCATGTCTTTGTGGACTTTGCTTTGTGCACTGGTTCAGGTCTTTTGGTGGAGGGGGGATTGTGGTGTGGGGATGGTTTTTCAGGAGTTGGGCTTGGCCTATTGATTCCAGTAGGAGGAGCTCTTGAGGATTCAGTGTACAGGACATTTTGGGCAACATGCTTCTGACAGGGAAACTGTATATTTTATAATTCTCTTTATTATTGCTGGTTCAAATTGTGGCTCACTAAATAATTCTAAGCCTCCTAATCTTGGTCAAGGAACCATATTAGATCATATGTATTGTTTTACCAAATGTAAAGCTTGAGGAATGCAGGATGGCTGAGCCCACTATCCCCCTTAAAAGGTGATATCACTGTACAAACAACTTTGGTCATTTACTCACATACTAGCCTGTATCTACCACAGCCCAAACTGGAATGCGCAAGTCCTATCTCCAGAGCAGCATCATGTAACATGCAAGCGTATGGTTTAAATACCTGTCCATGACTTCATGGAAACAGAATTTTTAGTTAAGTATTATTGGTATATTTTCTAAAATGATCTGTATCTGTCATTACTTTTAATAAATGTTGTGTGATCTCTCTTTGCGTATATCAAATAAAAACCCTGAAAGAACCTAAAATATCATGTGACCATAATAAAACAGCTCCCAACTTTGTGGGAGCAGTTTGGTGGTGGCCCCTTCCTGTTCCAACATGGCTGTGCACCAGTGCACGGGGCAGGGGCCTTGGGGACATGGATGGGTGAGTTTGGGGTGTGGGGGGCTTGACTGGCCTGCGCGGGGCCCTGACCTTGGCCCTGTGGAGTGCCTTTGGAGTGGATTGGAAAGGGGACAGCGGGCAAGGCCTTCTCATCCACATTGGTGTCTGGCAACACAGGTCTGCTTATGGAGGAGTGGTCCGGCATTCTCGTAGTGCACTCCTAGACCTTGTGGGTAGCCTTCCTGAGGGAGTTAGAGCTGTTGTGCTTCGTGGGATGGGCTGGCTTGGTGTTGTGCTCAGTGGACTGGGATGCTGTGGGGGATCATGTGCGTGTGGAGCCGGGCATCCGGTGCTTTTAGTGATATGGTATATATGTCTCATATTTGATTTAGTTCCCCTTCGCTTCTGGTCTAGTGTTGTTTGCCCCCAATAGCATTATCATTATTATATTCACAATAAATATATACTGTGTATATATATATATATATATATATATATATATATATATATATATATATATATATATAATATATATGTATATATATATATATACTGTGTATATATATATATATATATTAGGAATCGACCGATTATCGGCAAGGCCGATATATCGAGGGACGATATTGACTTTTGCCAATATATCTGTATCGACCCCAGAGCTGGCCGATATTGCAAATATTGCTCATTTGAGGGTAAAATGATGTCACATAGCATAATTTTGTTTACAAATGTTATTGAATATGCCACTCACATATGTACAAATTGAAGATATAAGCAATGAAGATATGTCATGAGATCACTTCCGGTTACTGGCGCAAGATTCCAAAAAATGACAGCATTCAAAACAGCTAAACTTGGCGTTTGAATGCTTTTATGTGAAGAGGAGGGGTTTGGGGGTTTTAGACCACCAGATCCCTCCACAAGAGTACCTGTCAAGTGATTAAAAAAAAAAATGTTTTTTTAAATGTACGAAAATATCGGCCGATACAGATATGCAATGGCCAAAATACCGGTATCAGTATCGGCAATGAAAAATCAATATTGGCCGATCACTAATATATATATATTATCTCACAAAAGTCAATGTCTGTTTTTTTTTGACGGATGAAAAATAGGGCATTCATCCATTCCAAAAAACGGACATTGACGAAAGTGGATGAAAACGGATGTTAATGGATGATCATCCGTTGTCATCCGTTTTTACATAGAGATGCATTGATGTCCATTTTTCATCCGTCAACGGATGGATAAAAAACGGACAAACGGACCGTATGTGTGAAAGGGGCCTAAAAAAGAAAATTAATGCAGCCATCACATCCTAGAACTGCTATGCTGCAAAAAAAAAAAAATATATGTTTGCTTTTGGTTTTAATACTGCTTTAACCTTTAGCTCACAAAATGGTATTCTGTATATGGGCAAAGAAGCTTATAATATAATAAAATAAAATACAATTCCTAGCATTCATTTCTGCCAACTAGATAAGAGGATACTAATGTAATACCTTCTTCTAACATAATAATTTAAGTCTCGGTTGCATACATTTACAAATCTGTTTAAAAACTAGGTAGAATTGTTGAGCTGCCTGTGCAGAGTGAGTTGTGTAGGAGGAATCATTACACAGGGATTTTTGTCATTCTAATACTTAATTTGTAAAATTCTCTTTATCAGGTGTAATCTATGTTTAGCTGCTGCAATGCGTGAAGGGCTACATTAATGGAGCTCACTGTGTATGTGATTAGATGGTGTTAATATGTCAGCTAATATCTATTGAAAAAGCGAGTAAAAGCAAATCAATATTCTCAGCTCCACTCCACATCAGTATGCTAAACGTGGAATTATTATCTCTTTAAGCTGTCATAAACAGACAGAGACAGATATTAGTACATTAAGACCGGCCACCCAGAGTATGCTCTTAACCACTTTACAACCGGAGGATTTTGCTGTCTTCCGTCCAGGCCACTTTTTGCAATTCGGCGCTGTGCGACTTCAACTGACAATTGCGCGGTCGTGCGACGCCGTACCCAAACGAAATTTACGTCCTTTTTCTCCCACAAACAGAGCTTTCTTTTGGTGGTATTTGATCACCTGTGCGATTTTTACTTTTTGCGCTATAAACAAAAAAAGAGCGTTTATTTTGAAAAAATAACAATATTTTTCACATTTTTTTATATGAAATTCCCCCCAAAAAAGATGTAAAAACCAATTTTTTTAAAAGTTTTTGGCCAATTTGTTTTATGCTACATATGTTTGGTAAAAAAAATCGCAATAAGCGTATTTTGATTGGTTTGCGCAAAAGTTATTGCGTTTACTAACAAAGGGAAAGATTTCTGTCATTTTTGGTGTTTTTTTTTTTAACGCGTAATGGCGGCGATCTGCGATTTTTTTTGCGGGACTGCGACATTGCGGCGGACAGACCGGACCCCTGACTGACATTTTTGACACTTTTGGGGGTACCAGTGACATTACTGCAGTAATCAGTGCTATATATATGCACTGTTACTGTAAAAATGACACTGGCAGGGAAGGGGTTAATTTTATTGGAGAGGGAGGGGTTAATGTATGCCTGGTGCTTACTGACGTGTAGGGGGGGAGGTGACTATGTGATTCATGGACAGATCGGATGTCCAGCTATGCTGAACAGTCCGATCTGTCACTCCCTGTCACTATGGAGATCCGCCCGCTGTGTTTACACACAGCGGGCGGATCTCCAGACTCGATCCCCGACGATCGGGTAAGAGCAGCGGCGATCGCCGCTGCTCCTCCCCTGGCCCGACTCCCGCTGTGAATGAAAACAGCGGGAGCGAGCCTCCGGCGGCGCGCAAGCGCCGCCCAGAAGGGGAGGAGTCCAGTCACGTTAATACTACGTGACTGGACGGGAACGAGCCACTCTGCCGCAGTAGTATTACCGTGAGCGGTAGTAGAGTGGTTAATCTAAAGAGATTGTATAACCTTTACATTGTGTTTTTGTAGTGTTTTCCAGTAAATTTACAGATTATTTCTAATTTTTATGTGTACATGGAGACAATCAAATTTGCCCGTTACATATGCCGCTTCTGCTTTACAGAGCTACATAATGATTGAGCATTATTGGTCCTTCTCCTAATGCAAGGCTAATAGATCTATCAATAATGCCATTGACCACCAACTCCACAGGCGTGGCATGCCTGCAATCATAGGTCTTGCTGATTGGACTGTATTGGCGGTGATTTGCTGACTTTTGCAACCCGTAAACTTATCATTTGCTAGAACTAATTACCATAAAATAGTTATGCCACATATTCTTAATATTTATAATATTAGAATCGCAAAAACCTGCAATTCAAGCAGCGCAAAAATTCACTAGAAACCACTAAAGTGCATATGTGCAAATGAGAGAGTACATAATGAAATTCAAATAGTTTGCTTTGTCTCAACAGATCCTTCCTGTGCCAATAGATATATAAATATATAAAATCGTGTAAATCGTTATATAATGTGCTACATTCATAAGGTGCATATGAATGAATATCTAAAGTGCTATGTTAATGAAGTGCATTCAGTGCTAAGTGCAAAAAGGCCGAAAGTCCAAAATTAAAAAGTCCAACAAATTATGCCCATGTGTCAAGTGAATGCAACCATGTGAATATATTTGGACTATGCAGGTAGTTGAAAATATAGTGATGGTGGAACCCTCCAAGCACCTTCAGGATATAGAAGAATTGAGAACTCACCAGAAGTAGTGGATCTCTGTTGTCATATGCCAACAAGAGATCACAAAACGCTTATGGGATTTCCAAGATCAGAATCCACTGTTCTCGGCACTCTTCTGAGGGGAGTTCCTGTGAGGTGGTCTCAAGCCAAATATAAAAACAGACTCCTCATAGTGTAGTATTAAGGTAAATAAATCCAGATTTATTAAAAAATAGTATAGTGAAGACCAGGCTTCGAAAGAAGCCCTTGGTGTATGTGCCCCTGGTGGTGGCAGTCCATGGGTGCCATATACTCACTGTGATTGGCAGCACTTTGAGTTTATTGGCACCAAGGTCACTGCACTATACACATTTTTTCACACCTGCCTCTAGGGCCGGGCGTTTTGGCCAGGACCAGAGGAATTTTTTATTCCTGGCCCGAGGGCCTGCCATAGTGTTGCACTATGGCACTATGCACTTCTCCACTTTTCCCCACTTATTTGTGTGTGTTTTGTCACAATTGTCTTTTTTTTAGTGTGGTGGGTACACTTTAAAAAAAAAATAGTATAGCAAACTTTTAAATTGCCCAATGGGCATCATCCGACATGCTCTGCTAAAAATCCGGTCTCCCTGTAGTTCGCAGCCTGCAAATTTGCGGTTACCCCTGAAAGCCATCCCGCTTCAGGAAGTGAATAGAGCAGCGTGCGTTCCACGAAAGGTTCAGACCAAGGCATCATGCGTGTCAGCTTGACGTGTTTCGTCACTACATTGACGTCATCGGAAGTTTTTTTGTTACTTTTTATTAGTAGAATGTAAGGCTTAATTACTTTTTCCAGACTCCTAGGTCCGGTCATGTAATGTCTTGGCTCAAATACAAATTTTCTTCTGACAGTGGGGAGTCCCCAGTGATGAAAAGAGCAGTGGTGACATGATATCAGTACCACCATCTGCACAAATACACTGGGAATGCAGGGTGTCATAATGATGCCCAGTGTCACTAAATCCTGAAAACAGAGGACATCTATTGGTAGAAAGAAATTAATGCAATTAATGGGACAGCACTAATAAGGAGGTGCGTGTTGCAGCTAGTGCTGCTTTGTTTTAACCACCGACTAGCAACCTTAAACAAAAAACTTGCCTGGAATCAGACTTGTGCTCTACCAATAGAAGTTCATTAAATGTTACCCTTTACTAATTAAATATGCATTTGTTTCTATATTCTTTATACTGTATGTTCCTTTTTACTATTTATTAACAGCTCCGAGAAACCCTGGAACTGCTGTTCCCGTGCAAAGTGATATTATATTCACATTGTACTTGCAGTGAGCATATGTGGTCTCAAATTTAGCTCAGAAATAAAAAGTGTTGCATATTTGTTGTAAAATTACCTCATTATCCTTTTATAATCATTGTAAGCCAATAAAAAGGCAGCTGATAGGGCTCATAAGGTATGACAATATGCAGCATGAAAAAACATTGGAAAATAATGATGCTTTAATTCACTGGCATTACAACCTGTCCAAGATGTTACAACTAGCAACTTTAGGTGATTTATTCCATTAAAGGTTACCAGATAATGAAGTTAATGTGGTTGAAATGCCAATAAAAGCTACAAATCATCGCTAACCAAGGACATAAAATGGGCAATATGACATGTATTTTTTTTACCCTGTACTGCTTATTAAAGCATGAGGATATTTTTTCCAGAGAGGATGACAATTATTGTTGCAAGACTGCAGGATGTATATTGCTGCATAATACCTCTCTCCTGATTCTTTTTTATAATGGTGGCTTTTAAAAGTACTTGGCACACACAACTGATTCCAAATTAGGTTCTATCTAGTTATTAATTCCTGTCTAGTTAGCAAAGCTATTGTGAGACTCACGTTCTTGGACTCTGTGCCTTCTGTTAACTCCAGGAGACTGTTTGGAGTGATTACCAATCTAATCTTTTGTCAATATCCCTGATAATGATTTCTAAAATAAATATTTAAAGGCTGCACAAGGTAATAAAATGGAGCAAATAAATGAGACTAATGTTGCCATAAAGACCACAGAATAGGGCTTTGGTTCTGCTTTACTGCAGATGTTAAAAAATGTATTGTGCAACAAAATGCATCCATAGAGGCAATATGTGGAATAAGGGAATAATAACCGCGCTAAAGGAACAGATAAATTAAAACAGCAGCAACTTCAAGTGTGACCACACCCTAATAAATATTATACATATAAGTCGCGCTAAATATATTAGATGGAGATGTGAAGTCCATAAAAGTCCAAAATAATATTATTGATAAATTCCAGGACCAAGCTCCCTTAAGGGTATGTGCTTACCAGATGAAGGTAAGGAAAAGGCAGTCTCGCTGCGTAGAAACTTGTCACCTTGACAGTAGATCCAAGCTTCTATGATCGATCAACTCAGTGGACATGGGATCATGAAAAGCAAAAAATGCCGCAATAGCGTAAAACCCAACAAACAAATTGTGACTATCACCATAGGTGTGGGTAAATGAAAATTGTGATGTGATATGACCTCCACCACAATAAATGGAATAAATAAATCATGCAAAAATATAGGGAACTTAGGGTGAATAACCCCTACCAGAGAGGTTGAGGGTTGACGCCTTAAGTGATTAATGTGTATCGGTTGGAGTAGCCTCTTACCAAACAGAAAAAATAATGACACAGTGAAGAAAACGTTGAAAAAAGGGTATCGTGCTGAACCACCACCAGCTGAATTCGCCTCTTACCCTGGATAGATATAGATTAGCCAAAGTGCACTAAACAAATCCAGTGTAACACTCAGGATCCAGCAATTTCACACCTGTGAGAGTTGCCTCTTACCACATATGAAGTTGTATCAAGCCTGTAGGGTAAACCAAGTGGCCAAAGACCGACCCCAAATTGAATCCAAGCCTGTGTGTATACGAATAACCAGGGGATCCGACCAGAGGTGTAGGTAACTGGGTCTCAGAAGTTTCAGCAATATAGGATATCACCACCATAAGAAGAAAGAAAGGGCTCCCATAGCGTAAAACCATAAAAACATTTTATTCCATATAAGCAAAAAAACTTACAAAGACCAGGAATGGGTGAGCAATGGAGGTTGCCGCCGGCCGGACGGCTCCGCTCGTCCGCACTCGTGGGTCGCAGTCAGATGATGTCAGTACGCCGTTGCCCTGACGACGTTTCGTCACAGATAACGTCATCTGTGACGAAACGTCGTCAGGGCAACGGCGTACTGACATCATCTGACTGCGACCCACGAGTGCGGACGAGCGGAGCCGTCCGGCCGGCGGCAACCTCCATTGCTCACCCATTCCTGGTCTTTGTAAGTTTTTTTGCTTATATGGAATAAAATGTTTTTATGGTTTTACGCTATGGGAGCCCTTTCTTTCTTCTTATGGTGGTGATATCCTATATTGCTGAAACTTCTGAGACCCAGTTACCTACACCTCTGGTCGGATCCCCTGGTTATTCGTATACACACAGGCTTGGATTCAATTTGGGGTCGGTCTTTGGCCACTTGGTTTACCCTACAGGCTTGATACAACTTCATATGTGGTAAGAGGCAACTCTCACAGGTGTGAAATTGCTGGATCCTGAGTGTTACACTGGATTTGTTTAGTGCACTTTGGCTAATCTATATCTATCCAGGGTAAGAGGCGAATTCAGCTGGTGGTGGTTCAGCACGATACCCTTTTTTCAACGTTTTCTTCACTGTGTCATTATTTTTTCTGTTTGGTAAGAGGCTACTCCAACCGATACACATTAATCACTTAAGGCGTCAACCCTCAACCTCTCTGGTAGGGGTTATTCACCCTAAGTTCCCTATATTTTTGCATGATTTATTTATTCCATTTATTGTGGTGGAGGTCATATCACATCACAATTTTCATTTACCCACACCTATGGTGATAGTCACAATTTGTTTGTTGGGTTTTACGCTATTGCGGCATTTTTTGCTTTTCATGATCCCATGTCCACTGAGTTGATCGATCATAGAAGCTTGGATCTACTGTCAAGGTGACAAGTTTCTACGCAGCGAGACTGCCTTTTCCTTACCTTCATCTGGTAAGCACATACCCTTAAGGGAGCTTGGTCCTGGAATTTATCAATAATATTATTTTGGACTTTTATGGACTTCACATCTTCATAGAGGCAATATGGCTAAGCTAATGGTTATCTCTAGCGCCTTTCAGCCCTGTAGCCTTGCATATAATTCCCTCCTAGGATATTATTTGCTTTAATGTGTCTCTGAACCAATAAAATTAAAATAAAATATATTAAACCTTGCCAATCCTTGGATTGTATGGCTGCATTTTTTTTCCTTTATTTTTTCCTTGGTAATCCTGCAAATAACACTCTCTGTCCTAGGATACCTATAATTGCTTACATCCCTATATTTGTGGAGGGAGAAAAGTTTGTTTTGCCAAATCAGTCTTCTCCCCAGATTTTGACTATTAAGCCTAAGGCTGGGTTTCCCCGCATCCAGTTCACATGACAGGCAAGGCCATCTTACCGAATGGGCATGCATTTGCCGGGCGGGCCCCACCTGCCCAGCGACCCAGCCCCAGCCAAGCATTAGTGCCGACTCCCGTGTGCATCCCACCGCCAAACCTAGCAAGTAGCAAGTGCCTGTCGGCCCCGCGCTGCTGTCAGGCCACTTGGGCCATGGAGGGGGAGCCCACAACTGCAGGAATACCTGTCCGCCTCCATGGGAACAGGACAGTTAAGTCTAACTCCCGTCCATGTGTGTGTTCATCGGACTCAACCGGCAAACTTGGAAGCTGTCATTAGCATGGCACTGCTGTACTAATAAATATAGTCTTATCAATAATTAGCATTTTTATTCTCATGGGCGATTGTGTAGGCAGGGCCCCAATGCATTGCATTTCCCGGGGCCCTTTATAGCTCCTAAGATGGCACTGATGACAGGAGAGTGTGAACGGCTCTCATTGGAGCCGGTTTGCACAGCTCTGGGGTGGCTGCAGTCCATATTGGAAAAGAGTCCTGTGAGTCTTTGGGTCTGCTTCAGGTGCGAATTCAGGCAAAAATTTGGACATGATTCACACCTAATTCGGTGTACAGGGACGTATCGGACCCCTGCTGGGAACCGCGGCCACATAAGTGTGAACCCAGCCTTACTCCGCTCTTCACCTCTGTTACATAGAGAGGTGATCTTTTGTAGTTAACAGAAGTTAACTGGGGAAACTGATATAGGTTTGATTTATAAGGGCACTGGAATTCTAACAAGATAAAGTTATATATTTGCAGAAAATGCCCATCGTCTAAATAAGAAAACACATGCAGTCACCATTCTGTGCTACAATATATTACATTGTTAGTTTAAGGTTTGCAGATTTTCAACATGTTTGAAAGAGTTTTTTTTTTCTGGTTTATTGCTGAAAAATGAAAATGACTAAAAAAGTACTATAAGAATATTTGAACTTGGAAAGTGATCCATCAAATTAGATGTATACTTAAAATTTAAGACTAATCTTTCTAAATGAGATTTGTTAGCACAGTTCAATATGACAAAGCAATCAGTAAAAGTTGTTCCTTTTACCATATAATTTCCAATTTGAACCAGCAAACCTCTTAAGAACCTTTAAAAGTGTCCTTTTTTTCCACCTTTCAAAAGTGCCTGTCAGAACTTTGACATCATCAGAGTGCTGTGAAATAAATGACAAAGTAGGCAGTACAAAAAAAGCAGCTGAAGATTGTCTATTGTAAGTGCTCTATTATGGTGCCATAGGCAGAACTCAAGAAAAAGGGATTAAAATACCTATATAAATAATTATGCAATTTAGATTACTAATTAAAATACATACACTGACACTACACTTGCATAGATAAAAAATGGCCACGGCCTTTTTATTAAATTTTTGTAAAATTGTGGGAATAACAAAAAACATGGTATAGCTTGGCCACAGAGCACAAACTAACCACTTTATTTACTAAAACATAAAAATAAATACAGAGTTGTATAAAGTACTCAAAACCCATACTTGAGTAAAAGTACAAGTGCTCGATCAAAAAGTGACTTGAGTAGAAGTGGAAGTGCTCAATCAAAAAGTGACTTGAGTAGAAGTACTAAAGTAGTTTTTTTAAAAATTTTGCTACTCAAGTACTGAAAGTTAAAGTACCAGTAGTTTTGAAAAAGAAAATTGCTACTCAAGTACTGAAAGTAAAAGTACAAGTACTGTGTTATGCAGTTATTAAAGAAAGAAGTCAAAAGTTTGAACATCATATTGTTTTTTATTATTTCAAATGCAGCTTTTATTCATACATACAGTAGCATTTATTTTCGTATGCGCTGATAATACACGTTTTGAGCTTCATGAAACCTGCCATCTACTGTTCTGGCAGTGGGTAATTTTTATAATAGTAACGAGTAACTATGCAGCACAAAAAAAAAATATTGGAGTAGAAGTATTGAAATCATCAAAAAAATGTAGTGAAGTAAAAGTGGAAGTAGGAGAAAAAAATTCTACTCTAGGAAAGTACAGATACTGCCTTTCGGTACTTAAGTACAGTAGTGAAGTAGTTCTACTTAGTTACTTAACATCTCTGAATAAATACTATAGTCCAGCCCAAAAGCTCAGACTACACAAAACAATTGAAAACATTCCACATAAATGAAGACCGTGACAAACAGATACAGGGCGGGCGGGAGGGACAAATCTTCTTTACTTCTGTATGCTGCTCCCGCTGACTGAATTTAACCATTATCTCCCTTTCTTATATAGGGGAATTTCACATCCTTAGGTGATTTTTCCATACAATTTGGACCAATCCCAGGTGAGTTAATATATTATCCAATTAAAATACTAGTCTTATTAACCAATCAACATTGAATTATATTGACCAATTATATTGTTCATTTTATAGTCAATAGCATCCTTTTTTTTTTTTTTAAACCGTCATGCCATGTCCCCATGAATGAATGTCAGGTACATTTTATGACCTGCCCTTCATTTTTATTCACAGCTGATTTGTCTTACACTGTCTGAAGAAAGCAGTTGCCAAAGTCCAGGTTCATTTTAAAACACCAGGAAGTCATTTTTAGTCCTAATTTGTGGCATAATTGGCAGCAGCAGTTGCGTCTTGTCGTATTGTGGACAAAAATTGTGCTTGTTCAGTTGGGAAGAGGTTGATCTTGATGAGTATGTATTTTTTTAACCTTTACAGCTAAACTCCAGACAAACTGCTAACTATGCAGATAAACTACATACAGTATATTCTACTATGTTCACTTTTCTCACTGCCAAAGGATTTGTATTTCTCTCAAACCAATCCTGAGATTATCACAGTTCCACCACATAGCACAGTCCTGTCTGCCTGTTTTGTGCTGTCCACCCATTTTGGAACCTTTACCCACAGCTCTCAGGTTAGACGTCTCCGGTAGCTGCCGATGCAATTTTGGCATGCAGCATCCTGCATTTTTGTGAGTATGGATCCCTCAGTCTGATTCCCACATTCCATTCCACCTGATACATTTCCATGTTCATTACTTTGTTATATTTTTTTTGATCATTTTACTTTATAGATTATGTCTATGCGTCAACCCCTGAAGAGTGAGACTGAACTCACGAAACGTGTCGGGTTACCACAGATGCTACGACACATTTACTATGTACTATTGGATTACTGTATGTACCAATGTAATGGATTTGTATACTTCAGCAACTGTTTGGCATTATGACACCTTTTTTCCAGTTTTATTGCTGGCATATATTTAATAAACTTGTACTATGCTTTTATTACTGGTTGTGTGGCGCTTCATCTAAAGTCCCAATGGGCAAAACTCTGCAAATGTATGTATAATAGGGATGGAGGCGTTTCACAGGGCACTACCAACCATATTTTGTTTCTTAGCCATCAACCAGCCTCCCTTACCAGCTGCTTAAAACACAGGGCTGAAAGGAAAGTACCCACCCTCTTTATTGACCCTTTCTTAACCTACCCCAGGCTGACTCTCTACATAGTATAAAACCTTACCCCCCAGCATATGCATACTGTATGTGTATCTCAAATTGAATTTCCCAATTTATTACAAACTCATTATATTTTGAACAAATCAATTATGTGGAGACAATCAATATAGATGATGTTAATTATGATTTGGGCATACAAGTTGTGATCATCATTTTCCATAATGTACAATGTCTATTAGTGATGTCGCGAACATAAAATTTAATGTTCGCGAATGGCGAACGCGAACTTCCGCAAATGTTCGCGAACCGGCGAACATTGCGAACCGCCATAGACTTCAATAGGCAGGCGAATTTTAAAACCCACAGGGACTCTTTCTGGCCACAATAGTGATGGAAAAGTTGTTTCAAGGGGACTAACGCCTGGACTGTGGCATGCCGGAGGGGGATCCATGGCAAAACTCCCATGGAAAATTACGTAGTTGATGCAGAGTCGGGTTTTAATCCATAAAGGGCATAAATCACCTAACATTCCTAAATTGTTTGGAATAACGTGCTTTAAAACATCCAGTATGTGTATACGATCAGGTATGATGTTGTATCGATCAGGTAGTGTAAGGGTTACGCCCGCTTCACAGTGACAGACCAAACTCTGACAGACCAAACTCCCCGTTTAACGCACCGCAAACATCCGCAAACAGACCAGAACCGACCAAAATGGGACAGGAACTGGGCTTTAAGGTTAGGGTTAGGTTTAGTGTTAGGGGATAGGGTTAGGGTTATGGTGAGATACTTAGGGTTAGAGTTAGTAACCCTACCCCTACGCCTCTAACCCTAACCCTCTAACCCTAAGCACTAAAAATAACCCTAACCCTAGCCCTAACCATAACCCTAGCCCTAACCCTAATTCTAATTTTTTTTCTGGTTCTGGACATGCTACAGAGCTGAAACTTCACAGGTACACTTTTTAGACCCCCCCAGACACCAAATCACACAAAAAAAAGTTCTTAAAAATTGTCATTTTTGATAGAGAGCCAATTATTGGAAAAATTAAAAAAAAATAAAAATTAAAAAAAATAAAACATTTCTTTGGATTTAGTGTCTGGGGGTCTAAAAAGTGTACCTGTGAAGTTTCAGCTCTGTAGCATGTCCGGAATCAGAACAAAATTACGAATTAGGGTTAGGGCTAGGGTTAGGGTTAGGGCTAGGGTTAGGGGGTTAAGTTTAAGGTTAGAGGGTTAGGGTTAGGGTTATTTTATGGCTAGGCTTAGAGGGTTAGGGTTAAGGTTAGAGGGTTAGGGTTATGGTTAGAGGGTTAGGGTTAGGTTTAGTGTTAGGGGATAGGGTTAGGGTTACGGTGAGATACTTAGGGTTAGAGTTAGTAACTCTACCCCTACCCCTCTAACCCTCTAACCCTAAGCACTAAAAATAACCGTAACCTTAGCCCTGACCCTAACCCTAGCCCTAACCCTAACCCTAGCCCTAACCCTAATTCTAATTTTTTTTCTGGTTCTGGACATGCTACAGAGCTGAAACTTCACAGGTACACTTTTTAGACCCCCCAGACACCAAATCACACAAAAAAAGTTCTTAAAAATTTACATTTTTGATAGAGAGCCAATTATTGGAAAAATTTAAAAAAAAAAAAAAAATTCTTTGAATTTAGTGTCTGTGGGGTCTAAAAAAATTACCTGTGAAGTTTCAGCTCTGTAGCATGTCCGGAACCAAAAAAATTACGAATTAGGGTTAGGGCTAGGGTTAGGGTTAGGGCTAGGGTTAGGCTTAGAGGGTTAGGGTTAAGGTTAGAGGGTTAGGGTTATGGTTAGAGGGTTAGGGTTAGGTTTAGTGTTAGGGGATAGGGTTAGGGTTACAGTGAGATACTTAGGGTTAGAGTTAGTAACCTCACCCCTACCCCTCTAACCCTAACCCTCTAACCCTAAGCACTAAAAATAACCCTAACCTTAGCCCTGACCCTAACCCTAGCCCTAACCCTAACCCTAGCCCTAACCCTAATTCTATTTTTTTTCTGGTTCTGGGCATGCTACAGAGCTGAAACTTCACAGGTACACTTTTTAGACCCCCCCCCCGACAATAAATCCAAAGAAATATATATATATTTTTTAAATTTTTCCAATAATTGGCTCTCTATCAAAAATGACAATTTTTAAAAACTTTTTTTGTGTGATTTAGTGTCTGGGGGGTCTAAAATGTGTACCTGTGAAGTTTCAGCTCTGTAGCATGTCCAGAACCAGAAAAAAAAGATAATTTTTCAGTAGAGCAGGGATGGTGGGAACCCTCCTTTTATAACTATATGATCTTTTTTTTTCTGGTTCTGGACATGCTACAGAGCTGAAACTTCACAGGTACACCTTTTAGACACCCCAGACTCTAAATCCAAAGAATTTTTTTTTTTAAGTTTTTTTTTTTTAATTTTTTCAAAAATTGGCTCTCTATCAAAAATGACAATTTTTAAGAACTTTTTTTTTTTTTTTTTTCCAAGGAAGAACTTTTTTTTTGTGTGATTTAGTGTCTGGGGGGTCTAAAAAAAGTGTACCTGTGAAGTTTCAGCTCTGTAGCATGTCCAGAACCAGAAAAAAAAGATAATTTTTCAGTAGAGCAGGGATGGTGGGAACCCTCCTTTTACACCTATATGATCTTTTTTTTCTGGTTCTGGGCATGCTACAGAGCTGAAACTTCACAGGTACACTTTTTAGAACCCCCCCCCCCCCCCGACACTAATCCCAAAAAAGTCATGCCTGCCTCCAAAAATGGCTGATAAATATATATATAAAAAAAAATAAAAGCAGACTGAAATACCAGCCCTAAAAAGGGCTTTTTGGGGTGCTGTCAGGATGCTGTCCTTACAGCAGGAGTGGACACAGAACACTGGCCTAGCTAATGATTTCCCTATCAATTCAGCAGCAACAGCAGCCCTCTCCCTGCTCTAACTAACTCTGCAGCTTCAGAATGAATCTAAGATGGATGCTGCCCTTGCTTTTTTTTATAGGAGGTGGGAGGGTCTGGGAGGGAGGGTATGCTGATTGGCTGGAATGTGTCTGCTGACTGTGAGGTACAGGGTCAAAGTTTGCTCAATGATGATGTATAGGAGGCGGACCGAACATCGCATATGTTCGCCCGCCGAGGCGAACGCGAACATGCGAAGTTCGCCTGCGAACAGTTCGGGACATCTCTAATGTCTATATATCCTTCTTGTGAGAGGCAAACTGAGGAACTGTTTTATATATTTATGCTTGTACATTTTGTCTCCTTTGATTACCTGCAGACAGTCACTTAGGGGTAGTTCACACATTCATCCTTACTCCCAATGGCTCGTTACTCAAAAAACAGTCCAGGGGTTTTGGTTTTTGATATTTATTGTAGAACTTGGATGGAAGAAGAGAATAGTGGATACTCCAACTTGAACTATCTACTGTTGATAAGGACAACTCTCACTTGGCCTCACCAGGTTACTTGTGGAAGCAGTCACACTGCTTTAACCATACTGCCACGTGTATTGAAAAGGTTAAGTCTTCTTGCTCTCTCTCCAGCAACAGACTTGGTGAACTACATTATCTTCAGGACACTCTCTAGTGTCCCCTTTACTGACACCCGTCCACTGACTCCTCTGGCTGAAGGGATGCCCCCCCCCTCCCCCTCAGGACAGGCCCCTTGACACAGATCTGTACTCACTGTATGCAGAATAAGATCCTTTTCAGTGTCTCCCTTCCAGTCAGCTCTGCAGGACCTCCGGGTTCAGTTCCTCTGTACTTAAGGCCCTCAGGTTGACCACCTGTGGCTGCATGGCAACCTCTACAGAGGAGGAGGCAGCTGCTCTCCTGCTGAAAGACACCAAGCACCGAGCCATTTTATACAGTGTTCCAGCATGCACCAAGGCACTTTCCTCTGCCATTTACCAGGGCTGTACTAAATGCCTGTGCACTCATGTGTCAGGTTTCCTCTCACTGTCCAATATGCCTCCCTATTGGACCAGTGTGAAACACCTCAGACAAACTGAGCTGCACTTGAGCACAATGAGCAGATCTCACTAGCAGATCCTGCTCTCTGGTAGACAGAGAACAGTATAGATTTACCTGGCAATCCTTCTGATAAGCAGAAAGGATCCAAAACTATACTCTCTCTCTAGCACCTACCTAGGAGGGTGCTACATCTGCAATTGCATTGAACAGATACACAATATGCAAACTCATGTTTAAAAGAGCTGTTCTAATGAGGTTTATTATTACAACCTATTTTATGCATAAGAAAGGAATGGTGTGAGATGCTATTAACACATTCTATTTTCTAACAAAAATAGAATAATGTCAGCAGCTATCTCTAAAAGTTGAGAAACTAAAACCTTGAGAGGGAGGGGGTAAGAAATAGAACATTCTAGCAAGTTCAGTATATATTGTATACAGAATGGACATTACAAAACTGTTGCACAAAGTTGCTTCTCTTGGGCTTAAGTGAACAATGCAGTACATTTTTTTCAACTGCTAGGAGAGGCTTAGGCTGTAGAGAAAAGTAATGATTTGAGTGCCACAATCCATCCAAAATGTAATTTGCATCATCTAAAGCATTGGCTGAGTAGTTGCCACTCTCATACAGGACTGGTAGGTTTTTTTTTTACATACAAATTTCAGCTGATTCACCATACCCAGAGACAACTTGACACTTTTGTCTGTCAGAAAGCCCCCTGTTGCAATTAATAATTCCCCACCATATCATGCAGCTGCTGCAGACAGATTGGGACAGCCCTGGATGCTGTGTAGAGTAAATGTTTTCAATGCTCACTGCTGTATCTCCTTTCAATGAAAGCAGGCTCCAAATCACATAGTCCACGGGACAGTATACTGTCAACCTCTGGAAAGGAGCTTAACAGGTTTCTCATGCACATCCTCCAAATATTTTTTCTCTTTTGCTCTCTCTATAGGGCAGAATGAGCTCTGCAACTTTCCCCTTTGTAATATGGATCCAGGAGGGTTACCAGCTAGTAATGATCCTTCTCCTTAAAGGGGCCCATCCACCTCATGGTCGCTGAAGAAGACATTGTTGTCAGCTACCTCTCCCCAGCTGCCTAGAACTTTCAGGTTTGTGAGGAATTAAACCCACACCTATAATTCTATAGGGGTGTGCTCCCGCTGTGTTCCTAAATATGAGTGCCACATCCCGATATGAGAAGCATATTTGAGAATTCCCCTTGGGGTGGGACTTTGAAGGCCACTCAAAAGTATACAAAAGAAAATATTGGGTATATATGGATTTTATTACAAAAAATGGTAAAAGGTAGACATGCACAAATAAACAGTGAAAACTAGTAAAATTATTGGCAAAACTGATATTTGTATGAAGGTGTACAAATCACTCAACCAATTATTCCATGCAAGATCCGACGTTTCAAGGTGAGAACCTCTTCTTCAGGGATTTTTGTGGGAATAATTTTGTCTGTAAGTATTAGAGAGATATATCAAAGCAAACAATTGTCGATATAATAAAATACAGTAACAAAATATTGGTATAAACATGTTTTTTGAGTATAGACATACACTCATTATAACACAGCATTGTAAATATAGAAATCGTTGTATACACTTACATGGTTGAAGGACGCATGAACACCACAATTGTTTTGCCACAGATTAAAAACATGGAACATTAACGACACCCACAGAGATCATCGTCAGCCTTGTCTATAAGAGGAAGGTTTGGTACTTGGAGTAGGTCCAAAAAGGGATGTTAGTAAGCATGTGATAGTGGAAAGTGTGCAGACCAGAGGGGCCCATATTGCTCCAGCTGGAGTCCAAAATAGCCCAACCAGAGGGGCGGGGGTCAGTCACAGTAATGCTGTAGATAGCAAGGAAATACATATAATAAGTAAAAAAATACAAAATATTTGTTTTATCTAGGTGCAGTGTATAAAGAGTACAATGACGCAACAAAACCAAAAATATGCGCGTATATGGAAATACTACACATATATAAGGCGATAGCCTAATGGGTGTGCGTCAGGTGAATGCACATATAGCGTCTCACTAGGATCAAGCAAGTATTTCCATATACGCGCATATTTTTGGTTTTGTTGCGTCATTGTACTCTTTATACACTGCACCTAGATAAAACAAATATTTTGTATTTTTTTACTTATTATATGTATTTCCTTGCTATCTACAGCATTACTGTGACTGACCCCCGCCCCTCTGGTTGGGCTATTTTGGACTCCAGCTGGAGAAATATGGGCCCCCTCTGGTCTGCACACTTTCCACTATCACATGCTTACTGACATCCCTTTTTGGACCTACTCCAAGTGCCAAACCTTCCTCTTATAGACAAGGCTGACGATGATCTCTGTGGGTGTCGTTAATGTTCCATGTTTTTAATCTGTGGCAAAACAATTGTGGTGTTCATGCGTCCTTCAACCATGTAAGTGTATACAATGATTTCTATATTTACAATGCTGTGTTATAATGAGTGTATGTCTATACTCAAAAAACATGTTTATACCAATATTTTGTTACTGTATTTTATTATATCGACAATTGTTTGCTTTGATATATCTCTCTAATACTTACAGACAAAATTATTCCCACAAAGATCCCTGAAGAAGAGGTTCTCACCTTGAAACGTCGGATCTTGCATGGAATAATTGGTTGAGTGATTTGTACACCTTCATACAAATATCAGTTTTGCCAATAATTTTACTAGTTTTCACTGTTTATTTGTGTATGTCTACCTTTTACCATTTTTTGTAATAAAATCCATATATACCCAATATTTTCTTTTGTATACTTTTGAGTGGCCTTCAAAGTCCCACCCCAAGGGGAATTCTCAAATATGCCACACCTATAATTCTGCCCCATGTCCTCCTCCTTCTCCTGAACGCCACCACTACTCCTACTCCTCATGCTCCTTCTGTTCCTGCTCTGGAATTACAAGGCCAGTGTCTGGGAATAGTAGACCTGGAAACACCAGGAAATCCTCCTCCTCTTCCTGCTGCTGTGCATCCAGTGCCCTGTCTATATTTTCTATGCAGTATCTGCTCCAGCAGGAAAACCACAGAAATTGTGGTGCTGATTCCCGCATTGTCGCAGCTCACCATTCTAGTTGCCTCCCCAAACAGTGACAATATGGTGAATGCATCCTTTATTATGAGCCACAACAGCTCCCCCAGCCTGTCCTTGTGCCATACTCACATGGGTTCTCATTTATGGCTTGCTGATGAATAAGCAGCTGCTGCAGCAAGGCCAAAATAGAGATACACAGGTTGGGCATGTGTTTGAGCAGAGGGAGTTCCTGCTGGGTATGACTGCCTGCAATTGCTACAAACTCTTCTGGCCTGCCTCCTAAAAGCCAGAGTACCTATCCTGGAAGTGCTGCACCACTGGCTTAAAAATGTCTACAAGGCATGTCACATGTATGAACTTTCACCTGCCAAAGGGCACAGACCAGTTGGCACCATTGTCACTGACAATGTTTCCTAGGACAAGATGAACTGGGGTTAACCACCTTTAGGTGTGCCTCTGAAGAGTAGACAGAATCTCTGCCACAGTGTAGCTCCTGTCTCCTAGATATACCAGCTGTGACACTCTATCCCAGTGATTGTGAACATTGGCAACCCAGATATTTTGGAACTACATTTCCTATGATGCTCGTGCACTCTGCAGTGTAATGGAGCATCATGGGAAATGTAGTTCCAAAACATCTGGGGTGCCAAGGTTCACCATCACTGCTCTATGCCATTGTTTTGCCTGAGACTTTACATGGTTTCAAGAACACTTGCAGAGAACTAATGTAAAGGATGACCCACCTGGAGAGACATTGAGGAGGAGGAGGAGGAGGAAGAGATAGAGGCCTCTGTACTTTCAGTATCATCAGTTGTAAGGATGTGGGGTAGCACCATCCACTTCAATGGTGTTCTGCATCCTACATGGCCAAATCCATCAGTTGGAAAGGCAAAAGCTATAAAGTCAGTGAGTTTGCCATGCTGGCAGTGAACTGCTGCTCATGGGGTTGGCTGGTGGCGTACTTTTTCCTCTATTTTATCAGCTGGGGCAGAGAAACTTCCTGCAATATGCTAGAGTTGGAGATTGCAGGATGGGTTTGGAAGAATCAGAGCAAGGTTGCAGCCTACACTTGCCCCTACTCTGTGTTGCACCATGGTAATCCTCTTTGCTGCTGGAAGAGGCATAATGTAAACCTCTGACACTCCCTGAAATACACTTATCCCTATATGCTTCTGATTGGTAATCCTGTACAGTGGGGGTAGAGTTGGAAAGGGATGATCTGGAAGGAGGAGTTTGGACATTTTCCCCCTGATGTTAGCTTTGTGAGAAGTCATGTGTCTCTTCATATACATGGTACCCACATGACTAATGGTATTGGCACTCTTGATATGCTTTTAGGCACAGGCTGAAAATTGCAATGTTGCCATCCACAGCACGTATTGGCAAAGGACCACAATGCTGAACTCTGAGGAGTGAACTCAGTGTATAACAGTGTCCTGCCCCGTGGTATTCTGTCATCCAAGCACTGCGCAAACTGTTGGCGCTATATACAGTAAATCCTGTATAATAATAATCTAGTAGAATCGGATGGCTGCACCCTTCTCTCCTCTGTCAGCTGTCCCAGGATAATATCCTGCCTTGCTGATGTTGTGAATTCATCTCATTCACACCCCTTTACATTGGGGCCAACCCTAAGCTGGCAATATAAGGGCCATATTTAGGCAATGATGCCACTCTGGTCTCTGCTCTATTGCTTACATGACCGGTGATTTCTGGCCACGTACAGTAAATCAATGAGCCTGGTGATTTTTGTGTTTGACCTTAGATAGAATTAAGTGCTGCTCATCCTCATGCACCAAGTGATTGATAATGTGGTCAAATAACTTCTTCAGTTGGCAGGGCCAAGGCAGGAGTTGCTGTGGAAGAGAAGACATAACAGGGCACTTTTTTTGGAAAATGAACGAGGTAAAATTTGCGTTGATTTATAGAACTATGTTGCTTTTGATTACATATTGTTGTTACTATTTACAGTTTTTTTAGAAAATTCCTTTTTGTTTTTACTGCTTCCTCCTATTGGGATTGGAGTAGGTATCTCTGTGTGTGATCATTTAGCTTAAATCAACTATGATTTAGGCCACAAGTTGTCTGAAATGTGTTAGCAGACTATATACTTTTTAAGTGATTTGCCTGATCTTTAATAAAATAATCTGGAATACAAAGCCATGTGTAGGATTTCTTGTCAGGAGGTCAGGTGCAAGACTGACCAATGAATGACAGTTGTGTGCAGTCTATTATGGGAAATTTTACCAAGCAATTCTCGCTGAACAGTGCTATATTTTGCATTTAACCCAAACAGCAGAAGTTTGGTCTGAACTTAGAAGAAGCTGCAGAAACATTAGGTGTGGCACCTTTACACTGACGTAGCATTAGAATTCACTGCAATCGTTAAGTCACAGCACAGGATTGACCTTGTAGAAAAAAAATGCCCAAATTTGCAAGCTGAGAAGCAGTTGCTGAAACATCACATGTCATATCATCTTTATAAAGGTGAGCCAGTCATCTATGACTGGGTACTGACAATTTTTATTTTCTGTCATTAAACCACCTGCTGAAGAAGCTGGCAATAGCGGCAGTATGTGTTAAAAGGACGAAGGCTGACAATGCTAGTTGGATATTGTGACGAGACCCTTGCTCGCCCTGTCCGCTCTCCCGACACTCCTCTGTTTCTAGTCAGTCAGCTTGCAGATCGCATCGTCTGATGGTTCGGTCAACCAAGGATCCGGGATCCGAACTACAGCTATGTGCCGTTCGGAATCCATTAGAACAAAACACCAAGCAGGCTGTATGTAAGTTCAAGCAGGAAGACAATTTATTGGAAGAACACAGCACACTTTATACAGAAAGTGGAATATACATGCAAATGAGGGCTTGAAATGAGTCAACAGGGATTGGTCAGATAGCTTTGACCAATGCAAATGAGGGCTTGAAAATGAGTCAGTAGTGATTGGTCAGATAACTTTGACCAATGCAAGGAGACAGAAGCCCCAGGGGGCAATCAATGTACACAATAGTCAGACACAGAACAATGGTTGTCTAACGAGCCCTGAATACACATTACTCTGTGTCAATACCTCCCTTAGCAGACAACAGGTGCGGTCATTAGCATTAGCCCACCTGACAATAGTTGAATGGGGAGCCACCCCCAGACAGTCCGGCTCCTCAGAACTTCCTGGGATGACCATATTAGGAAAGGGCTTCCTGCTCAGAAACCTCATGGCAAAGGGAACAATTGACCTTGCTGACAAAAATGAAGCAATTCAACCCCTCACCCATCTGTCCTTAAATTCCAGTGATGGTGAACACCATCACATATCTTCCCCCGGGTACACAGTCCAACAGCCACAGTGGGACCCCGAACGGGTCAACTCGAGGATGTTGGAAAAGTAGTCTTAAGGTTCTAGGTCTGTCTGCCGGGATAACCCATCCGCATTCCCATGTATATTCCTGGTGTAGGGGTGTGGGGCCTTTGTGTAATTGAGAAATCTACACGTATGTGTCTTCCATCAAGTTCCATGCCATTTGCATGTTCTTTTGCCTCCTTTGCATCTTCAACATTTTCAAAGCAGACAAACGCGAAACCCCTGGAACGCCGAGACTGCCGATCATACACAATGGATACATCAGCCATTGGACCATATGTTGAAAATACTTCTCTTAGATCTCGCTCCGTTGTGTAACGACTTAGGCCAAACACGCCCAAACAGCAGTTAGGATCAGGATTTACCGGACGTACTCTACTTCCTATATGCCGCCTTCGATTTGACATGGGAGAGCGACTGTGGCTGTGACGTCTGGTGGTCCCGGCCATGGTGGCCTCTGGGGCATAAGAGGAAGTTAAATGGCCCAAATCGTTTCCCAAAAGTACTTCTGCGGGTAACTCGCGTAGCAATCCCACTCGCACATATCGCTCCCCTGAGCCCCAATCCAAGAGGACTTGGGCGGTGGATAAACGTAGCACCTGGCCCCCTGCTACCCTGACTGCAACAGTCTGGCCGGTCCGGGCTGACTGGGGAATCATGTGAGGCTGGATGAGGGTAATCGTAGCCCCGGAATCGCGGAGTCCCTGGGCCGGCTGCCCATTAACCCATACTGCCTGGCGATGGTGCTGCCGATTATCTCCGGCAGCAGCTTGGACAGGATCCGCTTCGAAAAGTTCGCCGCACTCTTCCTGAACATCTCGATGGATGGGCTCATTCTGGTAGCAATGAGCCGCTGGTCTGGATGGATGATTAGTCTCTCGATACCTCGTGGATTGGCTAGGGCAATGTCGTTGCAGATGACCAGTTTGGTTACAGGTATAGCACTTAGGTCCGGTAGGAGGGTTGGGTCGGGCTGGGGGTCTCGAGGCAGACCACGGAGGTACTGAAGTCGGCTTAGAGGCTGGTAAACTGGGCCGAGATAGTGGATAGCGCTCGTTTTCGCCTGACCTTCGAGAGTCCAGATATTCATCGGCCAGAGTAGCCGCTTGTTGTACCGTCTGTGGTTGTTTATCTCGCACCCAATCCCGTACTACCAGAGGGGTGTGGTTAAAAAACTGTTCTAATAGTACTAGCTGGGTGATGTCCTCTATGGTATGAGCGTGGCTTCCCTGGAACCAGCTCTTAAGGTTCCGCTGCATATGATGTGCCCACTCCACGTATGTTGTGTTGGTTTGTTTCCGGGATTCTCGAAACTTAATCCGGCTGGCTTCGGGTGTAATGGCAAATCGGGCTAGCAAAGCTTCTTTTACCCGGTCGTAGTCTTTAGCGTCTTCGTCCTCCAGGGCCCGAAATGCATCCGCCGCTCTGCCAGTTAAATTACTCGCCAGTAAAACGACCCAATCTTGGGACAGTACTTCATGTATCTGGCATAGTCTCTCAAAGTCCTGCAGGAATGCGTCAATTTCCTCCTCTCCTTCCTTAAATAGTTTGAACGCCCGAAAGGGCAACTTACGGACAGTCGCTGCATCTTTAGGCGTTTTCTCCGATTGACGTATTTCTGCCATTTTCTGCTCATGTTGCCGCTCTCGTTCCCTCTCTTGCCGTTCTCGTTCTTTCTCTTGTCGCTCATCCTGCAGCTGGATGTCTCTAATGGCATTCTGTATGGCTGTCTCTGATGGGTTAGCACCATATAATGCCAACCGCTCCTGAACTCGTTGCTGAAAAAAGTCTTCAACTGACCGGGGTCCTGCATCACCCTCCCTCTGATCCATCTCGGCTAGCTCACTGATCAGGGTGGCCTTGTTCTTTGTCCCACCGGTCCCTCCGCGGCTCTCAAGTAAGTCTTTCAGCGTGGCTCTCCTGCATGCTGCATAGCTGGTCATTGACTCTGGTGGTTTGGAGTGTCCTGGTAACTGGAGAGCAAATCCCACCGCTGCCAACCAATGTGACGAGACCCTTGCTCGCCCTGTCCGCTCTCCCGACACTCCTCTGTTTCTAGTCAGTCAGCTTGCAGATCGCATCGTCTGATGGTTCGGTCAACCAAGGATCCGGGATCCGAACTACAGCTATGTGCCGTTCGGAATCCATTAGAACAAAACACCAAGCAGGCTGTATGTAAGTTCAAGCAGGAAGACAATTTATTGGAAGAACACAGCACACTTTATACAGAAAGTGGAATATACATGCAAATGAGGGCTTGAAATGAGTCAACAGGGATTGGTCAGATAGCTTTGACCAATGCAAATGAGGGCTTGAAAATGAGTCAGTAGTGATTGGTCAGATAACTTTGACCAATGCAAGGAGACAGAAGCCCCAGGGGGCAATCAATGTACACAATAGTCAGACACAGAACAATGGTTGTCTAACGAGCCCTGAATACACATTACTCTGTGTCAATACCTCCCTTAGCAGACAACAGGTGCGGTCATTAGCATTAGCCCACCTGACAATAGTTGAATGGGGAGCCACCCCCAGACAGTCCGGCTCCTCAGAACTTCCTGGGATGACCATATTAGGAAAGGGCTTCCTGCTCAGAAACCTCATGGCAAAGGGAACAATTGACCTTGCTGACAAAAATGAAGCAATTCAACCCCTCACCCATCTGTCCTTAAATTCCAGTGATGGTGAACACCATCACAGATATGGTAATACTTTATGGTATAATATATATTTTTTGGGACCAGATTGAAAGAAAACATTTAATTGGTAACATCACTTGAAGAGGTTTGGTACTCATTGCTGATCCAAGACTAGTTTATTTTTTCAAAGGTGAACCTGTTGACCATGTCTGGGTGGAGGTAAATTCATGTGTCAAAAAAACGGATTAAATGTTTGTAGTTGGAACTTTTTATATCAACAATTTATTAAACATGTGTTTTCTTTAAAAAATATATATACCGGTATATATGTTATCGCACATCTTTTAAATGATGATAAAAGATGAGGTTGCATAAAGTAAACAGCCAACAAACAAACAACTGTTGTTTTGTTTTGTTTTTCGGAATGATTAGTGCTGACGGCCATAGCCGGCTGACATGAGAGCTGTTGCAGTCACTCCGGTCAGTGTGAGAGAAGGGAAGTGCTGTGCTCCCAGCGCACCCCTGCCTCTACATAAAGAGACAGGACACATTCCCCTTTTTGCTACCACTCACTTGTTCTGGTCCTAGGTCCAAAAAAACCCTATGAACCCGAGGGTTCTTAATGAGCTCAGCCAGGTGATTGCCAGACCATTATTCTTGATCTTTAAGGATAGTTTACAGACGGGTATGGTGCCAGCTGATTGGAAAAAAGCCAACGTGGTACCAATATTTAAAAAGGGGCCGAGATGTATCCTGGGTAACTATAGGCCGGTCAGCCTAACGTCAGTAGTCTGCAAAATTTTGGAGGGGATGTTAAGGGACCACATACAAGACTTTAGTAATGAAAATGGTATTATAAGTAGTAATCAGCATGGATTCATGAAAAATCGTTCTTGCCAAACCAATCTATTAACCTTCTATGATGAAGTGAGCTGCCACCTAGATAAGGGAAAGCCTGTGGATGTGGTGTATCTGGACTTTGCAAAGGCCTTTGACACCGTTCCCCACAAACGCTTACTGTACAAACTAAGGAAGGTAGGTATGGACCCTAAGGTGAGTACCTGGATAGAGAACTGGCTCCAGGGGAGGGTCCAGAGGGTGGTGATTAATGGGGAGTACTCGGATTGGGCGGGTGTGGAAAGTGGGGTCCCCCAGGGTTCTGTCCTGGGACCAATCCTGTTTAATTTATTCATAAATGATCTAGAGAAGGGGATATCTAGTACAATCTCAGTATTTGCAGATGATACTAAACTAGGCTTGCCAATATCTTCTATGCAGGATGTGGAAACCTTGCAAGCGGACCTGAACAAAATAACGGGGTGGGCAACTACATGGCAGATGAGGTTTAATGTTGAAAAATGTAAAGTAATGCACCTGGGGGCCAGAAACCAGAAAGCAAGCTACTCACTAGGGGGGGAACCTCTGGGTGAGTCTAGGATGGAAAAGGACTTGGGGGTACTGGTAGACAACAGGCTTGGCAGTGGCATGCAATGCCAAGCCGCTGCAAGCAAAGCCAACAGAATACTGGGATGTATAAAAAAGGGGATTCACTCCAGAAATAAAGAGATTATTCTCCCACTCTACAAGACTCTGGTCCGGCCACATCTGGAGTATGCTGTCCAGTTCTGGGCACCGGTCCTCAGGAAGGATGTGCTGGAACTGGAGAAAGTCCAGAGAAGGGCAACAAAAATGATTAGGGGAATAGAGGACATCAGCTATGAGGATAGGCTACAAGCACTGAACCTATTCTCTCTGGAGAAGAGACGATTGAGGGGGGATATGATATCAATGTACAAATACTGTACTGGCGACCCTAGCATAAGGAACAAACTATTTAGAGAAAGGAGATACAATAAGACACGTGGCCACTCACTAAAACTAGAGGAAAGGCGGTTTAACCTTAAAGTGCGTAAGGGGTTCTTCACTGTAAGAGCGGTAAGGATGTGGAATTCTCTTCCACAAGCAGTCGTATCAGCAGGGAGCATTGATAGTTTCAAAAAACTAGTAGATGGGCACCTTAGAGACCACAACATACAGGGGTATACGATGTACGGTTAAAAGCAAACACACACACACACATCATAGGTTGAACTGGATGGACTGATGTCTTTTTTCAACCTCACTAACTATGTAACTATGTAACTATGCTCATGGTATTAAGCTATGCAACACTGTCCCTTACATGGATAAGTTCGCTGCAGTGCTGATCGAAGGAAAATTATCCTATAAGTCGTTTTGAGAGAAGTTGATCATTAGATTGGCTTTACTGGAATATGAATGGCTCTAGATTTATTGATATTCAGCTGGTTCCTGCTGAATCAGACAGATTGCAGTCCATTTATGGCCAGCTTTAAAGGATAAGTTCACCTGTTTTTATGGTGGAACCAGGGCTGGCCCAAGACATTGTGCTGCCTGGGACCAAGGATGAAATGCTGTCCCCCCCCAAAAAGAAATAACAGCCAACAAAAGGCCCCCACATCCAATAACATAACATTTTGAAAATCTTATATATACTGTTATCTTCTTCCATAAGTCATCACCGGACTTGCCCACCAAACACCCACTGTCTGTCCTCACTCCTCCTGTCACTCCTGTGTCTGCCAAGCCCACCGCACACCACCCTAGAAGATCCAGCCTGCTCTGCGTGAGAAGGAGTTGGCTGATGTCTGACATCATTGCACACACCAGGTTGACGTAAGGGACCGGAGGAAACTCTCCGCTTCCTCATACTCATCAGTTTGCTCTACGGGCGGCAATATGATATGGGGAAAAGCCACCCGTAATACGCTGCAAACTGATGACACACAAAACTGCTGAAAAAAAAATCTTGGGAGACAATTTGCTGCCCCTCTCCAAGTGCTGCCTGGGTCCAATGGACCCATCAGGAACCATGGTAGGGCCGACACTGGGTGGAACATGCAATATATGCCCAATGCTGCAGCTGCTGCCTAATCCCCCCTCTCCTCCTCCCTATGACAGCAGCAAGGTGAAAAGTTCCCCTTACTAGCTGTTTGTTTTTAAATTAAGCATGGCAATGCAGGGCTCGCCCATATGGCCGTATCATGTATTCACACACTTCTTTGTGTGTATGAACTACAAGCCCCGACATCCTTTGTGGCTGTAGGCTTGTAGTTCTCAATAAACTACCATGGCGCTGTGGAGCTCCATGGTACTTCATTGATTTTTCCTGTCAATGTATCTGCTTGCCAATACATGGTGCACGAGCACACAGATTCACTGATCGGTCTGCAGGAGACCCGCAAGGCAATATTTTACGGACTCAAAAAAAATAGATAAATGCACATTTTTTTACCTGTGTATTTTTATTTATTTATTTTTTTTAGAAAAGTGAACGTATCCTGTAACTTCAGATGCAGAAATAAGGGAAAGATAATTATGACAATTATACAAATGAAAAAAGCACACACACACACACATGGCCTGTATTGTACATGTGAACATTTTCATTAGAATCAATTTTAGTAACAGTTGTGCTTTAATTCTGAAAGACAATGCAAGCTCAAGAATTATATAATCTCTGTAAAACGTAATTGTTATAATTTGTTATTTGCAACACATAACAGTAACTAGTGATGGAAGAACATCGGCCGGGGCGGTTCACGAACGTCAGCTGCAAATTTTCTCAAAAGTCCGCGAACCACGAGTTTGCGGCGGGCCCCATTGACTTTAATGGGAGGCGAAATTAAAAAACCTTTAGGCTTACTAAGACTTACTAGATGTGCACAAATAGTCCCGGCACATGGACAATGTCATAACAGAAGTATTACAACTGCAATGTAGGAGACAAAAAGCGCACGCCGACCTCGGATTATAACGTTTTATTAAACATACAATACACCACTATGAATTGCACTCACATTTTGTCCTTTCAAGGACAGGCACATCTGCAGCCCCAAAAAATTGGACCACATGGATTTACCTGACAGCAAAGAACGTAGTATTTGGCGGCTGGAGGTACATTAGGCATTCACAGGATACAGAAGTAAGTGTCGGCCAGTATAGGCCCCAAAAATTAGACCACATGGGTTTACCTGACAGCAAAGAACGTTTTATTTGGTGGCTGGAGGTACATTAGGCATTCACAGGATACAGAAGTAAGTGTCGGCCATTATAGCCCCCAAAAATTAGACCACATGGGTTTACCTGATAGCAAAGAATGTAGCATTTGGTGGCTGGAGGTACATTAGGCATTCACAGGATACAGAAGTAAGTGTCGCCCATTCCAGGCCCCAAAAATTAGACCACATTGGTTTACCTGCCAGCAAAGAACATAGTATTTGGTGGCTGGAGGTACATTAGGCATTCACAGGATACAGAAGTAAGTGTCGCCCATTCCAGGCCCCAAAAATTAGCCCACATGGGTTTACCTGACAGCTAAGAACGTAGTATTTGGTGGCTGGAGGTACATTAGGCATTCACAGGATACAGAAGTAAGTGTCGCCCATTCCAGGCCCCGAAAATTATCCTACATGGGTTTACCTGACAGCTAAGAACGTAGTATTTGGTGGCTGGAGGTACATTAAGCATTCACAGAAAAAATAATTGTCGGCCATGAAAGGCCCCAAAAATTTGGCATTCCATGGACATGAAATGCCTTTTATGCTGCTGTATTTAGCGAAGACAAGGACCAGGAATTGTTGTGGGTAGATGGCGGTCTGGCGGATATTTGTGGCCTGTCATGAGGAATTTCAATGAAACATGGTCTACTGGTCACATGTGTTGATTTCCTCCGAGATCCATGCCTCATTCATTTTTATAAATGTCAGGTAGTCTACTCTGTCATGAGCTAGGCGAGTGCGCTTATCGGTCACAATCCCCCTGCTGCGCTGAACGTCCTTTTGGACAGGACACTGGACGGGGGGCAAGCCAACAGTTCCATTGCAAATTGTGCATGCTTTGGCCAGAGGTCAAGCTTGCCCACCCAGTAGTCCAGGGGTTCATCACTCCTAGGAGCATCCACATCGGCCGTTAACCCGATGTAGTCGGAAATCTGTCGGTCTAGGTGCTGACATCCCTGATGCTGGATCCAGAGTACAGCTGTCGATGGTTCGGCTGAAAGAAGGATCTCATATAAGAAGTGACCAAGACATCTTCAAACTGCCCTCTTCTTGCAGGCGCTGTTGGATTGCTACACGCAACTGTCTCTCTGTGACTGAAAATTCCTCTGCCAGCGCACGCAAAAGCAGAATGCAGCATTTCCCGCAGCAAGGCCTGGAAGTGCTACATTCTGACCGCCCTCTGTGATTGTGGTAACATTTCCGCCATTTTTTTTTCTAAAGGGGGTCTAAGTACATTGCCACCCAGTACTGGTCCTTGGCCTTTATTCCTTTTTACGGGGTCCCCCTTAAAATACTGGAGCATGAAGGCCCCCATTCGCACTAAACTGGAAGCGGTGTAGTGGTCTGCTTCCAGCTCATCATCCAGGATAATGTTGTCCTCGTTCTCCTCCCCCCATCCACGGATAACACCAGGGATCCCAGAAAGCTTTAAAGCATGCTCTTCTTGCTCCTCCTCATCCCCCGGCACCATCCTCCTCTGACTCCTCTTCATACTCTTGTTGTTGACTTGTCTCAGATGGAGTAGCACCCACTGGGAATTCATCCAACATTGCGACTTGCTCATCTTTCTGCTCCTCGATGGCTTGATCAATGACACGACGCAATGCACACTCCAGAAAGAAGGCATAAGGTACGATGTCACTGATGGTGCCCTGGCCGTGACTGACCAGTTTGGTGATCTCATCGAATGGCCGCAGAAGTCTGCATGCGTCCCGCATAAGCAGCCACTGGTGAAAAAACCCAAGCTCCCCATAACCTGTCCTGCCGCAGAGTTCGTACAGGTAGTCGGTAACTGCACGTTTCTGCTGGAGCAGCCTATCAAGCATATGCAACGTTGAGTTCCATCACGTCGGACAGTCACAAATAAGATGCCTGACGGGCAGGTTGTGTCCCGCTGAATGTCAGCAAGGCGAGCCATGGCTGTGTAAGATCTTCTGAAATGGCCTGAGATTATCCTGGCCTGCCGCAAGACATCCTGGACCCCAGGGTATTTGGCAATGAATCGCTGCACGACCAAGTTCAGGACGTGTGCCATGCATGGCATGTGTGTTATTTTGCCCTGTTGCAGCACGCTCAGCAGATTGGCACCGTTGTCGCACACCACTCTACCAACTGTCAAATTGAGCGGTGTCAGCCACTGATCTGCCTGTGAACGCAAAGATGAAAGGAGGGCAGGACCAGTGTGGCTCTTGACTTCCAGGCACGACAGACGCAGCACAGCATGGCAACATCTCACCTGGCATGTGGAATAGGTTCTGGGGATCTTGGGCAGTGCAGCGGAAGAGACAGTAGCAGCAGAAAAGGAGGAGTCAGCTGAGGAGGAGAGGGAGGATGGAGGAGGAGGAGGAGAAGAAGAGGCAGGCCTGCATGCAATCCGTGGCGGTACAACCAAATCTACACGGGTGCCATGGGTTACATGCTTGACGGCCGTCAGAATGTTCACCCAGTGGGCAGTAAAAATGATATACCTTCCCTGCCCATGTTTGCTAGACCATGTGTCTGTGGTCAGATGTATCTTGGCACCAACACTGTGTGCCAGAGATATATTCACTTGCCGCTGAACATGGCCATACAGCTCTGGAATGCCCTTCTGCGAGAAATATTTCCTGCCTGGGACCTTCCATTGTGGTGTTCCAATGGCCACATATTTACGAAAAGCCTCCGAGTCCACCAGTTGATATGGCAGTAGTTGGCGGACTATCAGTTCAGACAAGCCAGCAGTCAAACGTTGGGCAAGAGGGTTATCCGGCGTCATCATTTTTTTCCGCTCCAATATTTGGGCCACAGAAGCCTGCCTTTTTCCAGAACAACGTGACAACGGCATGATGGAAGGTGGAGTGGAGGACAATTGTGAGGAGAGAGGAGAAGGAGAAGAGGCTGGACGGTGAGAGCCTGGAGTGTAGCTTTGTGGGTTCTGACGGTGTTGCTCCCACTGGGCTCAGTGATGGGAGTTCAGGTGCCTTTTTAAGGCGGTCATCCATAGGTGAGTTTTGGGCATACTGCGGCTTATGCGTTGATTGCAAAGGCTGCAGATGGCAACACTGTTGTCAGTAACGGACACATTGAAAAAGTCCACACTGCGGAGCCATGTGCCGGCGTCCTGGGAGCGCCAGATGTGACCGTACATGGTTGATGGCTCGGTCTTGATACATTTGCAGTCTGCTTTTTACCTCTTGTGCAATGCAAGTTCTGCCTGCCTCTCCTCCCTATCTGCCGGTCCGTCTCTCCCTCTGAACTCCCCTCCTCTTCCTCTCTTGTGGCCACCCACGTGATGTCCATAGACATGTCATCATCCACGTCACCTTCCCCACCACTAGCATTCGAGATCTCGGAGTAGGCAGCAACAGCGGGGACCAACCTCCTTTGGCTGATCTGGGTACTGTCGTCAGACTGCTGAATGGCGGCTGTTGCTACCTCCTCTTCCTGATCCGATGCCAAGAATGGCTGCGCATCGCAAATGTCTTGTGATGGATCGGAAAATCATCCCAGTGACTCAAGCGGAGGGTATGTGGTGGTGGTGGTGTTTGTGGTGGTGTCTTTGGGGGTGCACACAGCAGAGTGAAGAGGGTGCAGATAGAGAGGATGAGGAGGGTGCAGAAGAGGAAGGCTGAGTGAGCCACTCAACCAAGTCTGGTGCGTCCTTTGACGTAATCAAACGCACCTTCTGAAACTTCACACTTTGTCTCCGGCCTACTGCTCTTGCCCTACCCCTACCACCCCTGCGTAAGTGTCTGCCTCTTCCTCTGTCTGTCATGTTTTTAAACTACCCTGTGACAAAAATCTCTAGAGAATCGCAGTATATCTGGAAAATGTATATAACACCCCGCTTCAATCTGTGGTATTGGGGGGCCACAGGTTTATCACACCAGTTCTACAAATAATTGGCCAGTAACTGTTGTCACCAGTGTTAATTTCGTCGACTAAAACCGACTAAAATGTTTTCGTCGACTAAATTAACACAATTTTAGTCGACTAAAATATGACTAAAACTAAAACAATTCAGATGACTAAAATACGACTAAAACTAAAATGGCATTTTAGTCTTAAGACTAAAATACGACTAAAACTAAAATGGCATTTTAGTCATAAGATTATAACTAAAACTAAATAAAAAATTGACATTATCAAAATTAACACTCCTCTGCTGGTCATTTCTATATCGGCAACACAATTCCATCCAGAGCATGTAATAATAGCACATTAAAGTTTAAACATGTATTGCACCACCGCCTACGCATATGTAAGGAGCATCTACTAAGCTGCTGAAAACTAAACAATTAAGAAAAAAGCTTTTCTTATATTTTTCCCTAATATTTAATGTTGGTAATATATTCAGGTAATATGTGCAATGACATTACAGCCAATGGAGTTTACAGCAGTGTTAATTTCATCAACGAAAACGTTTTCGTCACCACTTTCGTCACCGTCATTTTTCAACTGACAAAAACGAGACGCAAAGTATAGCACATTTTCGTCAAATGACGACAACTATGACGAAAATCAAATCCGTATTCGTTAACGAACGAAAACTAAACAAGAATGTGAGGCAGGGATGTTTACCCAACTTCCGGTTTTCACGGAGCTCCGCCTGTGTGGCGTCTGGCGTGGCGTGCCCCGTGACGTCCGACGTGAGGAGTGGACTACTACAAGAGAGTCAAATCGAGACTAGTCACCTGACCTCACCAGAGCACTGCAGCTGCAGCACTACAGCCAGACGCGCCAGGCCCGAATCATCACACGGCACTGGCACCCGGCCACCACCACATCCAGAGCAGAGCACCCACTGTGAGTTTACAGCCAGGCCAGCTATTACTGCCTCCCTGAGTCCCCTCAGACCACTCACCAGTCACCACTGGCATCTGATTCTGCCATCCATCCAGGACTGTGTGCGTGCATATAGGCCGCTGAGGCCCGCCCAGCCCATCCTGTTCAACAACTTCAGTTCAGAGTCAGACCAGAGACCACCCTTAAACCTGAGACCCCCATCCAGCACTCTGAGCAGCACTGTGTGCACTCACTGCACTGACTGGAGGCAGCAGCATTACGGGCCTCCTCTCTGACCTGACCATGACCATTTAGATGACTAAAATGTAGGACGTTTTAGTCGACTAAAATGTAAGATGTTTTAGTCGACTAAAATGTACTGGAGTTTTAGTCGACTAAATACGACTAAAGCTAAAACACTTGCAGAAGACTAAAATGGGACTAAAACTAAAATGACATTTTAGTCCTAAGACTAAGACTAAAACTAAATTGAAATTTGCTGCCAAAATTAACACTGGTTGTCACTCTGTGTAGCACAGTTAACACAGCAAAATAGGCCATTTTTTTTGCAGGACTAAAATACACTCTTAGAAAAGTATAATGTAAAATAACACCCCACTTCAATATGTGGTATTGGAGGGCCACTGGTTTATCACATCAGTTGTTCAAAAAATTCAACGTCCTTTTGGACAGGACACTGGACGGGGGGCAAGCCAACAGTTCCATTGCAAATTGTGCAAGCTTTAGCCAGAGGTCAAGCTTGCCCACCCAGTAGTCCAGGGGTTCATCACTCCTAGGAGCGTCCACATCGGCCGTTAACCCGATGTAGTCAGAAACGTCCTTTTGGACAGGACACTGGACGGGGGGCAAGCCAACAGTTCCATTGCAAATTGTGCAAGCTTTGGCCAGAGGTCAAGCTTGCCCACCCAGTAGTCCAGGGGTTCATCACTCCTAGGAGCATCCACATCGGCCGTTAACCCGATGTAGTCGGAAATCTGTCGGTCTCGGTGCTGACATCCCTGATGCTGGATCCAGAGTACAGCTGTCGATGGTTCGGCTGAAAGAAGGATCTCATATAAAAAGTGACCAAGACATCTTCAAACTGCCCTCTTCTTGCAGGCGCTGTTGGATTGCTACACGCAACTGTCTCTCTGTGACTGAAAATTCCTCTGCCAGCGCACGCAAAAGCAGAATGCAGCATTTCCCGCAGCAAGGCCTGGAAGTGCTACATTCTGACCGCCCTCTGTGATTGTGGTAACATTTCCGCCATTTTATTTTCTACCGGGGGTCTAAGTACATTGCCACCCAGTACTGGTCCTTGGACTTTATTCCTTTTTACGGGGTCCCCCTTAGAATACTGGAGCATGAAGGCCCCCATTCGCACTAAACTGGAAGCGGTATAGTGGTCTGCTTCCAGCTCATCATCCAGGATAATGTCGTCCTCGTTCTCCTCCCCCCATCCACGGATAACACCAGGGATCCCAGAAAGCTTTAAAGCATGCTCTTCTTGCTCCTCCTCATCCCCCGGCACCATCCTCCTCTGACTCCTCTCCAGACTCTTGTTGTTGACTTGTCTCAGATGGAGTAGCACCCACTAGGAATTCATCCAACATTGCGACTTGCTCATCTTTCTGCTCCTCGATGGCTTGATCAATGACACGACGCAATGCACACTCCAGAAAGAAGGCATAAGGTACGATGTCACTGATGGTGCCCTGGCCGTGACTGACCAGTTTGGTGATCTCATCGAATGGCCGCAGAAATCTGCATGCGTCCCGCATAAGCAGCCACTGGTGAAAAAACCCAAGCTCCCCATAACCTGTCCTGCCGCAGAGTTCGTACAGGTAGTCGGTAACTGCACGTTTCTGCTGGAGCAGCCTATCAAGCATATGCAACGTTGAGTTCCATCACGTCGGACAGTCACAAATAAGATGCCTGATGGGCAGGTTGTGTCCCGCTGAATGTCAGCAAGGCGAGCCATGGCTGTGTAAGATCTTCTGAAATGGCCTGAGATTATCCTGGCCTGCCGCAAGACATCCTGGACCCCAGGGTATTTGGCAATGAATCGCTGCACGACCAAGTTCAGGACGTGTGCCATGCATGGCATGTGTGTTATTTTGCCCTGTTTCAGCACGCTCAGCAGATTGGCACCGTTGTTGCACACCACTCTACCAACTGTCAAATTGAGCGGTGTCAGCCACTGATCTGCCTGTGAACGCAAAGATGAAAGGAGGGCAGGACCAGTGTGGCTCTTGACTTCCAGGCACGACAGACGCAGCACAGCATGGCAACATCTCACCTGGCATGTGGAATAGGTTCTGGGGATCTTGGGCAGTGCAGCGGAAGAGACAGTAGCAGCAGAAAAGGAGGAGTCAGCTGAGGAGGAGAGGGAGGATGGAGGAGGAGAAGAAGAGGCAGGCCTGCATGCAATCCGTGGCGGTACAACCAAATCTACACGGGTGCCATGGGTTACATGCTTGACGGCCGTCAGAAGGTTCACCCAGTGGGCAGTAAAAATGATATACCTTCTCTGCCCGTGTTTTCTAGACCATGTGTCTGTGGTCAGATGTATCTTGGCACCAACACTGTGTGCCAGAGATATATTCACTTGCCGCTGAACATGGCCATACAGCTCTGGAATGCCCTTCTGCGAGAAATATTTCCTGCCTGGGACCTTCCATTGTGGTGTTCCAATGGCCACATATTTACGAAAAGCCTCCGAGTCCACCAGTTGATATGGCAGTAGTTGGCGGACTATCAGTTCAGACAAGCCAGCAGTCAAACGTTGGGCAAGAGGGTTATCCGGCGTCATCATTTTTTTCCGCTCCAATATTTGGGCCACAGAAGCCTGCCTTTTTCCAGAACAACATGACAATGGCATGATGGAAGGTGGAGTGGAGGACAATTGTGAGGAGAGAGGAGAAGGAGAAGAGGCTGGACGGTGAGAGCCTGGAGTGTGGCTTTGTGGGTTCTGACGGTGTTGCTCCCACTGGGCTCAGTGATGGGAGTTCAGGTGCCTTTTTAAGGCGGTCATCCATAGGTGAGTTTTGGGCATACTGCGGCTTATGCGTTGACTGCAAAGGCTGCAGATGGCAACACTGTTGTCAGTAACGGACACATTGAAAAAAGTCCACACTGCGGAGCCATGTGCCAGCGTCCTGGGAGCGCCAGATGTGACCGTACATGGTTGATGGCTCGGTCTTGATACATTTGCAGTCTGCTTTTTACCTCTTGTGCAATGCAAGTTCTGCCTGCCTCTCCTCCCTATCTGCCGGTCCGTCTCTCCCTCTGAACTCCCCTCCTCTTCCTCTCTTGTGGCCACCCACGTGATGTCCATAGACACGTCATCATCCACGTCACCTTCCCCACCACTAGCATTCGAGATCTCGGAGTAGGCAGCAACAGCGGGGACCAACCTCCTTTGGCTGATCTGGGTACTGTCGTCAGACTGCTGAATGTCGGCTGTTGCTACCTCCTCTTCCTGATCCGATGCCAAGAATGGCTGCGCATCGCAAATGTCTTGTGATGGATCGGAAAATCATCCCAGTGACTCAAGCGGAGGGTATGTGGTGGTGTTTAGTGTTGAGCGAACACGGACTGTATTATTCGTGTTCGTACCGAATAATTGGATTTTTTGTACCCGAACACGGACACGGACACTTTACTGTATGTTCGGGTAAAAATCCGTGTTCGGTCGTTTTATTTCCGGGTTTTGCATGCTTTGGCGCTCTTTTCATGGCGGGCTTTCAACAGCCAATCAACAATCGTTTAACTGGTGTGCCTTAAGCCATCCCAGCCATGCCTGCAAATGTCTCAGTAGCTGTGATTGGCCGTCTGAAGCATGTGACCAAGTCTTTATAAGTTCGAGGCAGCCGCAGCGGCGTCATTATGCTGCTTAGATTCAGGGACAGAGCACACATCAACGTGCTGGCTGCTGATTAGGGAAAGATAGGCAGGAAAAAACCATTTGTGTCCGGATAGAATTGAGGGACAGGTCGGAGTGTTTAGGCAGGGCGAGTTGTAGGCATTTTAGGGATAGAGTCTGCTGAATTATAGGGTCAGTGTCTTCTACAAACTACAATCGATATTGCTGTGTGGGGGGTGGGGTCTGCACTCAATCCTGATCTACGATCTCTTCTCAATCCTGTTAGGGACAGAGTCTGCTGAATTTTAGGGAAACTGTGTTCTACAAACTACAATCGATATTGCTGTGTGGTGTGGGATTGGAGATAGGCAGGTGTCAGTGATCCACATCCATTTTTCTGTGTGTGAGCTGCAGTGAACACAATCTTTTTGGGCTGCAGTGAACACAATCTTTTTGGGCTGCAGTGAACACAATCTTTTTGGGCTGCAGTGAACACAATCTTTTTGGGCTGCAGTGAACACAATCTTTTTGGGCTGCAGTGAACACAATCTTTTTGGGGTGCAGTGAACAAAATCTTTTTGGGGTGCAGTGAACACAATCCTTTTTGGTGTGCAGTGAACACAATCTTTGTGGGGTGCAGTGAACAAAATCCTTTGTGGGGTGCAGTGAACACAATCTTTTTGGGGTGCAGTGAACAAAATCCTTTTTGGGGTGCAGTGAACAACATCCTTTTTGGGGTGCAGTGAACACAATCTTTTTGGGGTGCAGTGAACAAAATCCTTTGTGGGGTGCAGTGAACACAATCTTTTTGGGGTGCAGTGAACACAATCTTTTTGGGGTGGAGTGAACAACATCCTTTTTGGGGTGCAGTGAACAAAATCCTTTTTGGGGTGCAGTGAACAAAATCATTTTTGGGGTGCAGTGAACACAATCTTTTTGGGGTGCAGTGAACACAATCTTTGTGGGGTGCAGTGAACACAATCTTTTTGGGGTGGAGTGAACAACATCCTTTTTGGGGTGCAGTGAACAACATCCTTTTTGGGGTGCAGTGAACACAATCTTTTTGGGGTGCAGTGAACACAATCTTTGTGGGGTACAGTGAACAGAATCTTTGTGGGGTGCAGTGAACACAATCTTTGGGGGGTACAGTGAACACAATCTTTGTGAGGTGCAGTGAACACAATCTTTGTGGGGTGCAGTGAACACAATCATTGTGGGGTGCAGTGAACTCAATCTTTGTGGGGTACAGTGAACACAATCTCATACTTCTGAAGGTTTGAGGGTGCTGCCTGTTCCATACTCCCCCTACTCCTCATCTAGCCTTTTAGGGGTACAAACAATAGTAATTGGGGCCTAGTGTGGTTGTGTACGTGTGATATACATACACTTTTTTGGGATCATATTTTCTATTCCGCTATTTAATCAAAAACCTTTGGGGATCAGTTAAATTGGGGGATAGTCTGTGTTGGTACGTGTGAGAGAGATCCACCTTTCCAAGTTGTTGGGGTTCATCTCATACTTCTGAAGGTTTGAGGGTGCTGCCTGTTCCATACTCCCCCTACTCCTAGCCTTTTAGGGGTACAAACAATAGTAATTGGGGCCTAGTGTGGTTGTGTACGTGTGATATACATACACTTTTTTGGGATCATATTTTCTATTCCGCTATTTAATCAAAAACCTTTGGGGATCAGTTAAATTGGGGGATAGTCTGTGTTGGTACGTGTGAGAGAGATCCACCTTTCCAAGTTGTTGGGGTTCATCTCATACTTCTGAAGGTTTGAGGGTGCTGCCTGTTCCATACTCCCCCTACTCCTAGCCTTTTAGGGGTACAAACAATAGTAATTGGGGCCTAGTGTGGTTGTGTACGTGTGATATACATACACTTTTTTGGGATCATATTTTCTATTCCGCTATTTAATCAAAAACCTTTGGGGATCAGTTAAATTGGGGGATAGTCTGTGTTGGTACGTGTGAGAGAGATCCACCTTTCCAAGTTGTTGGGGTTCATCTCATACTTCTGAAGGTTTGAGGGTGCTGCCTGTTCCATACTCCCCCTACTCCTAGCCTTTTAGGGGTACAAACAATAGTAATTGGGGCCTAGTGTGGTTGTGTACGTGTGATATACATACACTTTTTTGGGATCATATTTTCTATTCCGCTATTTAATCAAAAACCTTTGGGGATCAGTTAAATTGGGGGATAGTCTGTGTTGGTACGTGTGAGAGAGATCCACCTTTCCAAGTTGTTGGGGTTCATCTCATACTTCTGAAGGTTTGAGGGTGCTGCCTGTTCCATACTCCCCCTACTCCTAGCCTTTTAGGGGTACAAACAATAGTAATTGGGGCCTAGTGTGGTTGTGTACGTGTGATATACATACACTTTTTTGGGATCATATTTTCTATTCCGCTATTTAATCAAAAACCTTTGGGGATCAGTTAAATTGGGGGATAGTCTGTGTTGGTACGTGTGAGAGAGATCCACCTTTCCAAGTTGTTGGGGTTCATCTCATACTTCTGAAGGTTTGAGGGTGCTGCCTGTTCCATACTCCCCCTACTCCTAGCCTTTTAGGGGTACAAACAATAGTAATTGGGGCCTAGTGTGGTTGTGTACGTGTGATATACATACACTTTTTTTGGATCATATTTTCTATTCCGCTATTTAATCAAAAACCTTTGGGGATCAGTTAAATTGGGGGATAGTCTGTGTTGGTACGTGTGAGAGAGATCCACCTTTCCAAGTTGTTGGGGTTCATCTCATACTTCTGAAGGTTTGAGGGTGCTGCCTGTTCCATACTCCCCCTACTCCTAGCCTTTTAGGGGTACAAACAATAGTAATTGGGGCCTAGTGTGGTTGTGTACGTGTGATATACATACACTTTTTTGGGATCATATTTTCTATTCCGCTATTTAATCAAAAACCTTTGGGGATCAGTTAAATTGGGGGATAGTCTGTGTTGGTACGTGTGAGAGAGATCCACCTTTCCAAGTTGTTGGGGTTCATCTCATACTTCTGAAGGTTTGAGGGTGCTGCCTGTTCCATACTCCCCCTACTCCTAGCCTTTTAGGGGTACAAACAATAGTAATTGGGGCCTAGTGTGGTTGTGTACGTGTGATATACATACACTTTTTTGGGATCATATTTTCTATTCCGCTATTTAATCAAAAACCTTTGGGGATCAGTTAAATTGGGGGATAGTCTGTGTTGGTACGTGTGAGAGAGATCCACCTTTCCAAGTTGTTGGGGTTCATCTCATACTTCTGAAGGTTTGAGGGTGCTGCCTGTTCCATACTCCCCCTACTCCTAGCCTTTTAGGGGTACAAACAATAGTAATTGGGGCCTAGTGTGGTTGTGTACGTGTGATATACATACACTTTTTTGGGATCATATTTTCTATTCCGCTATTTAATCAAAAACCTTTGGGGATCAGGTAAATTGGGGGATAGTCTGTGTTGGTACGTGTGAGAGAGATCCACCTTTCCAAGTTGTTGGGGTTCATCTCATACTTCTGAAGGTTTGAGGGTGCTGCCTGTTCCATACTCCCCCTACTCCTAGCCTTTTAGGGGTACAAACAATAGTAATTGGGGCCTAGTGTGGTTGTGTACGTGTGATATACATACACTTTTTTGGGATCATATTTTCTATTCCGCTATTTAATCAAAAACCTTTGGGGATCAGTTAAATTGGGGGATAGTCTGTGTTGGTACGTGTGAGAGAGATCCACCTTTCCAAGTTGTTGGGGTTCATCTCATACTTCTGAAGGTTTGAGGGTGCTGCCTGTTCCATACTCCCCCTACTCCTAGCCTTTTAGGGGTACAAACAATAGTAATTGGGGCCTAGTGTGGTTGTGTACGTGTGATATACATACACTTTTTTGGGATCATATTTTCTATTCCGCTATTTAATCAAAAACCTTTGGGGATCAGTTAAATTGGGGGATAGTCTGTGTTGGTACGTGTGAGAGAGATCCACCTTTCCAAGTTGTTGGGGTTCATCTCATACTTCTGAAGGTTTGAGGGTGCTGCCTGTTCCATACTCCCCCTACTCCTCATCTAGCCTTTTAGGGGTACAAACAATAGTAATTGGGGCCTAGTGTGGTTGTGTACGTGCGAGATACATACACTTTTTTTGATCATATTTCCTATTCCGCTATTCAATAAAAACCTTTGAGGATCAATTGAATTGCGGGATAGTCTGTGTCGGTACGTGTGAGAGAGATCCACCTTTCCAAGTTGTTGGGGTTCATCTCATACTTCTGAAGGTTTGAGGGTGCTGCCTGTTCCATACTCCCCCTACTCCTCATCTAGCCTTTTAGGGGTACAAACAATAGTAATTGGGGCCTAGTGTGGTTGTGTACGTGTGATATACATACACTTTTTTTGGATCATATTTTCTATTCCGCTATTCAATAAAAACCTTTCTAGGGCAAGATCTTAAATTACAGAAATATGAGGAGACCGTCAAATAAGGGCCGTGGCCTGGGTCGTGGTGCTGCTGGTAGAGCTCCTGTTGCAAGGAGAGGACATGGTCGATCTGTGCCAGCTACACGCACAAGTGAAACACCTTCCTCAAGTGTGAGTAGGCGACAGAACCTGCATCAGTATTTGGTAGGGCATCAAACGCCCCTAGAAGTGATGAGGCCAGAACAAGTTGAGGCGATAGTAGATTGGTTTGCTGCTGACAGTGCCTCCAGTTCCTTCACATTGTCTCCCACCCAGTCTACTGCAGAAAGGTCAGAGTTGGCACCTGCAGCCAATGTCCAACCGTCTTTCACCTCACCCCCTTGCAAATCAGGCCAGCAGTCTGAGCCCCAAGCCATACAGCAGTCTCTTATTCTTTTTGAGGACTCTGTCAGCAGGGTTTCCCAGGGCCATCCACCTAGCCCTGCCCCAGAAGTGGAAGAGATTGAGTGCAGCGATGCCCAACCACTTATTTCTCAAGATGAGTACATGCAAGGATCATCGCAGCACGTCTCCGATGATGACGAAACGCAGGTGCCAACTGCTGCGGCGTTCAGCATTGTGGAGACCGACAAGGAGGGCAGGGGTGAAGACTGGGTGGAAGATGATGTGGAGGACGATGAGGTCCTCGACCCCACATGGAATGAACGTCATGCAGGTGACCTGAGTAGTTTGGAGGAAGAGGCGGTGGTCGCACAGAGCCACCAGCACAGCAGAAGAGGGAGCAGGGTGCAGAAGCGGAGCGGCCGTGCCCTAGACACTACGCCCGCTACTGCCCAACGCAGCAAGGGAACGAGCGCACCAAAGTCAGCTCAAAGGAGTTCTCTAGCGTGGAAGTTCTTTAGAAAATGTGCTGATGACAGGACACGAGTGGTTTGCACCCTGTGCAATCAGAGCTTGAAGCGAGGCATGAACCTTCTCAACCTGAGCACAACCTGCATGATCAGGCATCTAAGTGCAAAGCACGAGCTGCAGTGGAGTACACACCTTCAAAACCAAGAAACGTCTCTGGCTCATCCTGCTTCCTCTTCTGCTGCAGTCTCGGCCGCTCCAGCCACATCTGTAGTGATACCGGCACCTGCCACCCCGCAAACAGACGATCTGTCAGCAACACCACCACCTGGGTCACCAACAACCATCTCCACAATGTCCCGTGGAAGCGTTCAGCTTTCCATCTCCCAAACACTTGAGAGGAAGAGGAAGTACCCCCCTACCCACCCGCGATCCCTGGCCCTGAATGCCAGCATTTCAAAATTATTGGCCTTTGAAATGCTGTCATTCCGTCTGGTGGAGACGCACAGTTTTAAAAACCTTATGTCGGTGGCTGTCCCACAGTACGTCGTGCCCAGCCGCCACTACTTTTCCAGGCAAGCCATCCCTTCCCTGCACAACCAAGTGGGGGAAAATATCAGGTGTGCACTGCGCAACGCCATCTGTGCCAAGGTCCACCTAACTACGGATACGTGGACCAGTAAGCACGGTCAGGGGCGTTATATCTCCCTAACGGCACACTGGGTAAATGCAGTGGCGGATGGGCCTGAGGCGGATAGCAATTTGGCGCATGTCCTTCCACCACCGAGGATTGCAGGGCGCTTCAGTTTGCCTCCTGTTCGTAACTCCTCCTACTCCGCTTCCTCATCCTCTACCGCCTCCTCATCCGGACAGCGTAACACCTTCACCACCAACTTCAGCACGGCCAGGGGTAAACGACAGCAGGCAGTTTTACAACTTGCCTGTTTGGGGGACAAACCACACACCGCGCAGGAGTTGTGGAGGAGCATGGAACAGCAGACAAATGAGTGGTTGCTGCCAGCGAGCCTCAAGCCCGGCCTGGTGGTGTGTGATAACGGGCGAAATCTCATAGCAGCTCTGGGCCTAGCCGGTTTGACGCACATCCCTTGCCTGGCGCATGTGCTGAATTTGGTGGTGCAGAGGTTCCTTAAAAACTACCCCGATATGTCAGAGCTGCTGCAGAAAGTGCGGGCCGTTTGTGCGCACTTTCGGCGTTCTCACCCTGCTGCTGCTCGCCTGGCAGCGCTGCAGCGTAACTTCGGCCTTCCCGCTCACCGCCTCATATGTGACGTGCCCACAAGGTGGAACTCCACCTTGCACATGCTGGAAAGACTGTGCGAGCAGCAGCAGGCCATAGTGGAGTTTCAGCTGCAGCACGCACGTGTGAGTCGCTCTGCGGAACAGCACCACTTCACCACCAATAACTGGGCCTCCATGCGAGACCTGTGTGCCTTGTTGCGCTGTTTTGAGTACTCCACCAACATGGCCAGTGGAAATGACGCCGTTCTCAGCTTAACTATCCCACTTCTATGCCTCCTTGAAAAAACAATTCGGGCGATGATGGAAGAGGATGTGGCACAGGATGAGGAGGAGGAGGAGGATGAAGAGGTAACATTTCCAAGGCTTTCAGGGCAGTCATTCGCAAGGGGCTCCGAGGGTGGGTTCCTGCACACGCAAACGCCAGGGACGCAATTGTCCAGCAGGGGCACAGTTCTGGAGGATGAGGAGGATGAGGAGGAGGAGGAGCTGGAGGAGGAGATGGAACCATGTTCACAGCAGGGTGGCACCCAGGCCAGCTCATGGCCATCACTGGTGCGTGGCTGGGGGGATACAGAGGACACGGACGATACACCTCCCACAGAGGACAGCCTTTCGTCGCCTCTGGGCAGCCTGGCACACATGAGCGATTACATGCTGCAGTGTCTCCACAACGACCGCCGAGTTGCCCACATTCTAACTTGTGCTGATTACTGGGTGGCCACGCTGCTGGATCCCCGTTACAAGGACAACGTACCGTCCTTAATTCACTCACTGGAGCGCGATCGCAAGATGCGCGAGTACAAGCGCACGCTGGTAGACGCCATGCTGCTGGCATTCCCATCTGACAGCGGGGCCACAGTGGAAGCACAAGGCAGAGGAGGAGGAGGAGGAGGTCGCCAACGCAACCAGGGCACCGCCAGCACCTCAGAAGGCAGGGTTAGCATGGCCGAAATGTGGAAAAGCTTTGTCAGCACGCCACAACAAACAGCAGCACCAGCAGCTCAGATGGAACGTCTTAGCAGGAGGCAGCATTTTACCAACATGGTGGAGCAGTATGTGTGCACACGCCTACATGTAGTGAATGACGGGTCTGCCCCCTTCAACTTCTGGGTCTCCAAATTGGGCACATGGCCTGAGCTTGCCCTTTACGCCTTGGAGGTGCTGGCGTGCCCTGCAGCCAGTGTATTATCTGAACGGGTATTTAGCACGGCTGGGGGCGTTATAACAGACAAGCGCAGCCGCCTGTCCAGAGACAATGTGGACAAGCTCACGTTCATTAAAATGAACCAGGCATGGATCCCACGGGACTTTTCCGTACCTTATGCAGAATAGCAATGGATACCGACCTTACCCACCCATTGTTCCATTTTTGCTCTTTCTCACTCTTTTGGGGTGTACCCTCATTTAAAATTTTTGAAAAGAAGCAGTGTTGGCTACCTCGTCCTCCTCCTCAGGGCCAGATTAATGTAGGGGCTATTGGAGCTGCAGCTCCAGGCCCCTACCTTTTATATAGGCCCCGGGTTGGCCATATTCACTGTTACCGCTCTTCTGTCACTTGTAAACACAGAAGTCTGGCTTCTATGCTCGCTTCCCCAGGCAGCACCCTCAGAACCTCCCCACACAGCGTGAAGGCCGGACAAGGAGGGACAGTTGGCGATGCATGGATGTGTTTATGGGCTTCAGAGACAGCATCCCATGTTGAATTAGGCATGCATGGCTGCACCCTTCCTCCTCTGGGTGCATGGCAAGGCACGGCCCTTAAGGCCCTTCAAAATCCTCAGCACCAAGCCCATGATGCTGTTAATCCGGCCCTGGTCCTCCTCCACCGCCGCTTCCACCTACACCGCCCATAGGTGTGCGCAGCCTATTGCATTAAGGTGTGCACCCCAAAGTTGAAATACACATGCATGTGTTTGCCAGCAGGGAGAGTAATGTATCGGGGCCATGTACCTGTAGGCAAGGAGAAATAGAGCAGAGCAGGTCCCAGGGAGATCTTTCCCATCTCCTCACTGGCAATGCTATGTGCCCTAGGTGATTAGGGTGTGCCCAGGCACACCCAGCACACCCTGTGCGCACGCCTATGTCACCGCCACATCCACCACCACCTCAACCTCCCTCCTACTCCATATGGGCCTCGTCCTTCAGAGATGAAGAAGAACATTGTTTTATTTTTCTGTTTTTTTTTTGTTGTTTTAAGTTATTTCCCTATCCACATTTGTTTGCAGAGCACTTGCCATGCTCTTAATTACGTTTTGCTGCCATTTGCAGCACTCTAGCCCTTTCCTTTGGTGTTTTAGAGCCATTTTAGTGCCTTAAAGTTCGGGTCCCCATTGACTTCAATGGGGTTCGGTGTCCGGGAAAAGTTCGGTAAAAGTCCGGGACACGGACCCGGACTTTTTTTTAAAGTTCGGCCGAACCCGTCGAACACGGACATCTAGGTGTTCGCTCAACCCTAGTGGTGTTTGTGGTGGTGTCTTTGGGGGTGCACACAGCAGAGTGAAGAGGGTGCAGATAGAGAGGATGAGGAGGGTGCAGAAGAGGAAGGCTGAGTGAGCCACTCAACCACGTCTGGTGCATCCTTTGACGTAATCAAACGCACCTTCTGAAACTTCACACTTTGTCTCCGGCCTACTGCTCTTGCCCTACCCCTACCACCCCAAGCGTAAGTGTCTGCCTCTTCCTCTGCCTGTCATGTTTTTAAACTACCCTGTGACAAAAATCTCTAGAGAATCGCAGTATATCTGGAGAATGTATATAACACCCCGCTTCAATCTGTGGTATTGGGGGGCCACAGGTTTATCACACCAGTTCTACAAATAATTGGCCAGTAACTGTTGTCACCAGTGTTAATTTCGTCGACTAAAACCGACTAAAATGTTTTCGTCGACTAAATTAACACAATTTTAGTCGACTAAAATATGACTAAAACTAAAACAATTCAGATGACTAAAATACGACTAAAACTAAAATGGCATTTTAGTCTTAAGACTAAAATATGACTAAAACTAAAATGGCATTTTAGTCATAAGATTATAACTAAAACTAAATAAAAAATTGACATTATCAAAATTAACACTCCTCTGCTGGTCATTTCTATATCGGCAACACAATTCCATCCAGAGCATGTAATAATAGCACATTAAAGTTTAAACATGTATTGCACCACCGCATACGCATATGTAAGGAGCATCTACTAAGCTGCTGAAAACTAAACAATTAAGAAAAAAGCTTTTCTTATATTTTTCCCTAATATTTAATGTTGGTAATATATTCAGGTAATATGTGCAATGACATTACAGCCAATGGAGTTTACAGCAGTGTTAATTTCGTCAACGAAAAACGTTTTCGTCACCACTTTCGTCACCGTCATTTTTCAACTGACAAAAACGAGACGCAAAGTATAGCACATTTTCGTCAAATGACGACAACTATGACAAAAATCAAATCCGTATTCGTTAACGAACGAAAACTAAACAAGAATGTGAGGCAGGGATGTTTACCCAACTTCCGGTTTTCACGGAGCTCCGCCTGTGTGGCGTCTGGCGTGGCGTGCCCCGTGACGTCCGACGTGAGGAGTGGACTACTACAAGAGAGTCAAATCGAGACTAGTCACCTGACCTCACCAGAGCACTGCAGCTGCAGCACTACAGCCAGACGCGCCAGGCCCGAATCATCACACGGCACTGGCACCCGGCCACCACCACATCCAGAGCAGAGCACCCACTGTGAGTTAACAGCCAGGCCAGCTATTACTGCCTCCCTGAGTCCCCTCAGACCACTCACCAGTCACCACTGGCATCTGATTCTGCCATCCATCCAGGACTGTGTGCGTGCATATAGGCCGCTGAGGCCCGCCCAGCCCATCCTGTTCAACAACTTCAGTTCAGAGTCAGACCAGAGACCACCCTTAAACCTGAGACCCCCATCCAGCACTCTGAGCAGCACTGTGTGCACTCACTGCACTGACTGGAGGCAGCAGCATTACGGGCCTCCTCTCTGACCTGACCATGACCATTTAGATGACTAAAATGTAGGACGTTTTAGTCGACTAAAATGTAAGATGTTTTAGTCGACTAAAATGTACTGGAGTTTTAGTCGACTAAATACGACTAAAGCTAAAACACTTGCAGAAGACTAAAATGGGACTAAAACTAAAATGACATTTTAGTCCTAAGACTAAAACTAAATTGAAATTTGCTGCCAAAATTAACACTGGTTGTCACTCTGTGTAGCACAGTTAACACAGCAAAATAGGCCATTTTTTTTGCAGGACTAAAATACACACTTAGAAAAGTATAATGTTAAATAACACCCCACTTCAATATGTGGTATTGGAGGGCCACTGGTTTATCACATCAGTTGTTCAAAAAATTGTCCAGGGAGTTTGGCACTGTGTGTATCAGAGTTAACGCAGCAAAAGAGGCAATATTGTTGCAGGACACAAGTACACTTGTAAAAGTATACTCAGATAACACCCCACTTCAATATGTGGTATTTGGGGGCCACTGGTCTATCACACCAGTTGTTCAAAAAATTGGCCAGGGAGTTTGGCACTGTGTGTATCAGAGTTAACGCAGCAAAAGTGGCAATATTGTTGCAGGACACAAATACACTTAGGAAAGTATACTCAGATAACACCCCGCTTCAATCTGTGGTATTGGGGGGCCACAGGTTTATTACACCAGTTCTACAAATAATTGGCCAGTAACATTTGTCACTGTGTGTGGCAGAGTTAACACAGCAAAAGAGGCCAAATTTTTGCAGGACTAAAATACACTCTTAGAAAAGTATACTGTTAAATAACACCCCACTTCAATATGTGGTATTGGGAGGGCCACTGGTCTATCACACTAGTTGTTCAAAAAATTGGCTAGTGAGTTTGGCACCGTGTGTAGCAGACTAAACTCAGCAAAAGAGGCAATATTGTTGTAGGACACAAATACACTTGTAAAAGTATACTCAGATAACACCCTACTTCAATATGTGGTATTGGGGGGCCACTGGTCTATCACACCAGCTATAATACATTAAAAGTGCTTTTGTCACTGTTTGTAGTATTGCTGCAGCAACGTTCAGTCACCACACCAGTCACAATGCTGCACAGTGCACAATACAAATCCACTATAAAATGCTTTCTATATTACAAAGTATATTATACCATGGATTACACCCCTATATAGTGCACTGCACACCTATACCAAATAAATAGCAGCCCTTGAAATTACTTTTGTGGATATTAACAGAGCGATTTGTGCCACTGCTGATCTCTGTCCCTGGAGCACACTGGATACCTTTCCCTAAACTGAAAAACTGCACACCTATACCACTATACCAAATATATAGCAGCCCTTACCATGACTTTTGTGGACATTAACAGAGCGATTTGTGTCACTGCCGATCTCGATCTGTCCCTGATGAACACATCATACCTGCCCCTAAACTAAAAAGAAAGTGTAGTAGACCTATACCAAATACCAGCCCTTAAAAGGACTTTTGTGGACATTAACAGAGCGATTTGTGTCACTGCCAATCTCGCTCTGTCCCTGATGAACATAGCACACCTGTCCCTAAACTAAAAAGAAAGTGTAGTAGACCTATACCAAATACCAGCCCTCAAAAGGACTTTTGTGGATCTTAAGAGAGCTATTTGTGTCTGACAATCTGTCCCTGATGTGCACAGCCAACCTCTCCCTATGCTGACAAAAAGCAGAATGTGAATTGGCTGCCAGCTCTGGTCTATTTATAATAAAGGGGGCATGTCCATGTGCTGAAATGTTTCAATTGGCTGTCCCGTTCCACCTGACGGCTGTGTCATGGGTCAAATTTCTCCCCAATGTAAACTAATATGGCTGCCGCGAACAACGTCATGTGTTCGCAAAATTGGCGGGTAGCGAACAAGCAAAATTTGCCGCGAACCGACCCCCGGGCGAACTGCAAGGCCATCCCTAACAGTAACCTGAATATTCATGTGTCCTTCTCCCCATCATAAGGGTTATAAACAAGTATATATCTGCCAATGGCACTCTCCAACTAGTTTTGCCTTTATTTTAATTATCTTCATCCTTAACTATTGTTTTCTTTTTTTTTGCATTATTGTAGTTATAATTGGATCTAATTTTCTGCAGATAAATTCAGATCCCCTCAGGTTGTGGTATGCAAGAAGCTGCACATCTTCAAGCCATAGGTGTGTGCAGTCTATTGTATTAGGGTGTGCACCCCAAAGCTCAAACAACAAGCCTTACTCTGCAGCCTCAGCTGCACAGGGCAGTGAATGAATGGTAAGTGCTCTGTGCTGAGTGGATTCTTGTTCATTAACAGATGGAAGCATAGTAAACACAGTTTACTATGCTTCATCTATGAACTGACCCAGTAAGTGAGTGTGCTCATTGTGTTCATTTAGAAAAGAAAGAGGCCAGTAAATGACATATTTACTAGCCCCTTTCCCTGGTCTACATCCTAAAACATCCCCTGCAGCAGCGGGGGGAGAGGAGAGGGGGGAAGCCAGCAGCAATGCGAAACGGGGGGGGGGCACACCCGCCACACTCCCTGCAGACGCCTATGCTTCAAGCTCTGATACCCCTCCAAAGCAACACAGCTTAATAGGGGTTGGTGGGGCTGCCCATTATAGTGATGAGCCAATGTTAAGGTGCAGATGCCTGGGGTAATAGATAGAGCTGGCACCTACAAGAGCTGGTTTCTATTTTCCTATAACATTGACAAAGTTTTTTAGGTATTCAGTGGTGCTAAATGGAAGATTAGGCTGGATGTGTTGAGATGCCAACTGTATGGTGCAAGCTGAATTTAGTAAGTCCACAGGTACGCTTTAGGAAATGCCTAATAATAATAATAATAATAACATGACCTCATTTGAGCTGGGGAATTGAAGGGATTCATGCATTCAATAGCCTGTGCATTTCTGCTGGAAGATGAAAGTTTTCATCTGTCACAATAAACATGACAGGTTATTCTCTGTAGGACTTGCTTCCCTGTTTATACTTAATGCATCGGTTCACTAACGGTTTTATCTACTAATTGTCATAATCAATTACTTCACATAAATTCCAAGTACAAACCTGTGAGTCAGAGCAACAAACTGCATTGTTGACTAGAAAAACAAAAAAATTAAACATAACTTAAATTTGAAGTCAACAGCCAAACAGTCATTTTGCTCTGTGCAGGTACATAAAACATCAAGGGACAAAGTGAGATGTTTTGATGGTTTATGCTACTGCTGGATTTTCGTACTTAAACATTGTGAATATTCCATTCTTTTAACATCCATGCACATCACATAGCAATTAAAAAAAAAAACAGAAGCATAATTCTGTATATAAAATTTGCAAAAAAATAAAATAAAAAAGTTTACATTTTCACCTACACAGATTTGTCTTTGATCTATACAAATACACACAAATGGGCACATTGACAGGCAGATGTGCCGATACCCCCTTAAAGTGAACTAATACCCGACAAGTAAACACTTGCTGTTACAGAATCTACAGAATGGTTAATTGTGCTAAGCAGGATCTTGAAAAGTCGACATATTGTCTTTAAATCCTCCTGAGCACTTCCTGGTATGTAAAAGTGCCTAGATATCCCTACTCGTGTAGCCTCCTAGCTGTACATCTGCAGAATAGGATCATGGAAAGGTTATCCTGCCCATCCTGCTTTCCATAACAACTATTATCATGAGATTTAGAGAGATTTTGTGACGTCTTCAAGACCAATGCCGGGTCCATAGCCCTACTTTTTATGTGATGACATTGGGGAACAGTCAACTGCTGGAACTAATGCTAGTCTTCCCTAGACCTAGCCCTTGAAGTGCAGGCACAGCCCCCCTGCAAAGAGGAATGTTCAATTTCAAAGAAATGGCCCCTGCCCCCATCTATAACTGGCCTTCACAGCAAGGAGCACATGGACGGGCAAACGCTTGAAAGACAAAACAGTGAAAATTCCCAGCTCATCTCACCAAACAGTCTGCTTACCAACCAAATTAACCTGACAAACAGTATGCATTAAAAACAGGGGTTTAGTTTGCGCACATTTGCAAACGCATGCGTAAGCTGCAAGGCCCTTCGCAGCACGCTGTATTACTTGAAGTCCTAATCCTACTAATTTGTGAGAGTCTCCACAATGGAAGCACATGCATTCTAATGGATAGATGAGGGGCAGGTGGGCCTGGAGGTAGCCTAGTCCTCACCAAAGGGGGAGGGGCACCACGGACACCCAGCTAATAGCACATTGTCTTTCATGCGGAATGTTCAATTTTCCAGAGTTTGACTTAAACAGAGCTTCCACAGTATATTTCTTTGATGCAAAAGACAGACAGAAAATTCCATGTTCAATACACTGTTTAGCCTTTTCCTGTCCGTGCTATAGCCGAAAGACAGCTACAGCGCGGATCTTAATTGCCAGGAAGGCGTCCATGTATGTCTTCTCGTGCATGAGCTGCCTGTGCGCTCCCTGTGATCAGCGAGTCCATGAGACTCAGCTGATCACAGATCAGAGTAAGGGGCTGGTCCCGGCCCCTTACCACGTGATCAGCTGTCAGCCAATGACTGATCATGTGATGTAAACAGCAGCCGGCGATCAGCTGTTTTTTTATCCTCACGCTGTCAGTGTGAGGAGAAAAAAAAAGTCAATCACAGCTGCTGTCAGAGGGACATTGGTCCCGAAGAGGAGAGTGCCAACTACCAGTGGCCACCAGCACCATCTACCAGCGCCCACAAGCGCCACCTACCAGTGCCCACTAGTGCCACCTATCAGTGCCCACCAGTGCCCACAGTGCCACCTACCAGTGCCCACCAGTGCCATATATCAGTCCCAATAAATGCCCCATCATGAGTGCTGCCCATAAGTGTCACCTACCAGTGGATTTCAGGGCCCATCAGTGCCACCCATCAATGACACCTATTAGTGGCCATCAGTGCCCATCAGTGCAGCCTATTATTGCCCTTCAGTGCCAACTACCAGTGCCCTTTAGTGCCACCCTTTAGTGCCATCCATCAGTGCCCATTGGTGCCACTCATCAGTGCCACTCATCAATGCCACCTATTAGTGCCCATCAGTGTTACCTATCAGTGCCCATCAGGGCCCATCAGTGCCGCCTCATCAGCGCAAATCAATGAAGGAGAAAAATTACCTGTTTGCAAAATTTTATAACAAACCATAAAAACTGTTTTTTTTCCCACAATTTTCAGTCTTTTTTTTTTTGTTCAGCAAAAAATAAAAACCTTATTGGTGAATAAATACCATCAAAAGAAGCTCTATATTTTTGAAAAAAAAAGATAAATGGGTACAGTGTTGCATGACTGCCCAATTTACATTCAAAAGGCAACAGCGCTGAAAGCTGAAAATTGGCCTGGGCAGGAAGGAGGTTTAGGTGCCCAGTAGGCAAGTGGTTATACAACAACCTGTATTTTTATTGTATACAGGTGAACAATGGTGTTTCACATTTTAAAATATACAATTTTTGAAAAGCTATATCACATAATCCATAACTATGAATAAAAAAAACCCTCTTGATAATAGGGATAATCTACCCTTGTTTGTCATTAAAATGTGTATATTTTGAAGAGAATAAGTAATGACTTAGCTTGCATAAAATTGTATAGTCAGAGTTAAATTACACTGCTCAAAACAATTAAAGGAACACTTTGAAAACAGATCAGATCTTAATGGGGAAAATATCATGCTGGATATCTATACTTATATGGACTGGGTAATGGAACGAAAGGATGCCACATCGTTAGATGGAAATAAAAATGATCAACCTACAGAGGGCTGAAGTCAAAGACACTCTGAAAATCAAAGTGAAAAAATGATGCAGCAGGCTAATCCATTTTGCTAAAATTTCATTGCAGCAACTCAAAAAGGTTGTATGCATGCCTGACAACGTTGGGGCATGCTCCTAATGAAACAACTCGATGGTGTCCTGGGGTATTTCCTCCCAGATCTGCATCAGGGCATCACTGAGCTGCTAAACAGACTGAGGTGCAATCTGGTGGCATCAGATAGACTGAAACATAATGTCCCAGAGGTATTCTATTGGATTTAGGTCAGATGAGCATGGGGCCATTCAATTGTATCAATTCCCTTATCCTTCAGGAACTGGCGGCATACTCTTGCCAAAAGGAGGAACCCAGGACCCATTGCACCACCATAAGTCTGACAATGGGTCCAAGGATTTCATCCCAATACCCAATGGCAGCCAGGGTGCCATTGTCTAGCCTGTAGAGGTCTGTACATTCATGTATGGATATGCCTACCCAGACCATCACTCACCTACCACCAAATCGGCCATACTGAAAGATGTTACAGGCAGCATAATGGTCTCCATGGCTTCTCAAGACCATTTTGTGCCTGTCACATGCTCAGGATGAACCTGCACTCACCTGTGAAAAGCACAGGGTGCTAGTGGTGGACCTGCCAATTCTGGTGTTCAATGGCAAATGCCAATCAAGCTCCATGGTGCTGGACAGTAAGCACAGGGCCCACTAGAGGACATCAGGCCTTCAGGCCACCTTTATGAAGTCTGTTTCTGATTATTTGGTCAGAGACATTCACACCAGTGGCCTGGTAGAAGTCATTTTTTAGGGCTCTGGCAGTGCTCATCCTGTTCCTCCTTGCACAAAGGAGCAGAAACTTGTCCTGCTAAGGACCTTCTACAGCTCTGTCCAGCTCTCCTAGAGTAACTGCCTGTCTTCTGGAATCTACTCCATGCTCTTGAAACTGTGCAGGGAGACACAGAAAACCTTCTGGCAATGGCACGTATTGATGTGCCATCCTGGAGGAGTTGGACTACCTGTGCAACCTCTATATGGGCCAGGTATCACCTCATGCAACCAGTAGTGACACTGACCCTAGCCAAATGCAAAACTAGTGAAAAACAGTAAGAAAAGTTGAGTAGGGAAAAAAATGTCAGTGGCCTCCACCGGTAAAACCATTCCTGTTTTGGAGGTCATCTCACTGTTGCCCATCCAGTGCACCTGTTGTTTATTTCATTAACACCAAAGCAGCTGAAACTGATTAACAACCCCCCCTGCTACTTAACTGACCATATCAATATCCCAGAAGTTTAATTGACTTGATGCTATACTCTGATTAAAAAGTGTTCTTTTAATTGTTTGAGCAGTGTATTATAAAATGTATCACCTTTTTATTGTGATAGAATGGGAGTCATAAACTGAAGTCTGACAGTTGCTGTCCTGTCAACTTCTTGACCTCACAAACTGCAAACTCTTTTGAATTCTTTTTTGAATGGACCTGTTTTATTCTAACTTGAATATGCAAATTATACACCAAAGATAGTAGAAAAACGTTTACACTTGTCAAGAAACATATACAACCAGAACTCTTCCCTACCAATTAAGAACATTATTAGTGCCAAACTCCAAATGCCAGTAAGCCAAGAGAACTCTCACCACATCCCTAATATATATAGAAATTTAAAGAAAACAGGTGTCTCCAAAACAGCGGACCCTAAACTGGCCCCATGGGACCCGTATGTATACACAGGATACACCCAAAGTGGGACTTTAAAGGTGAGGTTCACTTGGCAATTGTAGATAAATGATAAAGAGCAATAAGTTAAAATACAATAATTTTATTGATACATAAATAACATGACAGATCAATCAGCAGAGATGCAAAGCATCAATACAAAGATTCAAGATTGTGCAATAAAAACAGATATAAGAACCATATCTTAGAGTAACAAGGTCACACAGGTCCGACATGTTTTGCCGCCATTTTGTGGGCTTCCTCAGGGGCACATAGAGACTGGTGACCTCCAAATAGGTTCTAGGTATAAATAACAAATTATGAGTATCTTACATATTATTTAATTTTTACAATGTAGCAAGATTAGACATAAATCATTCGTATAGAGATGTCAAACAAGACACTCACCAATATGATAAAATCCGGGGCATAATTAAAGAATCACTGAACAATGGCATAATCTGCAAGTCCATCTGAGGAGTACTCAAACTCCTGGACAGATCCAGCTGGGTATGTCCTACTGGTGTGGCAAAAACTGGACCGAATAGTGCCAGACAGCGGAAGTTAATAACGGGGTCAGCAATAGGAATTATTAAATCGCTGCCTCCTTTAAATCAAGGAAAGAGGAAACAATTGGTACAAAATATATGTCTAAATATGTATGGTCTGAGGTGGCATAAGTATAAGCCACCATTTGTCAGGCCAAAATTGTTTATCATAGTTTTCAGCCGGTGAAGCGGACATGGGTTTGGACAATACATGGTAGAGAAGAAGAAATAGAGTGCTCAACATATTGGTCCTGGCTGCTGCCCAGTGAATATATATAACCTATATTATGGTACTAAAATGCAGCAAAACCCATCTTCCCTATCAGAAGCTCTGGTGAACACCAGTTAGTACTTAGCAGTGTTGCTCATCTTACTTTAAAAAAGTAATTAGTTACAGTTACAAATTACTTCTCACAAAAAGTAATTGAGTTACTGACTCAGTTACCACATTGAAAAAGTAATTAGTTACTCAGAAAAGTAACTGCGACTTTTTTTACTATTCTATAATGCAATTACGTTTTATAAGATCTTTAATAGTTGTGGCGGTGTGGCACACTGTGGGGGTTTGAGTCCTCCTAACTGTGAGTAACTGTATTTTGTTTTGTTTTTTGGTACCTGCTGCCTGAAATAGTAGGTGGCAGTGTGGTGGTGGTGTGGCACACTGGTGGTGGTGTGGAACACTGGTGGTGGCGGTGTGGCACATTGGTACTGGGACACTAGAGCAGGGTCCCCATAGATTCCACTTTAGAGCAGGCCAGGGTCATCATCAATCCCCCTTTAGAGCAGGGTCCCCATAGATCCCCCTTTAGAACAGGCCAGGGTCCCCATAGATCCCCCTTTAGAGCAGGGTCCCCATAAATCCCCCTTTAGAGCAGGGTCCCCCAAAGATCCCCTTTAGAGCAGGCCATGCTCCCCATAGATCCCCCTTTAGGGAGGGGTCCCCATAGATCCCCCTTTAGAGCAGGGTCCCCATAGATCTATGGGGACCCTGCTCTAAATGGGGATTTATGAGGACTCTTTTCTAAGGGTGGATCTATGGGGACCCTGCTCTAAAGGGGGATTTATGAGGACCCTGCTTTCAAGGGGGATCTATGAGGAACCCTTTCTAAGGGGGATCTATGGGAACCCTTCTCTAAAGGGGGATCTATGGGGACCCTGCTCTAAAGGGGGATTTATGGGGACCCTGCTCTAAAGGGGGATCTATGGCACAGATCCCTCTTTAGAACAGGGTCGCCATAGATCCATCTTTAGAGCAGGCCAGCGTCCCCAAAGCTCCCCCATAGATTCCCCTTTAGAGCAGGCCAGGCAGGGTCCCCCATATATCCCACTTTAGAGCAGGCCAGGCAGGGTCCCCCATATATCCCACTCTTTCATCGTATGGGGGGAGGGCACTGTCTCTGACTGCAGTGCAGAACATACATCATGACATGGGGAGAGGGCACTGTCTCTGACTGCAGTGCAGAACATACATGGCATGGGGGGAGGGCACTGTCTCTGACTGCAGCACATACATGATGTATGTGCTGCAGTCAGAGACAGTGACCCCCCCCCCATGCCATGTATGTGCTGGCGCTGCAGCCAGAGACAGTGCCCTTCCCCCCTCGCATGCCAAAGCCACCCCCCAAGCACACACTTGTTGTCACTTGTTGTAAAGCACTTGTTGCAGGAGCAGAGAGCAGAGAGCAGAGCTGAGTGTCGGCCATGGGCGGAGGACAGCGGTCATAGAGGAGAGGGGGAATTACAATTACATCTACTGCCAATGCAGCCGAAAGTAGCGGCAACAGCGTTACAGGGAGGGAACGAGTAATCAGATAGATTACTCGTTACCCTCAAAAGTAACTGCGTTAAGTAACGCCGTTTAATCAAACACATTTACTTCCATCACTGGTACTTAGACTCCATACCTCTGGTGAGCCCATGTCATCAGCCAGGGTTACCTGCTTCTTTACTTATCCAGCTGGTTGGTGCGTGCCTCTCTATTGTGTTAGCTACTGACTTCCAAGACTCACTTGGAGATGCTCCAAACAGCTAGTAAAACACTAAGCGCTTTTCAGGTGCTTTTCGGACGCTTTTGAATAGCTTTTCAGGTGCTTTTGAAGAGCTTTTCTTAGTGCTCCAAACATGCTCCAAAGATGCTGCTTGCAGGATTTTTTTCACTGCCTTGCCAGCACTCCGCTTCAGCTTGAAAGCATTAATTTAACGGGAATAGGTTTTTGTGAGCTTTTCAGGCACTTTTTTTCTTAGCACCAAAGTGCTCACAAAGCACCTCAGTGTGAAAGGGGTCTGACTGCTGACCGTGACATATACACTCCAGTGAGGTAAACCTCCCAGCTCCTTTTTCCACATTTGGTGAATCTGCACAATAGCGTAAAAACGCTTACATTTTTTTACAGTCTTTGAATAGCCTTTGTGCAAAAAAAAAACCGAATGAATTACCAATAAATAAAAAACTTAAATGAATTAGACAACATAAACTGTTATATATATATATATATATATATATATATATATATATATATATATATATATATATATATATATACTTACCTAACTAAACAAGTCCTTCCTTTGCAGATGACATGAAAATCTTGAATGATATACAAATACCTAACCGCAAATCTAATACAATGCCAACATTAAAAAAAATGTTTTGTTTCTAAAAATTTACAATTACATTCATATAAATTAAATCTGTAATCTGGCTATCCCTCTACAAGGTATCTATCTATCTATCTATCTATCTATCTATCTATCTATCTATCTATCTATCTATCTATCTATCTATCTATCTATCTATCTATCTATCTATCTATCTATCTATCTATCTATCTATCTATCTATCTATCTATCTATCTATCTATCATCAGTTATTCTTGGAACTTTTTAATCAAGTTCATAAACATCTTTTAAACTATTTTCCAAGTACCCTGCCTGTATTGTCCTGATGTCAAAATGATAAGTGAACAAAATTGTTCTAATATTGAAGCTGTCAGCAATTCAAAACAGGCAGAAGATTAAGTGGAGAATGGTAAGAAGGGAAAAGCATAGAAAGTGACAGGTAAGCAAGAAAGATGCTCTTTGCCACAGGACAACTGGCAGGTGCAAGTGAGAGATACACTATCTCCTCTAACAGAAAAATACAAAGGAAATTAAAAACAATGAAAACATTTACTAAAATGGATGAGACCGCAAAACAAAAAAATAAGGAAATGAACCTCTGTTTTAATTGCATGGATTTAAAAATAAAAATGCCTTTATAATGCTCATTTAAATTGTTATCCTGCTATAAAATGAACAAAAAATAAACAGAAGTTTATGGTTCTATATACATTTGTCATTAACAAAGCTGCACGAAGCACTGGAAATATGCCAAGTGTTCTGTTCCATAGTAATATTCAATATAATATTATACAATTATTATTGAAAAAGGGACTGAATGTTCTGAAGAACTCAGCTTGTAGGTTTCATATTTTTGAAACATAGCCTTTATGTGTTGTGTTATTTTTTATGTTTATTTTTAATAGTGCAATAAATCTATTTGTACTGGTATCGAGTAGAAAATTATATAATAGTTCACAGGGATTTGAGATGAATAATCATTTAATTTTCCAGATTTACAAACTAAGGAAAGTGATTTAACTTAAGCTTAATTTTACTGACCATTTTATTATTAGTGTAGTACTCATTCCAGGAGGAGCCACTGGGAAAAAAAACAGGTCTCCCTTAAATGCTCAAAGACTGCTGGGTCCAAGTACCAGTTCCAGTACACACAGGCTCAGTCTACAGGTGAATTTTTGTAGTTTAATTGCAGTAGAGAGAGTAATGGGGGTGCGGGATACACCAGGAATGCAAGTAGGTACAGGAGGACAGATTCACAAGCAAAAATCCTTCAGCAGCAGCCTCAAATATTTCTAGAGGAAGAGAGATAAGCCAGTCCATCTGAGACTTTGTGTCAGGGATACCACATGCAGGCATCCAGGAAGGGTGATCAGATCAGTTGGCTGCTCTTAAGGAATAAGGACCCAGATGAGTAAGATTTAAATGAATTTATTAGGTCAAAAGACACACTCCAATACCGACACCAGTAGTTCATCAATAAGAAAGTGAAATATAAAAGTGACAGTGCAATACCCAAATACTAGCCTATCTAACTGTATACAAAATGGAGGGAGCACACAAGAGCAAGACAGGCCAGGGACAGGAGACAAGCTGAACAAGAAGCATCTATCTATCTATCTATCTATCTATCTATCTATCTATCTATCTATCTATCTATCTATCTATCTATCTATCTATCTATCTATCTATCTATCTATCTATCTATCTATCTATCTATCTATCTTTATCTTGCTAAGTTAGCGCTCCTAACTGATACAACACCAATAACATTTCTTTTGACTGATTAATCACCCGATTATACCACATCTCCCTCTTATCCAACTCAACTCCCTTTCCCATCAACCATACCACCCTCTTTCTTGTACCCTACGCCTTGACTTTATAACACTGGTATGCGCCCAGGTGACAGATAGTGATGGGCGAACATCTGTTGGGACAGTTTGCGAACGCGATCGCTCAAACTCGCTTAAATGTTCGCGAACCGCAGGTTCGCGGCGGGTCCCATTCATTTTAATGGCAGGCGAACATGAAAAACCTCCAGGTCATATTTGCAGCCACAAAATACTTATTAGCTGTGCACACATAGTCTCACCACATGGACATTGACATACCAGAAGTATTGCTATTGGAAAAGTTGCCATAAACTATTTATTTTTATTTTTTTTCCAGCAAATTTTTCTTTTTTTTTCATAATTTTTTTTTTTTTTGTAAATCAGCCAAAACTGACAGCAGACGGTAAATACATGTCAAATACATATAGGGTCCATTCACACATCTGTAAAATGGGTCCGCATCCGTTACACAATTTAGCGGAACGTTTACAAACCCATTGATTTTCAATTCCAGTCTGAAAAATTAGGCATTCACAGGATAAAGGAGTAGAATTAGACAACAGGCGTTCACCTGACAGCAAAGAACTTTGTATTCTGTGGCTGGAGGTACATTAGTCATTGACAGGATACAGAAGTAAGTGTCGGCCAGTATAGGCCCCAAAAATTAGCCCACAGGTGTTCACCTGACAACGAAGAACTTTGTATTCTGTGGCTGGAGGTACATTAGCATTCACAGGATAAATAAGTGTTGGCCATTACAGGCCCCAAAAATGAGGCATTCAACGGACATAAAAGGCCTTTTATGCCACTGTATTTACCTAAGACAGGAACCATGAATTGTTATGGGTGGTGGCGGATATTTGTGGGCTGTCATGAGGAATTTTAATCAAACATGGTCTACTGGTCACATGTGTTGAATTCCTCCGAGATCTATGCCTCATTCATTTTTATAAATGTGAGGTAGTCAACACTGTCGTGAGCTAGGCGAGTGCGCCTATTGGTCACGATCCCCCCTGCTGCGCTGAACGTCCTTTCGGACAGGACACTGGACGAGGAGCAAGCCAACAGTTCCATTGCAAATTGTGCAAGCTCTGGCCAGAGGTCAAGCCTGCCCACCCAGTAGTCCAGGGGTTCATCACTTCTCAGAGCGTCCACATTGGCCATAAACCCGATGTAGTCGGACACCTGTTGGTCTAGGTGTTCCCTGGTGCTAGATCCAGAGGACAGCTGTGGATGGGTCGCGGAAAGAATGATCTCATATCAGAAGTGACCAACACATCTTCAAACCACCCTCTTCTTGCAGGCGCTGTTGGATTGGTACCCGCAACTGTTTCTCTGTGAGTGGAAAATCCTCTGCCAGCACACGCAAAAGCAGAATGCAGCATTTCTCGAAGCAAGGCCTGGAAGTGCTACATTTTGACAGCCCTCTGTGATGGTGGTAACATTTCCGCCATTTTTTGTTTGTACTGGGGGTCTAAGTACATTGCCACCCAGTACTGGTCATTTTGTCACAGGGTCATTTAAAAAATGACAGGCAAAGGAAGAGGCAGGCCCTTCCACAGGGGTGGTAGGGGTAGGGCAGGAGCACCAGGCCGGAGCCGAAGTGGGAAGTTGCAGAAGGTGCATTTTGATTACATCATCCTATCTATCTGCACCCTCTTCACTCTCTGCTGTGTGCACCCGCAAAGACACCACCATATACCCTCCGCTTGAGTCACAGGAATTATTGTCCGATCCATCACAAGACATTTGCGATGCGCAGCCATTCTTGGCATCGGATCAGGAAGAGGAGATAGCAACAACCACTACTCAGCAGTCTGACGACAGTACCCAGATCAGCTCAAGGAGGTTGGTCCCCGCTGTTGCTACCTACTTCACTTTTGTGGACCTATTATCTAGCGATTTGTGTCACTAACGGTCTGCCCCTGCTCCACACAGCAACCTCTCCCTACACTGACAAAAGACAGAATGTAAAATGGCAGCCAGATCAGGTCTATTTATAAGGAAGGGGGTATGTCCATGTGCTAAAATGTCTAAATTGGCTGTCCTGTACTACCTGATGGATGTGTCATGGGTCAAAGTTCTTCACAATGTAAAAGAATATGGCTGTCGTGAACATCGCCATATGTTCGCATGATCGGCGAACAGCGAACGAGCAAAGTTTGCCGCGATCCGACCGCTGAGCAAACCGCAAGGCCATCTCTAGTTATATTTCCCCAGCAGTCCACATCAGCTTCAGTCTAATTATGCAGTCTAATTATATGTACAGTCCATCTACTGGGAGACACCCGCTGGTGGCCACCGGAAATTACGCCCTTCGATTCCAGGAATCACAGTGTCACCAGCAGGTGACCCAAGTAATTTCACTAATCCTGACAGCCCCCCCCCCCTTGAGGAGCGGCCTTTACCCCTAAAGTCCAAAAAAGTTTCTCCTTCATATCTGTGGACTTTCTTGCACTCTTCAGGCCAGAGTCTTTTAACCTGCTGGAAGGCGTGCCACCAGGGTCCAGTAATTGGTCATGCGCTCCCCCACCAGGGTCTGGAAGCTGTCTGAGTACCCCACAGGTCATATTCCTGAAGAGTCGTAACATCAGAAATAAACATGCCCTTGATACAGCAAATGTCCCAACGAAGCGTCAGCAGCAAGCTGGGCATCAGGCAGTGAAACATCAGCGGCAAACTGGGCTTTAGGCAGGGAAGCATCAGTGGAAAGCTGGGCATCAGGCAGGGAACCATTAGTCAGAGGACAATCAATCTGGACACCAGGCAGATGACCATCAGGCTGGGCAGCAGGCAGAGAATCATCAGGCTGATCAGCAGGCAGAGAACCATTAGGCTGGGCAGCAGGCAGAAGACCATCAGACTGGGCAGTAGGAAGAGGACTGTCAGGCTGGGGAGCAGGCACCGCACCGTCAGGATGGGCAGCAAGCACCGGACCATCAGGTATTATAGCTCTCATTTTCTCATACTGGTCACTGGAAGTTCAACTTGGCACCTCATGGCAAAGAACTTCCTGAGGATCTGAAAAAAAGAATTGTTGCTCTACATAAAGATGGCCTAGGCTATAAGAAGATTGCCAAGACCCTGAAATTGAGCTGCAGCATGGTTGTCAAGACCATACAGTGGTTTAAAAGGACAGGTTCTACACAGAACAGGCATCGCCATGGTCAATCAGAGAAGTTGAGCGCACGCGCACAGCGTCAAATCCAAAGGTTGTCTTTGGGAAATAGACGTATGAGTGCTGCCAGCATTGCTGCAGAGGTTGAAGGGGTGGGGGGGTCAGCCTGTCAGTGCTCAGACCATACGCCGCTCACTGCATCAAATTGGTCTGCATGGCTGTCGTCCCAGAAGGAAGCCTCTTCTAAAGATGATGCACAAGAAAACCCGCAAACAGTTTGCTGAAGACAAGCAGACTAAGGACATGGATTACTGGAACCATGTCCTGTGGTCTGATGAGACCAAGATAAACGTATTCGGTTTAGATGGTGTCCAGCGTGTGTGGCGGCAACCCGGTGAGGAGTACAAAGACAAGTGTGTCTTGCCTACAGTCAAGTATGGTGGTGGGAGTGTCATGGTCTGGGGCTGCATGAGTGCTGCCGGCACTGGGGAGTTACAGTTCATTGAGGGAACCATGAATGCCAACATGTAATGTGACATACTGAAGCAGAGCATTTGGCTCCAGGGCAGTATTCCAACATGATAATGATCCCAAACACACCTCCAAGACAACCATGGTAAAGAGGCTGAGGGTAAAGGTGATGGACTGGCCAAGCATGTCTCCAGACCGAAACCCTATTGAGCATCTGTGAGGCTTTCTCAAACGGAAGGTGGAGGAGTGCAAGGTCTCTAACATTAGCTCCGTGATGTTGTCATGGAGGACTGGAAGAGGACTCCAGTGGCAACCTGTGAAGCTCTGGTGAACTCCATGTCCAAAAGGGTTAAGGCAGTGCTGGAAAATAATTGTGGCCACACAAAATATTAACACTTCGGGCCCAAATTGGACATTTTCACTTGAGGTACTCACTTTTGTTGCCAGCAGTTTAGACATTAATGGCTGTGTTTAGTTTTTTTGAGAGGACAGCAAATTTACACTGTTATTCAAGCTGTACACTCACTACTTTACATTGTAGCAAAGTGTCATTTCTTCAGTGTTGTCACATGAAAAGATATAATAAAATATTTATAAAAATGTGAGGGGTGTACTCACTTTTGTGAGACACTGTAAGTCCCAAAGGGAAACCTGATGTAAATATAATGAAAATACGTATTCTTTCTGTCTCAAGGCTAACACTGTACATTGGTACAACAGGTACGCTGCTGCAACAAGGAATAACATTAGCATTTGGCAATTTATGAACTATCATCAATTGCTAATTTTACCATACCTGCAATAGGCAAATATATGTAGCTATAGAAGTTTACTGGGTGAAATCGCAGATCTTTGCAAGGGGTCCGAAATTGTATTTTGTTTTCTGGGATATACCCAGAAACTACATTGATTTAGAATAATGATTGCAAGTATGCTTATCACAATGCAACACATAAAAAACACAATACAACGCAAAAAAAATGCAATGCATTGCAAAACACACAGGGAAGAAACACAGGCATTATATGTGCATTTTCCTTTGCATTTTGATGTAAAAGGCACTCATATACAGTGTAAATGCAGCTCTGTAATCATTAGTACATCATTAAATGTATTCAAGTAGAATAAGTACATGAATGAACCTGACATCAGCCTCTTGCAGTCCCTGTATAGCAGAGCTGGAGTGTAAGAGGAAGAAGCAGCATAGAGAACCAATAAGTTGATGGTTATAAAGAAACATTCTTAATGGCTCAATTCTATGCTGATTCACTTTTACTGATCCGTCACAGACTGGGGCTGGTTAAGGACAACCTAGGCTCAGAGGAATTGGGTTGAGTGATGCTAGACATGAGACTAAGAACATATGATGGCAAAGAAAAATACTGTACCACAGGGGAAATCTCTGAATTAAATCTAAATATTGCAGTAATGCTGTTTTTTATTTTTATTTTATTAGCTTTTGATTTTTATATTGTTATTTGTGACTGAGGTACTGACTGTTTAATGTGACATTTAAAATGACCCTTCAACCTGAATCTTAGCAATAAATATATCACTTAGAATACCCGCTAAACAATAGCAGTTAGCCCTAACTCCCAATCCTTACTCCTGTCTTAATTCTTAAATTGAATGTCTAAAATCTAACGCCTTTAGCTCTTTAGGCCTGTCCCATATGTCCAGGATCTGAAGGGATTTCTATTTTGTGCAGCATGCTCCCAGCTTTTATGTAAAAATAAACAATGGCAGGATGGCTAGCAGGAGGACTTTAAGGTACACTTGCTTCCTGATGTTCCCTGCAGAAACATATGTGAAAGGAAAGGTCTGCATATGGCACACAAGTATGAAAAAGTTTTCTCAACGCATAATGTGTAGCGCTCTACATGCAAAAATGAGAGAGATAATTCTAGTCCCTCTATTATGGTTAACTCTAAACTGATAAGCTGAAAAGGCATTTAAAGTATCTCCTATTGAAAATTTTAAGTAGCGTGACATAATTGGAATGTATGTACTGGATACAACTGCATCTTCCCCTTCCCCACACTTTTTTGTGCAGCTTTTGAACTAGGGTGCGCTCACTCCTGTGATTCTGGGAACAGTTATCCGATGTTTTTTAGCCAAGCTTCAGTGTCAAATTGCCCACATGTACGGCACTTACATTAATCAATACTTTTCAAAGCTTTTTTTTTTTAAGACCTTTTTCACACGTGTGCCTCTGTGTAGCGGATTCCTCTTGATCAACGAGAGATCGCCCTGCTGGTCCCCTGCTGAGCAGACAGATGACAGGTCCGTGTCCACTCCGCTGTGCAGAACGGAAACAGCCCCGCTCTCCTCTATGAGGAGATCAGATGGAACCAATCTGCCTGTTTTTGGCAGACAGGATCAGATCGGATGGTGGTGGGTGTCAGCAGACATGTGTCCGCTTACATCTGCTCCATAGAGGAAAATGCAGTGTCCAATCAGGTCTGCCTGATAAAACTGACAGGCGGACCTGATCAGACAGCCCGTGTTAAAGGGTTCTAAATCTACTGGGGCTTCTTGTCGGAATAGTCCTTTTTATGCAGCCTTTAATGCATAGCCCACGTATTGGAAAAAGTAAGAAGGGTTGTAACTCCTATTGGATTTTTATTGCTGAGTGTGTCTGTTTTGGAGAGCTAACCTTATTAATTTCCTAGGGACCATTTTCATTAGAAGAGGAAGTGAGGGGAATTCCAAAATGTTATGGTTGTCACTGGAATAGGAATAGATTGAATATCTTTCCCTTGCGTGCATGGGTCCTCTCCGGGGACTCTCCCTCCTCATTGGCTGAGACAGAAGCCTTTGGCTCCCGTTGCTGTCAATCACAGCCAGTGAGCCAATGAGGAGAGAGAAGATGCAGGGCTGAGGCACTGCTCTGTGTGGGAATGGACATGCAGAGCAGCGGCTCTGGAGTGAACCTGCTTAGGTACCCCCATTAAAGCTGCCTACTCTGGGAGCATTCGGGTAGAGGGAGGGGCCAGGAGCATCGGCAGGAGACCCACGAAGATTAGGATCGGGGCTGCTTTGTGCAAAACCACAGCACAGAAGAGGTAAATATAACATATTCTTTTTTTGTTTTTTGTTTTTTTAATGCCTTTAATATTACTTAAAGATATTTAAATAACATACCAACATTGCTGCATTAACCCACATTTTTAAAGTACAAAACATCATTCTCCTGATCTATGAGAACATCTAAACAGTCTAAAAAGGTTATCCTAAATATAGAAGCATTCTGCCAAATATTTTAACCTTTTTAATTTTTTATTCAAAATGTTTTAAGCAATATAAAAGTAACACTCATATATATTATTTCATTAGCATATTAATAATGCCAAACAAGGGTAGACCTGGGTATAAATATTGTGATAAGCTTTGTACCATGAATAAAGTGCTAAATACAATTTAATTTAAAGCATGTAAGAAATAAATAACAAACTATAAAAATTACGCAGGCTCAATGTACAAAATTAACATACCATGATGAGGATGTTATATTAAAAAAATTGATAGTTTTTTTTTGTTAAGTAGAGTCCATTGAGATTTTATAGTAACAGTCACAAGACTAAAATAAAGGCAGTTACCCAGCAGGGAAAGTAAATACTTCGTTATCATGCCATATATGATCATTGACTCTGATTAGACCCTAAGGATAGATATAAGAAATTTGAAAGAGCCCTGCCCAATGTCACCAGCTGTACAGAGACAGCAGTGTAAATTTTGTTGCTATTGTAAAAAAAGTCATACATGTAAAATAGTATACCTCCTACACCTTGGCTTTTTGTTAAAACTCTTAATCATAATACATTTGCAATAAAATAATGCTATATGAACATATTCTTTTTAACACAAGAAACACAACTGAAAGATTAAAAATGGTGTAAGACCAGAGATTCTGGAATGATTAGAAAGTGAGGTACTGTATGTTAGAACATTCTTAGTATTCCTGTGCTGGTTTTTATCAATGAAATCAATTTATTATTATTATTATTATTATTTTTATTATTATATCCTTTATAAAGCACCAAACATATACTGTACACAGCGCTGCATAAACATATTGTTTGCTTGTAGGGAAGCCTTTTGTGGGAAAAGAAGGAAAGAGCTTGTGCCTTTAGGGATTCTTGCACTGACAAGATCTGAAATCATGCAACAGCACAAAGTACTATTCCCCTGAACAGCAAGAATGTTTGTTTGCCTTATTTGTGTTAAGATTTCCCAATGGGAATTATCATCCAGTGTCAAGGAGACTTTTCTTTGTATTAGCTAGAAGTCTCACTGGCAGAGTTCCTTAAATGATTTTGCTTGAATATGTGAACAGAACACCTGTTTAATAAAATTTATGAACATACCAGCTCACAGCACAAAGAGGTACAGCCTAGTTATCGATCTAAATAACTAGTTATTTGTTGTCATGTTACTATCCCAAACTGTAAAAAGTGTTTTAAAACCCAGAATATTTTTCTTTGGGTAGAATTAAATATGTAAAATTAAAATACACATGTTGGAGTTTTTCAGTTTATGCAAATAATACTAATATTATTAGTAACACTGCTGATTCAGAATTATACATTATGTAACCTGGACTGTAGCTGATTACTGCTGTGGAACTTCTTCTGTTGCTGCTGTATTATCCTTCTGCAGTGTGGACGGCGTCCATCTTTAAGGAGACCACTTTGCAATGTTCATCCATGAAGTGTCTCCAGTGCATGGGGAAGCCATCTTTGCTGGGTCTGGACAACAGTGATTGGCTGATGCAACAGAGTTAGGGGAAGAATAGTCTAGAGGCTGCTGAGAGGAATAAAAAGTGGACAGTTTTGAAGCAGGAGAGGTCTGGCTGGAAGCAAGGAGGTGTGTTAAAGAGAGGCTGTATTGCTGATGCTGCTGCTGGATGAACATATCCCTGCCATAGCTGACCACAATCAGATGAGAAATAAAGAGACTGTAAGGAAAGGGCTCACGTGTTGGTGGAACTGTGGCTACCAGATCTATAGGCTGCAGTTCCAGTGTCCACCAGTGGGTGTCCCTCAGCAGCCAGAAGATCCTCTTATGAACAGTAACCAGTCATCACCTGATGCTTGTTGCAGGATGTGTATTTAAACCCTGTCCATGCTCTTCATTCTGGCCTTGGTGTTGTCTCCATGTGCCCCTGACCTGCGATCCTGTATCCTGTATCCTGGATCCTGGATCCTGATTCTGACCCTGCAGCCTGATCCCTTTCCACCTGCTCTCTCTCTGTCTCCTGTTACCCTCTCCCTATTCTGTCTTGCTCCCAGCTCCCTCTGCTTGATCTCCCGTATATGACCCTGGCTCTGTTCTGATTAGGCTTTGCAGTTTGCATTCCCCATTTGCTGTATATATTTGTTTTAGGCATTTGTTCTTTGTGTGTCACTGTTTGGTTTTCTGGTTTGTTTTACTCAGTTTGGTATTTGGGAGGTGCGTTTACGTTTATGTTGTTCACTTATCTTTAAAATAATTTATATTCTTTTACACTGTATTTGTGCCTGACATTCTCTATGGCAGTCCACACATTTCTGGTCACACCAGCAGCTGACATAACACCAAGGACAGTCTCCTGACCAGAAGTGCCTGCGCAGGGAAGCCATCTTGGCTCTGCTGTTATTTGTTTCAAAATGCATCCAGAGGGGGTTGTATATTTTTCTTTGCTAGTGACAGAGGAAAATGAATACTGCTGCCAGATATTGAAGGAGTGGGTTAAAGATCAGCTGTTAGAATGTATTCATCTTGCTCATTCTCTAGTTGATCATGGCAGGATGTTTTTTTGGAGATGTTCAGCCACTGATGGGGGTTTGGGCGGAACTGTCTTTGTCCAGTATTCCTAAAGGCAGTGATGACTTTTCTCCTCCCTTCAGTATGGCTCAGGTAGAATCACTAGTATGGTTATTGGAGGATGACTCTGTTTATTTCTTTGAGCACTATTCAGCATGTTCCCAACAGGAGATAGTAGAGTGTATTAACGTACTGCATTCTCTTGTCAGAAAAGCAGAGTGTAAACTGAATTTTGTTCAACCATTACTACAAGCATGGTCAGATATATTTCATTCAGCATCAGCCAGCTTGCAACAACCCATTCCTGCTGCAAGACACCCACTTTCTCAAGTATCTCCCTCTCCATCACCCACAGCAACCACAGTTGCAGTCCATTATACCCTGCTACCAACTATGTGTCAGTACCCTGTTCCAATTTGCTGCACCTACTCTTCCTTTAACCTATTGATGATGACTAGTGTTGAGCGAACACGGACTGTATTATTCGTGTTCGTACCGAATAATTGGATTTTTTTTACCCGAACACGGACACGGACACTTTACTGTATGTTCGGGTAAAAATCCGTGTTCGGTCGTTTTATTTCCGGGTTTTGCATGCTTTGGCGCTCTTTTCATGGCGGGCTTTCAACAGCCAATCAACAATCGTTTAACTGGTGTGCCTTAAGCCATCCCAGCCATGCCTGCAAATGTCTTAGTAGCTGTGATTGGCCGTCTGAAGCATGTGACCAAGTCTTTATAAGTTCGAGGCAGCCGCCGCAGCAGCGTCATTCTGCTGCTTAGCTAAGGGACAGAGCACACATCAATGTGCTGGCTGCTGATTAGGGAAAGATAGGCAGGAAAAAACCATTTGTGTCCGGATAGAATTGAGGGACAGGTCGGAGTGTTTAGGCAGGGCGAGTTGTAGGCATTTTAGGGATAGAGTCTGCTGAATTATAGGGTCAGTGTCTTCTACAAACTACAATCGATATTGCTGTGTGGGGGGTGGGGTGAATCTGCACTCAATCCTGATCTACGATCTCTTCTCAATCCTGTTAGGGACAGAGTCTGCTGAATTTTAGGGAAACTGTGTTCTACAAACTACAATCGATATTGCTGTGTGGTGTGGGATTGGAGATAGGCAGGTGTCAGTGATCCACATCCATTTTTCTGTGTGTGAGCTGCAGTGAACACAATCTTTTTGGGCTGCAGTGAACACAATCTTTTTGGGCTGCAGTGAACACAATCTTTTTGGGCTGCAGTGAACACAATCTTTTTGGGCTGCAGTGAACACAATCTTTTTGGGGTGCAGTGAACAAAATCTTTTTGGGGTGCAGTGAACACAATCCTTTTTGGTGTGCAGTGAACACAATCTTTGTGGGGTGCAGTGAACAAAATCCTTTGTGGGGTGCAGTGAACACAATCTTTTTGGGGTGCAGTGAACAAAATCCTTTTTGGGGTGCAGTGAACAACATCCTTTTTGGGGTGCAGTGAACACAATCTTTTTGGGGTGCAGTGAACAAAATCCTTTGTGGGGTGCAGTGAACACAATCTTTTTGGGGTGCAGTGAACACAATCTTTTTGGGGTGGAGTGAACAACATCCTTTTTGGGGTGCAGTGAACAAAATCATTTTTGGGGTGCAGTGAACACAATCTTTTTGGGGTGCAGTGAACACAATCTTTGTGGGGTGCAGTGAACACAATCTTTTTGGGGTGGAGTGAACAACATCCTTTTTGGGGTGCAGTGAACAACATCCTTTTTGGGGTGCAGTGAACACAATCTTTTTGGGGTGCAGTGAACACAATCTTTGTGGGGTACAGTGAACAGAATCTTTGTGGGGTGCAGTGAACACAATCTTTGGGGGGTACAGTGAACACAATCTTTTTGGGGTGCAGTGAACACAATCTTTGTGGGGTGCAGTGAACACAATCTTTTTGGGGTGGAGTGAACAAAATCATTTTTGGGGTGCAGTGAACAACATCCTTTTTGGGGTGCAGTGATCAAAATCCTTTTTGGGGTGCAGTGAACACAATCTTTTTGGGGTGCAGTGAACAAAATCCTTTGTGGGGTGCAGTGAACAGAATCTTTGTGGGGTGCAGTGAACACAATCTTTGGGGGGGTACAGTGAACACAATCTTTTTGGGGTGCAGTGAACACAATCTTTGTGGGGTACAGTGAACAGAATCTTTGTGGGGTGCAGTGAACACAATCTTTGGGGGGTACAGTGAACACAATCTTTTTGGGGTGCAGTGAACACAATCTTTGGGGGGTACAGTGAACACAATCTTTTTGGGGTGCAGTGAACACAATCTTTGTGGGGTGCAGTGAACACAATCTTTGGGGGGGTACAGTGAACACAATCTTTTTGGGGTGCAGTGAACAACATCCTTTTAGGGTGCAGTGAACACAATCTTTGTGGGGTGCAGTGAACAACATCCTTTTAGGGTGCAGTGAACACAATCTTTGTGGGGTACAGTGAACATAATCTTTGTGGGGTGCAGTGAACACAATCTTTGGGGGGTACAGTGAACACAATCTTTGTGAGGTGCAGTGAACACAATCTTTGTGGGGTGCAGTGAACACAATCATTGTGGGGTGCAGTGAACTCAATCTTTGTGGGGTACAGTGAACACAATCTCATACTTCTGAAGATTTGAGGGTGCTGCCTGTTCCATACTCCCCCTACTCCTCATCTAGCCTTTTAGGGGTACAAACAATAGTAATTGGGGCCTAGTGTGGTTGTGTACGTGTGATATACATACACTTTTTTTGGATCATATTTTCTATTCCGCTATTTAATCAAAAACCTTTGGGGATCAGTTAAATTGGGGGATAGTCTGTGTTGGTACGTGTGAGAGAGATCCACCTTTCCAAGTTGTTGGGGTTCATCTCATACTTCTGAAGGTTTGAGGGTGCTGCCTGTTCCATACTCCCCCTACTCCTAGCCTTTTAGGGGTACAAACAATAGTAATTGGGGCCTAGTGTGGTTGTGTACGTGTGATATACATACACTTTTTTTGGATCATATTTTCTATTCCGCTATTTAATCAAAAACCTTTGGGGATCAGTTAAATTGGGGGATAGTCTGTGTTGGTACGTGTGAGAGAGATCCACCTTTCCAAGTTGTTGGGGTTCATCTCATACTTCTGAAGGTTTGAGGGTGCTGCCTGTTCCATACCCCCCCTACTCCTCATCTAGCCTTTTAGGGGTACAAACAATAGTAATTGGGGCCTAGTGTGGTTGTGTACGTGTGATATACATACACTTTTTTTGGATCATATTTTCTATTCCGCTATTTAATCAAAAACCTTTGGGGATCAGTTAAATTGGGGGATAGTCTGTGTTGGTACGTGTGAGAGAGATCCACCTTTCCAAGTTGTTGGGGTTCATCTCATACTTCTGAAGGTTTGAGGGTGCTGCCTGTTCCATACTCCCCCTACTCCTCATCTAGCCTTTTAGGGGTACAAACAATAGTAATTGGGGCCCAGTGTGGTTGTGTACGTGTGATATACATACACTTTTTTTGGATCATATTTTCTATTCCGCTATTTAATCAAAAACCTTTGGGGATCAGTTAAATTGGGGGATAGTCTGTGTTGGTACGTGTGAGAGAGATCCACCTTTCCAAGTTGTTGGGGTTCATCTCATACTTCTGAAGGTTTGAGGGTGCTGCCTGTTCCATACTCCCCCTACTCCTAGCCTTTTAGGGGTACAAACAATAGTAATTGGGGCCTAGTGTGGTTGTGTACGTGTGATATACATACACTTTTTTTGGATCATATTTTCTATTCCGCTATTTAATCAAAAACCTTTGGGGATCAGTTAAATTGGGGGATAGTCTGTGTTGGTACGTGTGAGAGAGATCCACCTTTCCAAGTTGTTGGGGTTCATCTCATACTTCTGAAGGTTTGAGGGTGCTGCCTGTTCCATACCCCCCCTACTCCTCATCTAGCCTTTTAGGGGTACAAACAATAGTAATTGGGGCCTAGTGTGGTTGTGTACGTGTGATATACATACACTTTTTTTGGATCATATTTTCTATTCCGCTATTTAATCAAAAACCTTTGGGGATCAGTTAAATTGGGGGATAGTCTGTGTTGGTACGTGTGAGAGAGATCCACCTTTCCAAGTTGTTGGGGTTCATCTCATACTTCTGAAGGTTTGAGGGTGCTGCCTGTTCCATACTCCCCCTACTCCTCATCTAGCCTTTTAGGGGTACAAACAATAGTAATTGGGGCCCAGTGTGGTTGTGTACGTGTGATATACATACACTTTTTTTGGATCATATTTTCTATTCCGCTATTTAATCAAAAACCTTTGGGGATCAGTTAAATTGGGGGATAGTCTGTGTTGGTACGTGTGAGAGAGATCCACCTTTCCAAGTTGTTGGGGTTCATCTCATACTTCTGAAGGTTTGAGGGTGCTGCCTGTTCCATACTCCCCCTACTCCTCATCTAGCCTTTTAGGGGTACAAACAATAGTAATTGGGGCCCAGTGTGGTTGTGTACGTGTGATATACATACACTTTTTTTGGATCATATTTTCTATTCCGCTATTTAATCAAAAACCTTTGGGGATCAGTTAAATTGGGGGATAGTCTGTGTTGGTACGTGTGAGAGAGATCCACCTTTCCAAGTTGTTGGGGTTCATCTCATACTTCTGAAGGTTTGAGGGTGCTGCCTGTTCCATACCCCCCCTACTCCTCATCTAGCCTTTTAGGGGTACAAACAATAGTAATTGGGGCCTAGTGTGGTTGTGTACGTGTGATATACATACACTTTTTTTGGATCATATTTTCTATTCCGCTATTTAATCAAAAACCTTTGGGGATCAGTTAAATTGGGGGATAGTCTGTGTTGGTACGTGTGAGAGAGATCCACCTTTCCAAGTTGTTGGGGTTCATCTCATACTTCTGAAGGTTTGAGGGTGCTGCCTGTTCCATACCCCCCCTACTCCTCATCTAGCCTTTTAGGGGTACAAACAATAGTAATTGGGGCCTAGTGTGGTTGTGTACGTGTGATATACATACACTTTTTTTGGATCATATTTTCTATTCCGCTATTTAATCAAAAACCTTTGGGGATCAGTTAAATTGGGGGATAGTCTGTGTTGGTACGTGTGAGAGAGATCCACCTTTCCAAGTTTTTGGGGTTCATCTCATACTTCTGAAGATTTGAGGTTGCTGCCTGTTCCATACCCCCCCTACTCCTCATCTAGCCTTTTAGGGGTACAAACAATAGTAATTGGGGCCTAGTGTGGTTGTGTACGTGTGATATACATACACTTTTTTTGGATCATATTTTCTATTCCGCTATTTAATCAAAAACCTTTGGGGATCAGTTAAATTGGGGGATAGTCTGTGTTGGTACGTGTGAGAGAGATCCACCTTTCCAAGTTGTTGGGGTTCATCTCATACTTCTGAAGGTTTGAGGGTGCTGCCTGTTCCATACCCCCCCTACTCCTCATCTAGCCTTTTAGGGGTACAAACAATAGTAATTGGGGCCTAGTGTGGTTGTGTACGTGTGATATACATACACTTTTTTTGGATCATATTTTCTATTCCGCTATTTGATCAAAAACCTTTGGGGATCAGTTAAATTGGGGGATAGTCTGTGTTGGTACGTGTGAGAGAGATCCACCTTTCCAAGTTGTTGGGGTTCATCTCATACTTCTGAAGATTTGAGGGTGCTGCCTGTTCCATACCCCCCCTACTCCTCATCTAGCCTTTTAGGGGTACAAACAATAGTAATTGGGGCCTAGTGTGGTTGTGTACGTGTGATATACATACACTTTTTTTGGATCATATTTTCTATTCCGCTATTTAATCAAAAACCTTTGGGGATCAGTTAAATTGGGGGATAGTCTGTGTTGGTACGTGTGAGAGAGATCCACCTTTCCAAGTTGTTGGGGTTCATCTCATACTTCTGAAGGTTTGAGGGTGCTGCCTGTTCCATACCCCCCCTACTCCTCATCTAGCCTTTTAGGGGTACAAACAATAGTAATTGGGGCCTAGTGTGGTTGTGTACGTGTGATATACATACACTTTTTTTGGATCATATTTTCTATTCCGCTATTTAATCAAAAACCTTTGGGGATCAGTTAAATTGGGGGATAGTCTGTGTTGGTACGTGTGAGAGAGATCCACCTTTCCAAGTTGTTGGGGTTCATCTCATACTTCTGAAGGTTTGAGGGTGCTGCCTGTTCCATACCCCCCCTACTCCTCATCTAGCCTTTTAGGGGTACAAACAATAGTAATTGGGGCCTAGTGTGGTTGTGTACGTGTGATATACATACACTTTTTTTGGATCATATTTTCTATTCCGCTATTTAATCAAAAACCTTTGGGGATCAGTTAAATTGGGGGATAGTCTGTGTTGGTACGTGTGAGAGAGATCCACCTTTCCAAGTTTTTGGGGTTCATCTCATACTTCTGAAGATTTGAGGGTGCTGCCTGTTCCATACCCCCCCTACTCCTCATCTAGCCTTTTAGGGGTACAAACAATAGTAATTGGGGCCTAGTGTGGTTGTGTACGTGTGATATACATACACTTTTTTTGGATCATATTTTCTATTCCGCTATTTAATCAAAAACCTTTGGGGATCAGTTAAATTGGGGGATAGTCTGTGTTGGTACGTGTGAGAGAGATCCACCTTTCCAAGTTGTTGGGGTTCATCTCATACTTCTGAAGGTTTGAGGGTGCTGCCTGTTCCATACCCCCCCTACTCCTCATCTAGCCTTTTAGGGGTACAAACAATAGTAATTGGGGCCTAGTGTGGTTGTGTACGTGTGATATACATACACTTTTTTTGGATCATATTTTCTATTCCGCTATTTAATCAAAAACCTTTGGGGATCAGTTAAATTGGGGGATAGTCTGTGTTGGTACGTGTGAGAGAGATCCACCTTTCCAAGTTTTTGGGGTTCATCTCATACTTCTGAAGGTTTGAGGGTGCTGCCTGTTCCATACCCCCCCTACTCCTCATCTAGCCTTTTAGGGGTACAAACAATAGTAATTGGGGCCTAGTGTGGTTGTGTACGTGTGATATACATACACTTTTTTTGGATCATATTTTCTATTCCGCTATTTAATCAAAAACCTTTGGGGATCAGTTAAATTGGGGGATAGTCTGTGTTGGTACGTGTGAGAGAGATCCACCTTTCCAAGTTGTTGGGGTTCATCTCATACTTCTGAAGGTTTGAGGGTGCTGCCTGTTCCATACCCCCCCTACTCCTCATCTAGCCTTTTAGGGGTACAAACAATAGTAATTGGGGCCTAGTGTGGTTGTGTACGTGTGATATACATACACTTTTTTTGGATCATATTTTCTATTCCGCTATTTAATCAAAAACCTTTGGGGATCAGTTAAATTGGGGGATAGTCTGTGTTGGTACGTGTGAGAGAGATCCACCTTTCCAAGTTGTTGGGGTTCATCTCATACTTCTGAAGGTTTGAGGGTGCTGCCTGTTCCATACTCCCCCTACTCCTCATCTAGCCTTTTAGGGGTACAAACAATAGTAATTGGGGCCTAGTGTGGTTGTGTACGTGTGATATACATACACTTTTTTTGGATCATATTTTCTATTCCGCTATTTAATCAAAAACCTTTGGGGATCAGTTAAATTGGGGGATAGTCTGTGTTGGTACGTGTGAGAGAGATCCACCTTTCCAAGTTGTTGGGGTTCATCTCATACTTCTGAAGGTTTGAGGGTGCTGCCTGTTCCATACTCCCCCTACTCCTAGCCTTTTAGGGGTACAAACAATAGTAATTGGGGCCTAGTGTGGTTGTGTACGTGTGATATACATACACTTTTTTTGGATCATATTTTCTATTCCGCTATTTAATCAAAAACCTTTGGGGATCAGTTAAATTGGGGGATAGTCTGTGTTGGTACGTGTGAGAGAGATCCACCTTTCCAAGTTGTTGGGGTTCATCTCATACTTCTGAAGGTTTGAGGGTGCTGCCTGTTCCATACCCCCCCTACTCCTCATCTAGCCTTTTAGGGGTACAAACAATAGTAATTGGGGCCTAGTGTGGTTGTGTACGTGTGATATACATACACTTTTTTTGGATCATATTTTCTATTCCGCTATTTAATCAAAAACCTTTGGGGATCAGTTAAATTGGGGGATAGTCTGTGTTGGTACGTTTGAGAGAGATCCACCTTTCCAAGTTTTTGGGGTTCATCTCATACTTCTGAAGATTTGAGGGTGCTGCCAGTTCCATACCCCCCCTACTCCTCATCTAGCCTTTTAGGGGTACAAACAATAGTAATTGGGGCCTAGTGTGGTTGTGTACGTGTGATATACATACACTTTTTTTGGATCATATTTTCTATTCCGCTATTTAATCAAAAACCTTTGGGGATCAGTTAAATTGGGGGATAGTCTGTGTTGGTACGTGTGAGAGAGATCCACCTTTCCAAGTTGTTGGGGTTCATCTCATACTTCTGAAGGTTTGAGGGTGCTGCCTGTTCCATACCCCCCCTACTCCTCATCTAGCCTTTTAGGGGTACAAACAATAGTAATTGGGGCCTAGTGTGGTTGTGTACGTGTGATATACATACACTTTTTTTGGATCATATTTTCTATTCCGCTATTTAATCAAAAACCTTTGGGGATCAGTTAAATTGGGGGATAGTCTGTGTTGGTACGTGTGAGAGAGATCCACCTTTCCAAGTTGTTGGGGTTCATCTCATACTTCTGAAGATTTGAGGGTGCTGCCTGTTCCATACCCCCCCTACTCCTCATCTAGCCTTTTAGGGGTACAAACAATAGTAATTGGGGCCTAGTGTGGTTGTGTACGTGTGATATACATACACTTTTTTTGGATCATATTTTCTATTCCGCTATTTAATCAAAAACCTTTGGGGATCAGTTAAATTGGGGGATAGTCTGTGTTGGTACGTGTGAGAGAGATCCACCTTTCCAAGTTGTTGGGGTTCATCTCATACTTCTGAAGGTTTGAGGGTGCTGCCTGTTCCATACCCCCCCTACTCCTCATCTAGCCTTTTAGGGGTACAAACAATAGTAATTGGGGCCTAGTGTGGTTGTGTACGTGTGATATACATACACTTTTTTTGGATCATATTTTCTATTCCGCTATTTAATCAAAAACCTTTGGGGATCAGTTAAATTGGGGGATAGTCTGTGTTGGTACGTGTGAGAGAGATCCACCTTTCCAAGTTGTTGGGGTTCATCTCATACTTCTGAAGGTTTGAGGGTGCTGCCTGTTCCATACCCCCCCTACTCCTCATCTAGCCTTTTAGGGGTACAAACAATAGTAATTGGGGCCTAGTGTGGTTGTGTACGTGTGATATACATACACTTTTTTTGGATCATATTTTCTATTCCGCTATTTAATCAAAAACCTTTGGGGATCAGTTAAATTGGGGGATAGTCTGTGTTGGTACGTGTGAGAGAGATCCACCTTTCCAAGTTTTTGGGGTTCATCTCATACTTCTGAAGATTTGAGGGTGCTGCCTGTTCCATACCCCCCCTACTCCTCATCTAGCCTTTTAGGGGTACAAACAATAGTAATTGGGGCCTAGTGTGGTTGTGTACGTGTGATATACATACACTTTTTTTGGATCATATTTTCTATTCCGCTATTTAATCAAAAACCTTTGGGGATCAGTTAAATTGGGGGATAGTCTGTGTTGGTACGTGTGAGAGAGATCCACCTTTCCAAGTTGTTGGGGTTCATCTCATACTTCTGAAGGTTTGAGGGTGCTGCCTGTTCCATACCCCCCCTACTCCTCATCTAGCCTTTTAGGGGTACAAACAATAGTAATTGGGGCCTAGTGTGGTTGTGTACGTGTGATATACATACACTTTTTTTGGATCATATTTTCTATTCCGCTATTTAATCAAAAACCTTTGGGGATCAGTTAAATTGGGGGATAGTCTGTGTTGGTACGTGTGAGAGAGATCCACCTTTCCAAGTTTTTGGGGTTCATCTCATACTTCTGAAGATTTGAGGGTGCTGCCTGTTCCATACCCCCCCTACTCCTCATCTAGCCTTTTAGGGGTACAAACAATAGTAATTGGGGCCTAGTGTGGTTGTGTACGTGTGATATACATACACTTTTTTTGGATCATATTTTCTATTCCGCTATTTAATCAAAAACCTTTGGGGATCAGTTAAATTGGGGGATAGTCTGTGTTGGTACGTGTGAGAGAGATCCACCTTTCCAAGTTGTTGGGGTTCATCTCATACTTCTGAAGGTTTGAGGGTGCTGCCTGTTCCATACTCCCCCTACTCCTAGCCTTTTAGGGGTACAAACAATAGTAATTGGGGCCTAGTGTGGTTGTGTACGTGTGATATACATACACTTTTTTTGGATCATATTTTCTATTCCGCTATTTAATCAAAAACCTTTGGGGATCAGTTAAATTGGGGGATAGTCTGTGTTGGTACGTGTGAGAGAGATCCACCTTTCCAAGTTGTTGGGGTTCATCTCATACTTCTGAAGGTTTGAGGGTGCTGCCTGTTCCATACCCCCCCTACTCCTCATCTAGCCTTTTAGGGGTACAAACAATAGTAATTGGGGCCTAGTGTGGTTGTGTACGTGTGATATACATACACTTTTTTTGGATCATATTTTCTATTCCGCTATTTAATCAAAAACCTTTGGGGATCAGTTAAATTGGGGGATAGTCTGTGTTGGTACGTGTGAGAGAGATCCACCTTTCCAAGTTTTTGGGGTTCATCTCATACTTCTGAAGATTTGAGGGTGCTGCCTGTTCCATACTCCTCCTCCTACTGCTCAACCATCCTTTTAGGGGTACAAACAATAGTAGTTGGGGCCTAGTGTGGTGGTGTACGTGCGAGATACATACACTTTCTTTTTGATCATATTTTCTATTCCGCTATTCAATTAAAACCTTTGGGGATCAATTCAATTGCGAGATAGTCTGTGTCGGTACGTGTGAGATCCACCTTTCCAAGTTGTTGGGGTTCATCTCATACTTCTGAAGATTTGAGGGTGCTGCCTGTTCCATACTCCTGCTCCTACTGCTCAACCATCCTTTTAGGGGTACAAACAATAGTAATTGGGGCCTAGTGTGGTTGTGTACGTGCGAGATACATACACTTTTTTTGATCATATTTCCTATTCCGCTATTCAATAAAAACCTTTGAGGATCAATTGAATTGCGTGATATTCTGTGTCGGTACGTGTGAGATCCACCTTTCCAAGTTTTTGGGGTTCATCTCATACTTCTGAAGATTTGAGGGTGCTGCCTGTTCCATACTCCTCCTCCTACTCCTCATCCATCCTTTTAGGGGTACAAACAATAGTAATTGGGGCCTAGTGTGGTTGTGTACGTGCGAGATACATACACTTTTTTTGATCATATTTCCTATTCCGCTATTCAATAAAAACCTTTGAGGATCAATTGAATTGCGGGATAGTCTGTGTCGGTACGTGTGAGATCCACCTTTCCAAGTTTTTGGGGTTCATCTCATACTTCTGAAGATTTGAGGGTGCTGTCTGTTCCATACTCCTCCTACTCCTCATCCATCCTTTTAGGGGTAGAAACAATAGTAATTGGGGCCTAGTGTGGTTTTGTACGTGCGAGATACATACACTTTTTTGGATCATATTTCCTATTCCGCTTTTCAATAAAAACCTTTCTAGGGCAAGATCTTAAATTACAGAAATATGAGGAGACCGTCAAATAAGGGCCGTGGCCTGGGTCGTGGTGCTGCTGGTAGAGCTCCTGTTGCAAGGAGAGGACGTGGTCGATCTGTGCCAGCTACACGCACAAGTGAAACACCTTCCTCAAGTGTGAGTAGGCGACAGAACCTGCATCAGTATTTGGTAGGGCATCAAACGCCCCTAGAAGTGATGAGGCCAGAACAAGTTGAGGCGATAGTAGATTGGTTTGCTGCTGACAGTGCCTCCAGTTCCTTCACATTGTCTCCCACCCAGTCTACTGCAGAAAGGTCAGAGTTGGCACCTGCAGCCAATGTCCAACCGTCTTTCACCTCACCCCCTTGCAAATCAGGCCAGCAGTCTGAGCCCCAAGCCATACAGCAGTCTCTTATTCTTTTTGAGGACTCTGTCAGCAGGGTTTCCCAGGGCCATCCACCTAGCCCTGCCCCAGAAGTGGAAGAGATTGAGTGCAGCGATGCCCAACCACTTATTTCTCAAGATGAGTACATGCAAGGATCATCGCAGCACGTCTCCGATGATGACGAAACGCAGGTGCCAACTGCTGCGGCGTTCAGCATTGTGGAGACCGACAAGGAGGGCAGGGGTGAAGACTGGGTGGAAGATGATGTGGAGGACGATGAGGTCCTCGACCCCACATGGAATGAACGTCATGCAGGTGACCTGAGTAGTTTGGAGGAAGAGGCGGTGGTCGCACAGAGCCACCAGCACAGCAGAAGAGGGAGCAGGGTGCAGAAGCGGAGCGGCCGTGCCCTAGACACTACGCCCGCTACTGCCCAACGCAGCAAGGGAACGAGCGCACCAAAGTCAGCTCAAAGGAGTTCTCTAGCGTGGAAGTTCTTTAGAAAATGTGCTGATGACAGGACACGAGTGGTTTGCACCCTGTGCAATCAGAGCTTGAAGCGAGGCATAAACCTTCTCAACCTGAGCACAACCTGCATGATCAGGCATCTAAGTGCAAAGCACGAGCTGCAGTGGAGTACACACCTTCAAAACCAAGAAACGTCTCTGGCTCATCCTGCTTCCTCTTCTGCTGCAGTCTCGGCCGCTCCAGCCACATCTGTAGTGATACCGGCACCTGCCACCCCGCAAACAGACGATCTGTCAGCAACACCACCACCTGGGTCACCAACAACCATCTCCACAATGTCCCGTGGAAGCGTTCAGCTTTCCATCTCCCAAACACTTGAGAGGAAGAGGAAGTACCCCCCTACCCACCCGCGATCCCTGGCCCTGAATGCCAGCATTTCAAAATTATTGGCCTTTGAAATGCTGTCATTCCGTCTGGTGGAGACGCACAGTTTTAAAAACCTTATGTCGGTGGCTGTCCCACAGTACGTCGTGCCCAGCCGCCACTACTTTTCCAGGCAAGCCATCCCTTCCCTGCACAACCAAGTGGGGGAAAATATCAGGTGTGCACTGCGCAACGCCATCTGTGCCAAGGTCCACCTAACTACGGATACGTGGACCAGTAAGCACGGTCAGGGGCGTTATATCTCCCTAACGGCACACTGGGTAAATGCAGTGGCGGATGGGCCTGAGGCGGATAGCAATTTGGCGCATGTCCTTCCACCACCGAGGATTGCAGGGCGCTTCAGTTTGCCTCCTGTTCCTAACTCCTCCTACTCCGCTTCCTCATCCTCTACCGCCTCCTCATCCGGACAGCGTAACACCTTCACCACCAACTTCAGCACGGCCAGGGGTAAACGACAGCAGGCAGTTTTACAACTTGCCTGTTTGGGGGACAAACCACACACCGCGCAGGAGTTGTGGAGGAGCATGGAACAGCAGACAAATGAGTGGTTGCTGCCAGCGAGCCTCAAGCCCGGCCTGGTGGTGTGCGATAACGGGCGAAATCTCATAGCAGCTCTGGGCCTAGCCGGTTTGACGCACATCCCTTGCCTGGCGCATGTGCTGAATTTGGTGGTGCAGAGGTTCCTTAAAAACTACCCCGATATGTCAGAGCTGCTGCAGAAAGTGCGGGCCGTTTGTGCGCACTTTCGGCGTTCTCACCCTGCTGCTGCTCGCCTGGCAGCGCTGCAGCGTAACTTCGGCCTTCCCGCTCACCGCCTCATATGTGACGTGCCCACAAGGTGGAACTCCACCTTGCACATGCTGGAAAGACTGTGCGAGCAGCAGCAGGCCATAGTGGAGTTTCAGCTGCAGCACGCACGCGTGAGTCGCTCTGCGGAACAGCACCACTTCACCACCAATAACTGGGCCTCCATGCGAGACCTGTGTGCCTTGTTGCGCTGTTTTGAGTACTCCACCAACATGGCCAGTGGCAATGACGCCGTTCTCAGCTTAACTATCCCACTTCTATGCCTCCTTGAAAAAACAATTCGGGCGATGATGGAAGAGGATGTGGCACAGGATGAGGAGGAGGAGGAGGATGAAGAGGTAACATTTCCAAGGCTTTCAGGGCAGTCATTCGCAAGGGGCTCCGAGGGTGGGTTCCTGCACACGCAAACGCCAGGGACGCAATTGTCCAGCAGGGGCACAGTTCTGGAGGATGAGGAGGATGAGGAGGAGGAGGAGCTGGAGGAGGAGATGGAACCATGTTCACAGCAGGGTGGCACCCAGGCCAGCTCATGGCCATCACTGGTGCGTGGCTGGGGGGATACAGAGGACACGGACGATACACCTCCCACAGAGGACAGCCTTTCGTTGCCTCTGGGCAGCCTGGCACACATGAGCGATTACATGCTGCAGTGTCTCCACAACGACCGCCGAGTTGCCCACATTCTAACTTGTGCTGATTACTGGGTGGCCACGCTGCTGGATCCCCGTTACAAGGACAACGTACCGTCCTTAATTCACTCACTGGAGCGCGATCGCAAGATGCGCGAGTACAAGCGCACGCTGGTAGACGCCATGCTGCTGGCATTCCCATCTGACAGCGGGGCCACAGTGGAAGCACAAGGCAGAGGAGGAGGAGGAGGAGGTCGCCAACGCAACCAGGGCACCGCCAGCACCTCAGAAGGCAGGGTTAGCATGGCCGAAATGTGGAAAAGCTTTGTCAGCACGCCACAACAAACAGCAGCACCAGCAGCTCAGATGGAACGTCTTAGCAGGAGGCAGCATTTTACCAACATGGTGGAGCAGTATGTGTGCACACGCCTACATGTAGTGAATGACGGGTCTGCCCCCTTCAACTTCTGGGTCTCCAAATTGGGCACATGGCCTGAGCTTGCCCTTTACGCCTTGGAGGTGCTGGCGTGCCCTGCAGCCAGTGTATTATCTGAACGGGTATTTAGCACGGCTGGGGGCGTTATAACAGACAAGCGCAGCCGCCTGTCCAGAGACAATGTGGACAAGCTCACGTTCATTAAAATGAACCAGGCATGGATCCCACGGGACTTTTCCGTACCTTATGCAGAATAGCAATGGATACCGACCTTACCCACCCATTGTTCCATTTTTGCTCTTTCTCACTCTTTTGGGGTGTACCCTCATTTAAAATTTTTGAAAAGAAGCAGTGTTGGCTACCTCGTCCTCCTCCTCAGGGCCAGATTAATGTAGGGGCTATTGGAGCTGCAGCTCCAGGCCCCTACCTTTTATATAGGCCCCGGGTTGGCCATATTCACTGTTACCGCTCTTCTGTCACTTGTAAACACAGAAGTCTGGCTTCTATGCTCGCTTCCCCAGGCAGCACCCTCAGAACCTCCCCACACAGCGTGAAGGCCGGACAAGGAGGGACAGTTGGCGATGCATGGATGTGTTTATGGGCTTCAGAGACAGCATCCCATGTTGAATTAGGCATGCATGGCTGCACCCTTCCTCCTCTGGGTGCATGGCAAGGCACGGCCCTTAAGGCCCTTCAAAATCCTCAGCACCAAGCCCATGATGCTGTTAATCCGGCCCTGGTCCTCCTCCACCGCCGCTTCCACCTACACCGCCCATAGGTGTGCGCAGCCTATTGCATTAAGGTGTGCACCCCAAAGTTGAAATACACATGCATGTGTTTGCCAGCAGGGAGAGTAATGTATCGGGGCCATGTACCTGTAGGCAAGGAGAAATAGAGCAGAGCAGGTCCCAGGGAGATCTTTCCCATCTCCTCACTGGCAATGCTATGTGCCCTAGGTGATTAGGGTGTGCCCAGGCACACCCAGCACACCCTGTGCGCACGCCTATGTCACCGCCACATCCACCACCACCTCAACCTCCCTCCTACTCCATATGGGCCTCGTCCTTCAGAGATGAAGAAGAACATTGTTTTATTTTTCTGTTTTTTTTTGTTGTTTTAAGTTATTTCCCTATCCACATTTGTTTGCAGAGCACTTGCCATGCTCTTAATTACGTTTTGCTGCCATTTGCAGCACTCTAGCCCTTTCCTTTGGTGTTTTAGAGCCATTTTAGTGCCTTAAAGTTCGGGTCCCCATTGACTTCAATGGGGTTCGGTGTCCGGGAAAAGTTCGGTAAAAGTCCGGGACACGGACCCGGACTTTTTTTTAAAGTTCGGCCGAACCCGTCGAACACGGACATCTAGGTGTCCGCTCAACCCTAATGATGACCTCTTCACTGCTGCCTGTGACAATCCCACAAAACCCTCCTTAGCAACTGCTCTCTCTTTTTCCCCATTTCTCAGCTCTTCTCTTCCATCAGCTGCTCCCCTTACTCACTGCCCTGCATTCACATCCAGAACCTCAGTAAGCTAAAACCAAAAAGAAACAAACGTTTTTCCCAACTCGCACAATCCTGCCATTATCCAATCTTGCTTCCACGCCAGCCCATCTGCTCCAGTCTGCTTCCAGGCGACCGATCTGCTCCAGTCTTATGATCCAGTGCCTGTTGCTCAGCCTGATGTGCCTCTGCCTGCTGCCAAGCCGGATGTGCCTCTGCCCACTGCCCAGCCTGATGTGCCTCTGCCTATTGCCCAGCCTGATGTGCTTTTGCTCACTGCCCAGCCTGATGTGCCTCTGCCTGCTGCCCAGCCTGATGTGCCTCTGTCTGCTGCCCAGCTTGATGATCTGGTGCCTGCTGCCCAGCCAGATGATCCAATGCTTGCTGCCCAGCCAGATGACCTGGTGCCCAATGCCCAGCCTGCCTCTGGATGTCCTGTCCCTAACAACCTGCCTGCCTCTAATGGTCTGCTGCTCGATGACAAGTCTACCCATGATGATCTAGTGTCTGATGACCTGCCTTCCTCTGCCTCTGATGATCCGGTGTCACGTGTCCAGCCTGATAGTCCCATGCTCAATGTCCAGCCTGCTTCTGATGATCCTTTTACCAATGACCAGCCTGATCTTAGTTATCTTCTTCCTACCACCCAGCCAGGTTCTACTGACTCAATACCAGCTGCTCAGTCGGATTGTGCAAAGGCTAAGTGTCCACCTGCTAATGGCTCTGAGTCCTCATGTGCCTTATATGGGTTACCTGCTTGGCCTGAGATTCCTTTGACGGTTGCCTCTGTTGAGTCTCTCTTGCAGTGCGTTGTTCCTATGGCTCAAAAGCCTGGTGGACCGGACATACCCTTGGTAACTAGTAGCTGCATTTGCCTTCATGCTCCTGGTCATCTCCTGGGGAAAGGCAGAGTACTATCTGTGCCTTGCCATGATCCAGATGTGATTGCCACAGCTCCGGTGCACTACGGAACCCGGGTCGTGTACCAAGTGCCTCAGAGAGACACAGGTGGCTTTTGAAGTGCAGAGTAAGTCCTGGAAACCAGGCAAGCTACATGGTTATGGTGAGACACTTCAGTGTCAGAGTTCCGGTATTGTCACATGACCCCAGGGCAAAGTCTGCAGATAATTTGTGGGACTGCTGTTTTGAGGGACTTGGAGTATCGAATGCTGTACATCTCAGAGGATCTGGCCAGCAGGACACCCAGCCAGTTGCTTGACCCCGGGGGGGGGGGGTACCCAGTCAGTCCCCTGACCCAGGTTGAGGGACATTTTGTCTATTGTTGGATCTTGGCAGTAGGGTATCTCACTTGGAACCTGACACTTCTTCAGCTTACGAGGAACTTTTGCTCTGGACTTTCTTTTATAGAGTTGTTCAGTTATGGCTGTTTGGAGTGTCCAGAGGCTGCTCCTCAGAGGGGGGGGGGGCTGTAGTCTGGTGTCCACCAGCGGGTGTCTCTCAGCAGCCAGAAGATCATCTTATGTAATCGGTCATCACCTGATGCTTGTTGCAGGATGTGTATTTAAACCCTGTCCATGCTCTTCACTCTGGCATTAGTGTTGTCTCCATGTGCCCCTGACCCGCAATCCTGTATCCAGAAAAGTGATCCCGACCCTGCAGCCTGATCCCTTCCCACCTGTTCTCTCCTAGTACCCTCTCCCTGACCTGTCTTGCTCTCAGCTCCCTCTGCTTAAACTCCCGTGTATCACCCTGGCTCAGTTTTGATTATGCTTTGCATTCCCCATTTGCTGTATATATTGGGTTTAGGCAGTTTTTCTTTGTGTGTCACTATTTGTTTGGTTTTCTGGTTTGCTTTACTCAGTTTGGTATTTTGGAGGTGCATTTAAGTTTATGTTGTTCACTTATCTTTTAAATAAATTATGTTCTTTTAGTCCCTGTTCACACATATGCGATGCGGGAACCCTGCAAATCCACTGTGGGTTCCTGCATCGCACTCAACTCCCAGGCAGTTCACACTGCCCTATGCAAATTGCTGGGGGTGTCAATACAAAGTTAACGATACCCCCAGATCAGTTCACATATCGCAGTGAGAACTGTCAGTTCGGACATGAATCGGATCGCATAGGTGTGAACACCCATGCGATCCGATTCTGGTGAGGACCCAAAAAAGGGTCCTGTGCGAGTTTGGTCCGAATTTGATGAAAATTCAGCCATACAATCTGTATGGCTGAATTTGCATCGCAGAGAGATCACATGTGATTTGCAGAGCAGTGCGCTGCTAATTACATGCGATGTCTGTCATCACATATGTGTGAACCGGCTCTCACACTGTATTTGTTCCTGACATTCTTTTTGACAGTCCACGCATTTCTGGTTACACCAGCAGCTGAGAACATTCCCCCTGGGAGAGTGTGATTTGGATGCCTGGTAAAATCTGACTGTAGTAGAGAGCACTCCCACTGATTGTAAGGAAGGAAGAGGGACTGTTTCAACAGGATTTATAGAGAGAAATAACAGAAATGTCTATCCTTGTCTGACTTGAGTTGGACTTTTACTGAATCAAAGTAAATGTTGGGAGACCCAGAAGAGGGGGATCTGGAAAGAGACTAACATCATACAAGTTAAACTGTTATCTGCTGGGAACTGTGCTTTCTTCAAGGGCCCTAACTATGGCAGATTTTTTTATTTATTTTTTCACCATTCACTTGCCAGTGTTACAAAATGGAGGCTGTTATAGCCAGTTAAGACTGTCTTTATATATACTGTTGCAAGGTAAATGTAGTTCAATTCTGTTAGTCAGAATACTGATGGTTTAACCATATCTCACAGAGTAACATCATTGTCTTATTGATTGTTTGTACATAAGTTTAGTAATTCTTTCTTCATTTAGACTATGCTTAACCTAAAAAATTCTTTGAAGTACGTGGGTGTTGGTAAGTGCTGGATGAGTGAGGTGTGTCATCTTCAGGTGTGCAGTGAAATCACAAAACAATTCAGTAGTTCCTCTGTAGGTAGCGCTACAGGTATAATGTCGTAGATGTATATTTCTGAGTTCGTAGCATTAATGAAGTTAAGAAAAATTTTTGTTCCCTGTCTTTCCCCAATATAAGACCAATCCACTACTTTTTTCAGTCCAAATTTCCCCCTGATAAACATCATCCTAAAAGGTTTACCTGAGACCAGAATGATGAACACCCCCTCACTTATCTTGAGCATCGCTACCCTCCAACAGTATAGTCTTCTGCTACCATTTTAGTGTTTCACATGACAGTCTCTAATAGAGCAGTCTCTCAAATCTTAAAAGATATTTTTTGTTTTTAAAGTGTTGCTCTAACAGAATGATTTCCCATATGCTTTCTTTAGCTTTTCAAACTTTAGAGGGGCATTCTGAAAGGGCAACCACTAATATGGCATCCTGTGTCTTATAATGAAACCTTTGGCCAACAAGAAATTCTCTCACATGAAAAGGTAATTTTCTCTAAAAATGTCCCCATTCTCACAAGGCAATGTATGACATTCTCTTTTCATTTCTCATTTGGTATTATCTTTTAAATTTTCCAATGGTGCTGATGAACATATGTAACCAATCTGCTGATGAGAACCTGAGAAATGTCCCCTTTTAGGTGATAATCACCCTTCCAATTGATAAACGTATGTGTCTATTCCTGGTAACCACTGTTAACGTACTTTTCCAGATGACTAAAGACTTCTCTAATCCCAACAATGACTGATGATATTTGCAGTGCTGAAACTAACCCTACCTCACCTTTACCACTGTTTTTTTTTTTTTTTTCATTCTCTTTTCAATAGTTTTTATTAAAGTTTCAAAACATCAAACATAAAATACAGTACAGGTAAACGTAATGGTTGTATAACATTGAACAAATATAGTAAACACACTAGAGTATACCATACAAAACCGTGACGGATACATTTTTGGATTCCCCAGTACTCAATGTCCGGGCCCCCCCCCGGAGACCAGGCCCCAGTCCAACTTCCCCCGCGCTGAGCCGAAGGTTCGGGCCGCCGGACCACCCCCAAGGGGATCAATACTGTGGTCCCACGCCCTCCCCCCCCCCACCCCCGCAGGAGCTGGGACCCAGCCCCCGGCGTACACCCAGAGCTTCCCGAAGCTAACAGGAGGTGCGTCCACAAAGAACCTTAACTCTAGCATGCTATAGAACATTACGTTTGCAATATCCACGCAGATGAACACAGAGACCATCAACCGGACGGTCTAAACATCAGCCTCAGATAGAAATATATGTCATCATTAATAATGTGATCAAGTAAAGATCAAGCCCGAGCAAGAGGAAAACCCCTCAGCTCGGGTACTTTAGCAACCAAGGACTCCATTCACGGTCAAACAGCAGGCTTCTATCGCTGGAGTTGGCAAAGAACTGTTCATAGGAGTAGTGGGTTCTAACCCTGTTTATGACATCTGTCACCATGGGTGCATCAACAGACCTCCACGCCGCGGTGACAGACATCCTAGCAGCTGTGAGAATGTGAGAGGTCACACAACGAAACGGTCGTGGAACCTTGTCAATACCCAAGTTCAATAGAGCTAGGGCTGGGGACATGGACAGCGAAATTCCCGTTATAGAAATAAGTAGTGCAAACACCGCTGCCCAATATCCTCTCAGCTTCCTACACTGCCACAATAGATGGAATAGTGTACCTCTACCCCCACACCCCCTCCAGCATAGGACTGGTGCATCTTTGAACATCTTAGCCATCTTCACAGGTGTCAGATAACTACGGTGGAGAAATTTGAGAGCCACCTCCCAGTGGTTAGTACAATGCGTAAATGTGTAAAAGGAGCGAATAGCCAGCCGCCATTCCAGCTCCGAAAATGCCACTGAAAGGTCGCCCTCCCAGGCCACCATACTAGCCGACTTGACCCATCCACGCTGGAAGCGCAGACGATGGTAGAACCACGACAACCCCCTCGTTTTACGATACTCCTTGTGCAAATAGTCCCAGATCTCAGAGGGCACCTCAATAATCGGGTTGGGAAACTTAATGTGGTAATGGTGTAGCTGTGCATGAAAGAAGGAGGACGGGGTTCCGACCTGCCCACGGACATCATGGTATGTGAAGGTATCCGGGAACAATGTCCTCGGAATTTTCAGGGAGGGAAGCAGGAACTGATAGGCTGCCAGTGTTAATTCTCTCTTAGCTATCTGGGTTCCCTCCATCCTCTGTACCTCCCCCCAAGCTCCCAGTGTGGCCCGCAGTGAGGACAGGCTGGGAATGTGCACCTCCCTTTTCGTCAATACGGCCTGAAGCAGAGATGGTAGATCTCGCTGCGCCACCATTGCCCTCTCTAACAGCACCCATAGTTTGTCCGAAATTGGATCGAACCAAGCTTTCGCTTGGTCCAACAAGGCAGCAGAGTGGTAGGACTTAAGATGAGGGAAACCCACCCCCCCGAAACCCACCCCCCCAGCCGATCTAGATTTAAGTAACGTGGAGTATGACAATTTAGGTACCCTGCCCTCCCATAGGAACTTCCGGAAGAGCTTATCCATACCTCTAAAGAAGGATTTGGGTAACAATATAGGGAGCGTCCTAAAATAGTACAATATTTTGGGGAGCGCTATCATTTTAAGGGCAGCTATGCGGCCCATCCAGGAAAGATCGTAGGACGCAATGTGCTGCAAGTCCCCCGTAACAATGGACTGTAATTTAGCAAAGTTGGTCTGGTACGTTAAGGATGTCGGCGCCACTAGGGAGATACCCAGATACGTAAGGGACTTGTTAGTCCATTGAAAAGGATATTTTGACTTCAGGAACTTCAAGATCGGAGGGTTCAGGGAGAGTGGTAAGCACACGGACTTAGTGACATTGAGTTTGTAGTAAGAGACTGTCCCAAACCTGTCTAGCTGTTGCTGTACGTAGTGCAATGACTTTACAGGGGAAGTTAAGGTCAGGATCACATCATCCGCAAAAAGCCCGATTTTGTGATCCCTACCTCCCACCGAAATCCCAGATATATTAGGGTCGCTCCTAATCGCCTCAGCCAGAGGTTCCATAACCAGAGTGAAAATCAAGGGGGAAAGGGGGCACCCCTGACGGGTCCCGTTTGTAATGTTGAAATTAGATGATAAAGCACTTGATGTAAATACCCTAGCTGAGGGCTTGGTGTACAATGCTGAGATAGCCGAGAAGATGTTCCCCCTCAACCCGAATTTAGTAAGTGTCGCTCTAAGGTACCCCCAGTGAACCCTATCGAACGCTTTTTCAGCATCTAATGTCAGGAACACCGAGGGCACCTTCCGGGTTTCAGCTATCTGCACCAGGTCCAGCATCCTCCTGGTACCATCCGGCGCCTGTCTCCCTTTCACAAAACCCACTTGGTCAGCCTTGACCAGGTGAGGAGTCACCTCAGCCAGTCTGACCGCTAATATTTTGGCATACAACTTGAGATCGGTGTTTAAAAGGGAAATGGGGCGAAAATTCTGGGGAGCATCTGGCGCCTTCCCAGGTTTTGGAAGTGCCACGATAACCGCCTGGAGCATCTCCTCGGGGAAGGAGGAGCGCTGAACAGCGGCGTTGAACATCCTACTTAGATATGGAGACAGAACCTGACTAAAGGCCTTATAGTATTCTGAGGAGAAGCCATCCGCTCCCGGTGATTTATTGGAGGGCAAAGAAGCTATGGCTAGTCGGATCTCCTCTTCGGTTATGGGGGCATTAAGGGATTGCAACATATGGTCCGTAACCCCTGGGAGATGAAGGGTATCTAGGAAGTCAGCTATGAGGGAATCTGTAGGCTGTGGGGTAATCACATCATCCTGGAGATTATACAACGAGGTATAGTAACTCGAGAAAGCATTAGCGATCTCATTAGGGTGTCGCACCTGATTACCAGAAACGGGATCAGTGATAGAGGCCAGCTTAGTTTTTTGTTGTCTTTTCCTTAAGTAGTTAGCTAACATTTTCCCTGACTTATTTCCTTGAGAGTAATGCCGCGCTTTAGTGCGAAAGAGGAGGTATTGATGTTCCTCCATAAGCTTAGCTCTAACCTGCAGTCTACAGTTTGTGAGGTCTCGCAAAAAGAGCTGGGACGGATTCAGTTTATGCGCTGATTCTAGTGCTTTAAGTTTCTCCATTAGGGCCCTAAGCGCCTCCGTTCTTGCTCTTTTAGCCCTAGAAGCCTGCTGAATGAGCAACCCTCTCGAGAACGCCTTATGAGCGCACCACAAATGAAACACATCAATCCCAGGGGTATCGTTGTACCCAAAATAGTCCCTTATCTGACCACCCAGTCGGTCCCTATGAGCGGGGTCCCGGAGCAAAGAGACATTGTTGCGCCACAAATGCACCGGCGTTGTCACGTGAGACTCCGAGACCGCCACCGAAACCGGCGCGTGGTCAGACCATGATATAGAATGTATCACAGAATTCTCCACTGCCCTCAAAAATTGCAAATCGGCCACAAACAAATCCAGCCGCGAATAAGATTTGTGAGGGGCCGAAAAGTAGGTAAAATCCCTTTCCGTGGAGTTAAAGCATCGCCACACATCATACAGGTCAGAGGCATGCAAGAACCTCTGCAGAGTAGCCCTTGCACGTCCCTGAGCTGGAGAACAATCCAGCTCCTGGTCCACCACACAGTTGAAATCCCCACAATACACCGTGAGACCTTTCTTCACGCGATCCACCTTCTTGACTAATGCTTTAAAGAATTTGATCTGGCCCTTGTTCGGGGCATAAAGATTTACGATTGTATATGTAGTGTTGTTGATGTCGCAGATCAATATCACGTATCGACCTGCCTCATCTGACACCACTTCATGCAGCTGAAATGCCACAGAATGTTTAACTGCAGTGAGCACCCCCTTTTTTTTGGATTCCCCAGAAGAGACAAATATATGTGGATAAGCCTTATCCGTGCATTTAGGTGGGTTGGATCGCGCAAAGTGGGTCTCCTGTACACATACAATATCACCCTTGAGGGTGCGAGCCTCTCTCCAGAGGGACCTACGTTTGAACGGGCTGTTCAGTCCATGGGCGTTAATAGAGACAATTTGAATAACCATTTAAAATGGTACCGTAATGATCATTGCAGTCCAATCTATATGCAGAGACAAGGACTCTGTAAGATATGGTTGGGGACCATGAATAGCCTCCAGCATCAGCGACTAGACCTAAATTGGAGGGTAACACTAGGCCGTGGCCGTCACAGTACCTGCAGTCCATGTAGAATAAGGTCAGAACTGAGCAACTTGTCCTCGCTGGTGTAATGGAACCGTGGGAGTCCTTGGTTACAGGGTGAGTGGTTTCCAGGTGTAAGTAGCTTGCAAAGAGGCTGAAGAAATGAAAGAAACAAAATAAAACAAAACATGGAAGTAACAAAGGTAACAAACCAAAAGCTTGGGGTAAACCCCATCATGCGATTCAATCGCAGGTAGTGGTAAGGGGGGTAATAGCACCGGCCTCCCGGATACCCCTTGAACTCCAGCATGTCGGTCAGGGAGAAAAAAAAGGGAAACAGACAGACCCCCTAAAACCTCTCTGGATCTGCTGAAGAGACCTCCAGGGAAAAGGGACAGACCATTAGAACCATCGGGGCCAACGGGAAGGGACCCAAAGTTCATTTGTTGACTCGGCGCCATTCAGGTTCAAGTCGAGCTGGCGGATCTGTACTCGGCGGTGAGCTCTGCTGATCCGGGATAATTCCCCACTGCTTAGTCAGCGCAAAGCCCTCATGCACTGAGCGAATAACATGTGTGCGGCCCTCCTTGATTATGAGCAGCTTGGTAGGGAATCCCCAGGAATAAGCAATGTTGTTGTTCCGTAGTAGCTTGGTCAAGGGAACTAGTTTCCTCCTCGCCGCCATTGTGAACTGAGACAGGTCTGCGTAGACAGATATATCATGATACGGGTCCGGCAGCGGTGAATGCTTCCGTGCGAACCTCATGAGATCGTCTTTGACATGAAAAAAATGGATGCGGGCTATAACATCCCGTGGCACCTTGTCTGGAAGATGTTGCGGCTTTGGCAAGCGGTGGGCCCGATCTACCACTACTTCCGTCACAGGTGTGTCAGGCATCAGAGCCAAAAGCATGGCTTGGACATACGGCCTCAGGTCTGACGGGGGAATAGACTCCGGGACCCCCCGAAGTTTAACATTGTTTCGGCGGGCCCTGTCCTCCAGGTCCGCCATCTTGCTCTTTAGGGCCTCCAGGTCATCGTCCTGCCCGTTATGAGAGTCAACTAGTTCGTTATGCGCTAGCGTGAACTCCTCCATTTTGGATTCCAAATGGTCCACCCTGCCCCCGAGTTCAACTACATCGGTTTTAATTCCATTGACACAGGCCACAATTTCCCTGTGAAAAGCGCCATTAATAGTGAGGAGCATTTCCTTCATAGTGGCATCTGTGAGAGGCTGCCCTGTAGTAGGAAAGTCTTTAAAGTTCTCATAGAACTCCAGCGTGCTGTTCAGGGACCCCTCCCCCGCCCGCTCATCTCCTGCCCATCTGTGGCTTTCAGACCTCTTGGGCGCCGATTTGTGGGGGCTGTGGGCAGGTGAGGTCCCCTGGGATGATTTGCTGCTCGCGGCGGGGGAGATAGAGCCGGAGGTCCGCTCGTGAGTTCGCCGCGCCTCTCCGGAGGCTCCGGCGCCTCGGGCCTGCAAGGAGGACTCGGCGCCATCTTGTGAGCGCGGGGTGCTGGAGGTGGCGAAAAAGTCCGTCAGTTTACGGGGTGCCCCGCTGTCTTTACGCTTCCTCATGGTGGTCTAGAGGTTCCTGAGTGGTGTATGAGGGGATTAGGAGCCGGAGGTGCTTACCCACGTCGCTTGGCTGTCGGTGGAGATACCGGGAGAGACGGAGCTCGGATCCTAAGCGGCCATCTCCTTCGGCTGCCGGCCACGCCCCCTTTACCACTGTTTTTAACGCATACTGTTAGACAGGATAATTTGATTGGTTGCAGGCTTGTCGTTAAGTTGCTGAAGACACCATATGGCGAAATACATTGATGTCCGTCTGCCTACACTTCCTTACTAACCAGTGACGTCACTTCTGGCGACTCCATGGAACGCACGCCGTCCGGCTTCTCGGAGCGTTTAAAGAGGGGTGAGCCCATTACATGGTTGAGGAAAGTGCATGCAATTGATATGCAATCTGAGCTGGTGGCAGTCAAGGCACATACTATGTAAGTCTAACTATTGATGTGTGCCTGCATTTTAATATTTAATAAAACAGTGTTGCACTATTATAAGTGTTTCTGTTTTACCTCCATATAACCAACATCGGCCATCTTAGCGGGATTAGAGAGGTGCAGACCTATCCAGGTCTCCTGATTGCTGATAAGGCTGTATGGTCCCTGGGACCTGGCACTTCTGGTGAGCAGATTTATGAGCTATATCACGAGGTGGAGCACTTGAATCAAAATAAGAAAGCATGGTGTGGGTGACAGCATTTATTGAGCACTATTCCACTTAACCACTTAAGCTCCGGAAGTTTTTACCCTCCTAAAGACCAGGCTGTAATTTAACTAACAATTGCTTGGTTGTGCGACGATGTACCCAAATACAATTGATGTCCTTTTTCTTCCCACAAATAGAGCTTTCCTTTGCTGGTATTTGATCACCTCTGCGTTTTTTAGATTTTGGGCTATAAACAAAAAAATAGCGACCATTTTGAACAAAAAAACACAATATTTTTTTACTTTCTGCTATAAAACATTCCCAATAAAAACATTTTAAAAAATCTAGAGTATAATGTGTATATATGTCTATTACAATAAACTTTTTTAAAGATAATGCACTAGGCTGGTGCGCCCTCTGTCCATTTCTCTTTTCCAGCAAAACAAATGGTACAGGGGTGTTAACCCTTCCCTATGCTATCTAAAAAACGTAAAAATGATTCTTTTGGCTGGAGCTGCTCTTAAAAAATGTACCGGTTCTGACTTAAAAACAAATTCGACTTAAGAACAAACCTACAGTCCCTATCTTGTTTGTAACCCGGGGACCGCCTGTACAGTGATCAGTGCTAAATAAACTGTTACTGTATAAATGACACTGGCAGAGAAGGGGTTAATACTGGGGGTGATCAAGGGGTTAAGTGTGAGCCTAATTGTGCTTACTAACTGTGGGGGGGGGCTCTGTGACAGACACATAGAGATCGGTGTTTCAGCTTAGCTAAGACACACAATCTCACTGTGCCTGTCTGACAGGAAAGCCACCTGCCTTGTTTACATAGGCAGGCGGCTCTCCTGTCAGTTTCCTGGAAGATCTGACTTCTGCTGTGTCTAATCCGCGTGCACATAATCATGTAGATCTACGTGATTATGCGCAGCCGAGCCGCCCTGCTGCAGTAAATCTGCGTGGGGCGGTCAGTAAGTGGTTAAGAAGACTTAATTGTATATGGACTGTGAATGCTTCACCTTTATTCATTTCTGCTGGTTATATAGCAATAGTGTATTGTTGTGTTCACACTATTGGCACATTTGTATGTTAGTTTCCATTATATCTACATTAGCCATCACTTAACAGCACCTGCTTTATATGTATTATTTTTGTTTTTAGTGTTTTTCACTTAAAGGGGCAGCAGTTAAGGGAACTCACTATATGGATGAGGCTCCCTTCATGATTATTGTCGGTAAGTTGAGCTAGGAATTTTCTTTGGTTTTGTTTGATATGCGTGGCCCTTCCATGTGCTCCTTGCTGAAAAGGCCAGTTATAGGTGGGGCAGTGGCCATTTGTTTATACTGTTGGAATACTGATGAGTGGATGTACTGGACACCTTTTGCTGCCATTGTGCTATATTATGGGTGTCCAGTCTGCCCCTGTGCCTATAAGGAGGTGTGGGCTCCATCCAGGCTTACCTGTCTTCTGCCTATCCATTATAATGCATGTGCTTCCACTATGGAGGCTCTTAAAATTTAGAGTTAGGACTGCAGATAATACTGGGATGCTGTAAAGTGGCAGCGCAGCTTATGCATGTATTTGCAAAAGTGTGCTAACTAAACCCCTGTTTTTAATGCATACTGTTAGACAGGATAATTTGGTTGGTTGCAGGCTGGTCGGTAAGTTGAGCTGGGATTTTTCTTTGGTTTTGTTTGATTACCTCACCTTTATCCTCTTTGGGCTACTTCACACTTTGCACTTCCAGCTTGTGAGCACTCTTCCCTACCCCAGTTATTTATACATAACGGCTTTTATGAAAACAGTAAAAGGGATGCCTTATCCTTCCTGAACCCCTAAGCAATACCTTATTCCAAATATAATGTGAGTGTTCCCTCATCTACTCTCGTGATGAGCGTGGGTTCATCATCCATACATTAAGGAACGCAATTAAATAGTGTATTGATAACACTGCATATGATGTTACCTGGGTACACCAGTACGCGTAGAATTGGCAGTTCATAGGACACCTCATAATAGCTATATTTCTTGACCATGATATTTTGTATGTATCTTTAAGGGCTCTTTCACATGGGCGATCCGATCAGATCCGCCTGTCAGTTTTTTAGGCGGATCTGATTGGATCCTCCATGCAGCTCTATGGGGCAGCGGGTGTCAGCGGAGACACCTGCCATCCGCATCCGATCCTGTGCTTGAAATCTGGACGGAGGGAAACCCTATTTTTCCATCCGTTCAGTAATCGGATCGGATCGGATCTGATGAGAGCGGACAAGCGGTCCGCTCTCATCCTATCCCCCATAGAGGGCAGCGGGGGCTGAGACACCTCCCTCTCCGCTCTGCAAGCGTAGACGGAGCTGTCACCTGCCCGGCTCAGCGGGGATCGCGGATCGATCCCTGCTGAGCAACACGGATCCGCCTACGGAGCGGACCGTGTGAAAGAGCCCTTATATGATTAAATCTGTTTTTAACAATATCTGTTTTTGAATAAAATATGAATTATTTTATATATGCTTGCCGTTTTTACTGTAAGTATCAGACCCCTTAAAATCCCACTAACAATCGTGACCATGTTTGGATTCTAGGACCATGTGGTCATGTGTCAATTTGTTTCTTTCCTATTTGTAAATAGCACCAATAATATTATTAAATAAAGCAGTTCATGTGTACATAGTGTAAAATCAATAAAGTGTTTCAGATGTGTGGGAATAAATATAAGAATTATTGCATTAAATTGTGGGTGAACATAATAATCGATCAAAAAATGTCCATGCAAAAGTGCAAAAAAATATATATAAGTGGCCGCTCACCTCTATATACACTCATAGGAGCATTTTGTGATAAGTATCACCAGGCTTGGAACAGGATCTTCCTCCACAGCTGGGGCATTTATTGGGGTCACTAATAAATCCCTTGCTCCTTAGGGGATACAGCCAGTGAGTGGTTCATTAAGCCGCCTCTTTAAATTGTAATGGCCAGGTATTCCTCCCGATAACTCCCGCTCATGTCAGGATTAGGAACACAATAAATAGGATCTCATGGTGTAGTAGGTAAAATTTATTAAACCAAAACATAGTAAAACTCACAATTCAGTAGGAACAAACGAGTAGCCACCGATGCGGTAAAGATCCAATACTTCCGGTCTCAGCCGTAGACCGGAAGTGAAGTCACCTGTCTCCTCCCGACGCGTTGCGTCACTACACTTTTTCAAGCGTAAGGCCGCAGCATAAAAGACAGCATGAATCCACCAGGGAGACTCATCGTAAATAGCATTAACTCAGTAGGATCCAGATTGGGAGAATACATTGACTGGTTCCTACAACCGGTAGTGCAGAAAACTAGAACCTAAAAGATACCAAAGATCTAATACAATATTTGAAAAACATAGAAATCAACTCAGAAGTAATCCAACTGGCCACAGCAGACGTGGCAAGTCTATATACCATTATAGACCATCAAGAAGCCATATCTGCTACAAAATGGGCCCCTAGAGAAATGAGTAAACTTTAGTATAAACTTAGGAGATTTCTAGTAAAATGCCTTAAATATAGTCTAGAGCATAATTATTTTTGGTTTAACTCTGAGTAATATAAACAACTACAAGGTGTGGCGATGGGAGCCAAATATTCGCCAAGCGTAGCTAATCTTTTTTTTGGCAAAATGGGAAGAATCAGCTATTTATAAAAATCGACCAAACCAATTACTTGTTTATAAGAGATTTAGAGACAATATTATTATTCTTTGGGCTGGAGACAAGGAAAGCTTGTTAAAATTCGGAGAATCACTTTCTCACAATGATTAAAACATCACCCTATCATGGGACATTAGTGAAGAAAAGATTACATTTCTAGATCTAGAAATCTGGCGAGAACAAGATTCATTAAAAACCAAAACTTTCTTCAAACCAGTAGACAGGAATAGTTATCTACCCATGAACAGCTGTCACCATATGCCCTGGCTGATCAATATCCCGAAAGGCCAGCTTATGCGTTTTAGGCTTAATTGTACAGACAAGAGGGATTACGAACATCAAGCTGAAATATTGGGAACACGGTTTATTGAAAAAGGCTAGAAGACAGAAGATACAAGAAGTGGGTAACATAAAAAGAGAAAATCTGATAGAAAATACCAACGTAAAATACAAACATGAGGCAACATATCAAAATCCCTCCCTGATTCTTGATTTTAACGTACAACATAAGAAATTAGAAGCCTTCATAAAAAAACACCGTAAATTTCTGCTAGCGGATAGAACCCAAGCAGAATTTCTACCACAATACCCTAGATTTGTATATAGAAGAGCACCAACACTCCGCAATATGATGGCAAAAAATATAATTGATCAACCGAAGATAAATAATTTCAGTTTTTTTTTTTTTAAGGAAAGGGGTTCTACCCATGTAAAAACAGTTTTGCCTGTAAAAAAACATCATCGAATAAAAAGAAAACAGAAGAAATTGGATAAACAAGCACAGGGAAGGCCTATACAATTAAAGAATTTATATCCTGAGAACAGAGGGAGTGGTCTTTATCTTTGAATGCCCTTGTCATTTTCAAAATGCAGGAAGAACTAAAAGAACCCTCTGGAAATGCCTGCGAGAAAATATACAAAACATTCAAAAAGGCTTTCCAAAACATAGTGTCACTAAACACTATGCCGAGGTACATCACAAAGATTCCTCATCCCTCATTTTTTTTTGGGGGGGGGGTAGAAAAATATAAATGGCACTGGAGGGGGAGTAACAAAGTGAAAACCCTAAGTCAAACTGAGTCTTGCTGGATTTTTGAAAAATGCAAACACTCACACCTCCAGGACTCAACATTGAATTTGATCTAAATTGTTTTATATCTGACTGTTACCATCCCTTTTTCTATACACATCTTTTATTACTTTTGGATATAATCTAGAGTTATTTTGAGGTTCTATCTTGTTTATATACACTTCCATGCCCTTTTCTCTATTTAGATTTACATTGTAGTTTTTAACATTTGGAGGCCTTTACATGTTTTTTGTAATGTTGCCATGCATTCATGGTTTCCATTATTTAAAAAAAATAAAATAATAAATTTGGGTTGCTACCATTTTACTTTCTCTGGGTATCTATTTATATGATTATGATCCATCTATTATCTAGTCCTTTTTTTATTATTGTATGTGGATTCATGTCATTTGCATTGAAATTTTGAGTTGGTTGTGGGAACCTTATCCAATTCACTTATGAAGATTCGCATGTATACATGTTTCCTCTTTGAGCCAATATTATGCTCGTGACATTATCATCATAAATTTAATATTATTGGTCTATTCTATATTGAATCAGACACTTATTGCATCCAAATCTTTTTTATGAATTGTATGATTTATATCCTGGGTATTCATCATGCCATTTTGTTTATTTTGATTTATTTTTAATGTTTGAGCCCGTGATTGATCCAATCCCCTTGGCTGTTCTTTTTATTATTCAGAATGTGAATTATGGACCTTAGAACTAGAAATGTCCCAAACTATTCGCCGGTGAACAGTTCCCGGCGAACATCGCTTGTTCGCCACGGCGGGCGAACATATGCAATGCTTGGTCCGCCCCCTATACATCATCATTGAGCAAACTTTGACCCTGTACCTCACAGTCAGCAGACACATTGCAGCCAATCAGCATACCCTCCCTCCCAGACCCTCCCACCTCCTATAAAAAAGCAAGACAGCATCCATCTTAGATTCATTCTGAAGCTGCAGTGTTAGTTAGAGCAGGGAGATTGCTGCTGCTGCTGAATTAATAGCTAGGCCAGTGCTCTGTGTCCACGCCAGTCCTCAAAGACTCATCTGCTATAAGGACAGCGTCCTGACAGCACCCCAAAAAGCCCTTATATATATACACAGTGCCTTGCAATTCGGCCCCCTTGAACTTTGCGACCTTTCGCCACATTTCAGGCTTCAAACATAAAGATATAAAACTGTAATTTTTTGTGAAGAATCAACAACAAGTGGGACACAATCACGAAGTGGAACGAAATTTATTGGATATTTCAAACTTTTTTAACAAATAAAAAACTGAAAAATTGGGCGCGCAAAATTATTCAGCCCCATTAAGTTAATACTTTGTTAATACCACCTTTTGTTGCGATTACAGCTGTAAGTCGCTTGGGGTATGTCTCTATCAGTTTTGCACATCGAGAGACTGAAATTTTTGCCAATTCCTCCTTGCAAAACAGCTTGAGCTCAGTGAGGTTGGATGCAGAGCGCTTGAACAGCAGTTTTCAGTTCTTTCCACAGATTCTCGATTGGATTCAGGTCTGGACTTTGACTTGGCCATTCTAACACCTGGATATGTTTATTTGTGAACCGTTCCATTGTAGATTTTGCTTTATGTTTTGGATCATTGTCTTGTTGGAAGACAAATCTCCATCCCAGTCTCAGGTCTTTTGCAGACTCCATTAGGTTTTCTTCCAGAATGGTCCTGTATTTGGCTCCATCCATCTTCCCATCGATTTTAACCATCTTCCCTGTCCCTGCTGAAGAAAAGCAGGCCCAAACCATGATGCTGCCACCACCATGTTTGACAGTGGGGATGGTGTGTTCAGGGTGATGAGCTGTGTTGCTTTTACGCCAAACATAACGTTTTGCATTGTTGCCAAAAAGTTCGATTTTGGTTTCATCTGACCAGAGCACCTTCTTCCACATGTTTGGTGTGTCTCCCAGGTGGCTTGTGGCAAACTTTAAACGACAGTTTTTATGGATATCTTTAAGAAATGGCTTTCTTCTTTGCCACTCTTCCATAAAGGCCAGATTTGTGCAGTATAGGACTGATTGTTGTCCTATGGACAGAGTCTCCCACCTCAGCTGTAGATCTCTGCAGTTCATCCAGAGTGATCATGGGCCTCTTGGCTGCATCTCTGATCAGTCTTCTCCTTGTATGAGCTGAAAGTTTAGAGGGACGGCCAGGTCTTGATAGATTTGCAGTGGTCTGATACTCCTTCCATTTCAATATTATCGCTTGCACAGTGCTCCTTGTGATGTTTAAAGCTTGGGAAATCTTTTTGTATCCAAATCCGGCTTTAAACTTCTCCACAACAGTATCTCGGACTTGCCTGGTGTGTTCCTTGTTCTTCATGATGCTCTCTGCGCTTTAAACGGACCTCTGAGACTATCACAGTGCAGGTGCATTTATACGGAGACTTGATTACACGCAGGTGGATTCTATTTATCATCATTAGTCATTTAGATCAACATTGGATCATTCAGAGATCCTCACTGAACTTCTGGAGAGAGTTTGCTGCACTGAAAGTAAAGGGGCTGAATAATTTTGCACGCCCAATTTTTCAGTTTTTTATTTGTTAAAAAAGTTTGAAATATCCAATAAATTTCGTTCCACTTCATGATTGTGTCCCACTTGTTGTTGATTCTTCACAAAAAATACAGTTTTATATCTTTATGTTTGAAGCCTGAAATGTGGCAAAAGGTTGCAAAGTTCAAGGGGGCTGAATACTATCGCAAGGCACTATATATATATATATAATTATATATATATATATATTGCAGTTGCCTGCCCGTGTGTGAGAGGCCACAGGCCCACAGACTGTACTGTGTGCACACCACTCATATAGGGTGGCACAGTACATTGCACGGCGCACGCGCAGTGCCCCAAATTGGAAGTAAGAGGACTGACAAACCACCTTTTTCCATCTCCCGGTTCCTAAAATCTATTCCATACACCGGCCCCTGATAGGGGACGTAACAGGGATTAAACAGATAAGAATAGTACTACTTAACACACCACTCATATAGGGTGGCACAGTACACCTAAATTGGAAGTAAGAGGACCGACCAACCATCTTTTTCCATCTCCCGGTTCCTAAAATCTATTTCATACACCTGATAGGGGACAAAACAGAGATTAAACTGCTAAGAACAGATTTTTTTAATTTAAAAAAAAGAGGACAGCCTCTGCGGAGCTGGGTATTTTTTGGCCGTGTTACTGAACGCTCATGCACAATGGCTGTAGGCTCATGCATCCTTTTGCGGAGGTGACAAACCTGGTCAGTCAAACCCAAGGCAACATCATCGACCTCATCCCACATGCGTTTTTTCTGGAGCGTGCCCTGTGAAGAGTGCTGGATTAGGCCGTAGATGAGCATGAAGAGGAAGAGTTTTGGTCACCATCACCACCAGAAGCAGCCTTGTCGTCGTCGATTGCTGGACCTGCGGCAACGCAGAGAGAGGAGTCTGAAGAAGAGAAGTCAGAGGAGGAAGGTGGCTTTGAGGAGGTGAAAGACCAACTACAGCAGGTGTCCCAGGAGGCTTGTTGTCACCTTTCGGGGACCCTTGGTGTTGTACGTGGCTGGGTGGAGGAAGAGACCCTCAATGACGTCAGTGAGGACAAGGAACAGGACATGGCTAGCTTGGTATCCAGATAAAAGGAAAAATAAATCTATGCGCTACCACTAGAAAAAAGGGCGGGGATAAGGAGGGAGCTAATCTGCAGAATGGAGCACCCGGACTCTGCAGCTAATTCCTTAGTGTCACCACATACAAAGTAAATTAAAGAGAGAAAGAAGAATCAGCGCAAGATGTCCCTACTGGATGAACCATAAATAAAGGAATAAAACTGATAAGAAGATAAATAATTCTTAAATTCTTCTAAAATCATAAAAATATAAATGATGTGCAAAGATCAAGTGCTTATTAAGTGGAATAAAGGTTGATGACAAAATACTTATACAAAGATGTAAAGAGTGCTCCTATAAATAATTAATTAAGAACTTGGAAAGGAAGCATCTTAATAAAAAAAATAAATGAAGTGATGTGAAAAATCAGGTGAGTGCCCTCTGAAGGGTGAACCCCTGCAACCAAAGGTTGCACAATGGGTGTGCAAATAATTACTTGCTAATTCACCGGCACATTTATTGCTGCTCATTTGTTATATAATTTGAAAACCCAAGGAATTTTTTTAAATTAATCACAGTGGGCCTCCTATATGTTTCTTGCGTTTAGTACGTGGTGACTACACAATTGGCGGCCCTTTCTACAGATTCTTTGTTTGTTTGCACATTTGGATTTATTTTTATTTTACATATTCACCTAACAAGTCTCATACCCCATTGGTAGCGCATTGGCCTTCTTTTTATCTTTACACAACATGCACAGGCATCACTTCGGCCAGACGCGGCACCCAAAAACACTGTAGCATTCACTTGAATGGTCTTGGCCAGCTCTGGACCAGAACTGTGCATGCACAGTCTCCAACCAAGCTTCATGGCCATATTTTTTTACTGGCAACCTTTTGTGTCACTGGCAGTTACTGGCTGGAGGAAAGTTCACATTTTTTACTGGCTGCCAGTAAAAAATATTGACAGTTGGCAACACTGGTGGGGGTCCTCTAATAGAATTGTCCAATTTGTTTTCAAAATGTGCTTCATCCTCTTATACTTACAATGGTAAAATGCAATTAAATGAACATTTAAAGCTGTATCCTGTGTGGGCTTGTAAGAAGTATTATCCTGCATAGAGGAGAATACTCTTTGTCAGTAAATTTATTGTTTAGTAGAAGGCTGTGTTCCTGATAATCCTCAAGCTTGGTACAGTTTTTACTGCATTATTCTTCCCTTCTTCATGACAAAACAGAAGGTAAGGAAAGGCAAGGGATTGGTTATCAAAAAAACTGCAGTGTATGAAAGACCAAATGAATTGGAATTGCAATATGAAACAAAATTGTCGATGTCGGTATCAGAGCCTTCCTATATATTGACCATATTGTCTATGTACCTTCCGTAAAAGGTTATGTGGGTCAAGAAAGGTTTATTACGTCCGATGTAATTGGCCCCCCAATAGTCCATCATCAGAATGGCATAGGCAGGGGAATATTTTCCCCCAAAAGCTGTGCCAATAACCTGAAGATAAAAGTCTCCATCAAACAGAAAATAATTATGAAGTAGACAAAAATGGGTAGCATTTAAAATGAACTGGCATTTTCTATTGTTTTGTAGTCCTCAGCTTAGAAGCATTAGGCAGCCTGAAGGCCTACCTGATGGGGTATGCTGGTGTATAAGGAGCATACATCGAGTAATACCCATTTGTATGTGGGCTCCCACTGATATTGGGTGAACAACAACAGGTCAATACTCATATTGGTATATAGTTCTTCCAGGTGACCTAAGGCTAATAGATCAAGCCCAGTAAGCGAGATTTCTGGGACCGCACTAGGGGCAGGTTCATCATCAGTAGTACGTGTCCTTTTAAGGTTATATTATCGCTTCAGAGTGAGATTCCTAATACATCTGTTTAGGTCCTTGAATGAAGTAAACAGGTTTGGTTGAACAGTGAGAGCAAAGTTAAGACCCCCAACTGAGAAGTGTTAGCTCCAGTTGGGTGAGGGAGTAGGAAGACAAGTTGAAAATCTTAACTGTGTCTTCCATTTTCTATTTTTGCTTTTGTCTGGACTTTCCCCTTATACTGCCTCTTCTCTGTATTTTATGTTTTGTCGGGAGGAGTGGGGTTGGTTCTAAAAAAGGCCACATCAAAACCATTAGTAGGTTCCCCATACAATGGGGGATATGGTGGGGATTTTGGGAATAGTCTCAGAATTTGAAGTGTGGGGTGTAATAATGGTCTCATCAGTTTGGGAACAGTCCCGCGAGAGACTTAGGAGGTCATTGATGGGCAATATAAGCTAAGTGGGGGCCATGTCATTGTGCTGTGAGGAAAGAGGTCTGGATCCAATAGCCAAAGGTGAACCCCTATGATGGGTAACACCAAGAGTATTCTGTACACTGGTAGTACCATCCCTGTGTATTACTGACTGGTATAGATGGATGTTCAGCCTGGAGGGTGTCAGCACAAGGATGTTTTTTACCCTTGCGCCAACTGGAAGTGCATTTACGGTGGTGGGTGGTGTGGCATGAAGGCAACAAATTAGTGGAGACTGAAGGTTGGGAGGGATGAGGTGATTTGGAGGAAGGAGGCTGTGACATGGTATTGTTAGAAACATGCTGTGAATGTACAACTGGCCCAGAACATCTTATGTGGTCGACAGGGTGGTGCTGTCTAATATCAGCAGTCTGTAAAGCCATCAAGGATGGAAAGGGTAATCGAGACCTCTTTTTCCAACAAAACATTCTATGGAAATTTTAATTATCGGGATTCAATCTAAATTTGTGTTTGTCTTTTTCTTTCCACTCTATCCACCTTTGCACTGCCTCTTTATTGCTGAGGTTTTTTTTTGATTGGCTGAGTGCAGAATAACCCCCCCCCCCCCCTCTGTTATATATAGCTTGCCTGTCTATGATTTTTAGTGGTTTGAGAAAGGAGCCAAAAGGAGTTCCAAAACATGTTACCATAGCAAAAAGCCCACCCCAGGTGTGATGTCACATTCTGGTTTGTGTCCCACAGTGGCTCTCCTCATTGGACTTGATTTCCTCACTGTCAATACGCTGTTTGCTGTCACAAGTGGCTCTTCCGGTGGACGGCTTCCATCCAATGTGGCATGACTGCAGATAAGCTCTTTGATTTTATATTTCTGTGAGTTTGCATTTGGCTTTTTAATTCATAATAAACCCAATGATGCTGCACTTAGCTGGTGCCTCCTTGTGTTCTTTTTTTTTTTTTAATTTCAGTAATTTGTTCTTGTCTCAGGTAGAGCTGCCTATTGAAGTACAACACCCTTCCTATGGGATTTTTATGAACTCTTTTAAGAACATTTTATGAACTACCTATGTTACTACACAAGCGTATCTTCACATTTATCTAGGGGGAAAGAGGCTAAAACATGGGATGGGGCATTTGTTTGCACCACAATTTATGTTGTTTGACTACTGCACTGCATAGACGTTTAAAAAAAATATTTCCACAACTGGTATATTTGCAACTGTTAAGCTAGAAAAATGCAGCTTTCTGTCTCTAACGTGCAGGCTGAAGGAACATATATTCTTCAATAACAATGCCCACAGCACAAATCTAAAACATAGAGTACACTACCAACATGACAGATATCACTGTGGCTACAAATGAGCTTTTACTTTTTTCTCAAGTTAATGGCTACTTACACATGGGGATCTATTAAAGATGAAAAATTGCTTGTAGAATGCATCTATTTTTATTACATATTTTTCTGTTGTGATGAAAGCAGAGAATTTGCATAATAACAAGATGATGTATATTCTTTTCTTTGATACCTCTTCAAAAATGCCACCTTTAATCCCTTTTGCAAATGGGGTTAAATAATAAAATACTTGTCATCACTGTTACAAAGTAGCATTTGAGCCAGCATTCGAGTGATGGTTAAGCATCGAGCTTGGGAAGCAAAGTAAATACTTTGAAATGTCTGTACTCTTTACAAGAACACGTTCAAATAAAAGATAAGTGTTTCTGTCACTCTTTACCTACCATAGGCTTATTGTGTTTCCAGCTTGCAATTTCCGTGATGAACAAAATCGTACAGCTGGGACCACATGCTGGAAACAAGAACAAAAAAAAAAAAAAAAAAGTAACAGAAAAGAAGGGAAAAAAACAAGAATTGGAGTGCTTATAAATAATAAGCCCGGGCACAGCGCATTTGAAGTTTCAATCCCAGACTGAATCGAAACCCAATTTCACAGATGTTGGCAAACTAATAAAACAGTTGACTGTATTTTCAACTTTGGGTTAAAATGTTTTGGTGAATTAAATAAACAAAAATTCAACATTTTGAGACATTGTGATTCGGATGTCCTTTTTTTGAGGAACATTTATTTAGTATTCTCTTAATACACAAAGCTTAATTTAAAAAATTCCTCACTGCTGTGAAAAGCAAAGTTTTCCTTTTTTCTTTTATTGATCCCACTTCCTGCATTGAAGATACAGAATGATAATGAAAATGTAACAATAGGATGGAAAGCTAAGAATCCCAGATCAACCAACACAAAGCCATATTTATTCTGTCCTATCTGACAATTGTTCCTATTGAAAATCTAATACAACTTTAAGGTTTCTCCATTCAAGATGTACCTGCTGCACAGCTGTGAGCAATATAGCATGTATTTCTATCCAAGCTTATATGGTACTAACTATATATATATATATATATATATATATATATATATATATATATTTCGTAGTGTATTTTTAGTGAACACATACAGTAGAAAGAGTTTCCTTTTGGTAGTATTTAGCATCCACTTTTTTTCTTTTTTTACTTTTTTACTATATAAAGAAAAAGACAAAACATATGAAATGCAAAAAATGTTTTTCTTACTTTCTGTTAAAAGAAAAATGCCAACACTGTATGGACACCCCTAAAATAAATACTCTATGAATAAATAATAGGCGGCTCTCCAAGCAGCTAACTTGTTATGTTTTCTAATTGCTGTACTTTTAGCATGTAATACTTATAGCTGACAGTTTGTCTTTGTCTAAAAAAAAAGGAAACTGTGTGGAGATCTTGTGCATATACTGTGATGTACTGTTATGTCTCTCCATGCGTCTTTCTTTCATACGAAAATCAAAAAGTTAGTGGCTTGAAGTGCTGCCTATTATTTATTTATAGAGTATTATTCCTGGGTCTTTCTCAAGGAAACCCAACCTATGGTTTTAGCACCCTAATTTATGTAAGTAACCCCTTATGCACTGATGTTGGGATTTGGGTGTGCATTAGCTCACCTTTTGTTTTACCCAAAACCTTTTGTTTTACACAATTCTATTTAACCACTTTGTGTAGAGTAGAATGAGTACACTCAATGTTGATCATAGAGACAGAAAGGTCAAAAGAGTGTATACAAAAAAACTGAAAAAGGAAGGAATATTAATTGCATTAAACCTGGGGGGGGGAGGAGAGAGAGAGAGAGAGAGGAGAGAGAGAGAGAGAGAGAGGAGAGAGAGAGAGGAGAGAGAGGAGAGAGAGGAGAGAGAGGGAGAGAGGGAGAGAGGAGAGAGAGGGAGAGAGGAGAGAGAGGGAGAGAGGGAGAGGGAGAGGGAGAGAGAGGGAGAGGGAGAGAGAGAGAGAGAGAGAGAGAGAGAGAGAGAGAGAGAGAACTGCTGCACCACCAGGTTGAGGACATGTGACATGGAAGGCACATGTGTGAACTTTCCTTGTCAAAGGGTAGACGGCAGATGAATGACAGTGTCACAAACAACTTTGCCTGACACATAGTGAGCTGCTCTGCTCCTGAGAGGAGGGGGGATAAGCAAGTCCATTTTATCATGTAGTGAGTAGTTAGCACCAACGGGGGATGTCCATTTACTCACTGTATTTTTGAGTTGCCTGTTCTGGTACAACATGGGATGATGCACCTGTCATGTTGTTTGGATGAGAATCGGGAGAGTCCAGGGACTGCACAGTTTGTCCCCCTGATTCCAATCCCGCTTATTCCCATCAAGAAGTGGCTGCTCGATAGCAGTGATAGATAGAGAGGGAGACAGGTGCAGATCTGGCACAGGAGAAGGAGAAGATGACGACCAGTAGCATTGGTTCAACTTTATAGATCCATAAACCATTGATTCAGTTTTTTTTTTGCCAGATTTGGGCATGACTATTGTTCACAGGGACTGGGCTAGTTTCCACAGCTGCCTGTGGACATAAATCATGGTAAAAAAAAATAGCAAAGGGAACCATGCTAGATGATCTTTCTAATAGTGCTACTGCTCACACGAGCTGAATGCACCCCCCCCCCCCCAAAACTTCTGCACCTGTAGGGAGGACAAATGTGGCAGCATTGATTATTAGAGATGGAGTGAGGGCAGTTACCTCTAACATTATTATGTAACAAAGCTGCCCCCTACCAAATGGTATTGTAAAAATGCTGCAGCAAAATGTCACAAAGTCAGCTAATTTTTATACAATTTGAATGGTACAAATAGATAGATGTAATTAGATAACTGTTTATATTATTATAATGTGTTATTCTAATCATAAGATGATAAGATAATGGCCATAGGATGATGAATGGTCATGGGATGTGTTGCAATAAGTATATAAGTTGCACTGTACTGTTGTAAATGTAATGGGCTTCATTGATTTGCAGCTGATAATAATACATTTACCTCAGCATAAATTTGGGCATGGTGTACCATTTTAGTTGGAAACCAGAGTGACCATTTATAACAAAATCTTTGTCACAGATGTCACTGCGGTAGTGTGCTGGCACTGCACAAAGAATAATATTGTAATATATAACAAACAATATAAATCATTATAATGGAAACAGGAATCAGACCTCTTCACGCAAGTTTCAGGAAACCTCAGTTCTTTTCCTGTGCAGCATTTATTAGATCCCAGCACCAGATGACATGTCCAACATAGTATATGCAAAAAAATACAATGATCAGAAGCCCTATGAATTCCTTCAGAATACAATATTCTTCTGTTAATGGAGTTGGTAAAGTTATTGACATTCCACACATTCTAAATAAGGTGCAACAAATACAGATTGTAGGAATCAATTTGTAACACTAGCAGCGCTAAACCATGAATGTCATCAAAACTTCAAAGATATGGCTGGAACAAATAAATGATGTAATGCATCAAAAACATCTAAAGTCCATCAGTGGTTATAAACCTTTGCTAATGTGCAGGTAAGCATTCAGCCAAAGTGTAGTCCCATGTACCAGTGTGACCATGACATGGAAAAGAATGCGGCTAATAATAAAAATGTCCGTGTGCCACCACCAGCTGTGATCACCCGTCAGATGGAACACTCACCGGATCAGGGAAAGAAACAGGCATGTAATTACTACTGCTGGCTCCTCCACTTCCGACCAATAGCCGCCTCCACCTGGCTTTTACTGCGAACCTTAACTTAGTCACTCGTGTCACCATGTGAATGTAAACACAATGAGGGGGATACATAGCGTAATTCCGTAAAGGATGTTTATTGAAAATCACCCCCGTTCCCCCCACATATGTACTCACAAACACGAGAATTCGTCTGGCATAAGCAAATGTATGAAGCGTCCGTCCACCTCTGCCGTTTTCAAACCGGCCGCTTTGGCGCCAAGCAGACCGGATTCGACAGTGTGGCGTGGCGTCCTCCATTGCTAGGCGACCGCGCACTCACGCACTGACGCGTTTCGTCATCAATAAAATACCATGTAAACAGCAAGAATTTTTGATACACACTAAAATAAATAGAGTGCAAAAGTACCCATTAATCTTTACAACATGATCTGCTGCAACTATACATGATAATAAACGTCAACATTAAAATCACGACCGATTAAAAATATCAACTAAAACTAAGATAAAAGGTAAAATTACAAGAATATAAAAATAAAATTAAAATTACTAGTATAAAATGATGCTAAAACATCAAAAGGCCAATACCTTAAAACGTATGTTCATAAATAGAAGAAGCTGGAGACGGATAAAAAATATTACAAGGAAAAAAACAGTACTCAATAATTGCTGATAAAACAATTAATCTCCAAATCGATGTTCAACCTCTTTGGATGTAACGAATCCGTCAGAAAAATCCAATATGTCTCCCGTTTGGAGAGTTCTCTCACTCTATTTGAACCTCTCCAAACAGGGTCTACCCTTTCTATCCCCCAAAATCTGAGGTGAGAGGGGTCCCTGTTATGGTGTTGACGGAAATGAAGAGACACATTATGGTCTTTAAACCCTTTGCGTATATTGGCAATGTGTTCTGACACTCTTATGGCCAATGTCCGCTTGGTCCTGCCAATATAGATCAGGCCACATGGGCATTCTAGGCCATATACCACATGCGTACTATTACAGGATATAAAGTCTTTAATATCAAAGGTACGGTTATTGGCTGAGGATGTAAAGAGGTGAAATTCCTCAAATGCGTGTGGACCTGTCTACATGACCTGCACTTCCTACATGCAAAAAAACCGACCGTATTATCCCAAAACATCCTGGGTTTGGTTGGGGGATCCAAGATTTTTCATACAATCTGGTCTCCAAACGAAGGACCTCTCCTGTATATAAAAGATGGAACTGGAGGTAAGACACCCCCTAAAATCTTGTCCATACACAATACAGGCCAGTGTTTTTTAATCACTTCTTCTATATCTTTGTACTGGGCATTAAACTGAGTAATAAAGCTGAACTCATGGTCATTCTTTGGTTCTCTCGCATGTTCTTTTAGGCAATCTTCTTGTGATACAGTATTAATCTCAGCAATGGTCCTGTCAAGGATCTGGGGGTCGTAACCCTTCTCCACAAATCTGTTTTTTATGATCTGTGCTTGAGCTGAGAAATCTGTATCCAAGGTGCAGTTTCTTCTCACCCTCAGTAGCTGGCCCCTAGGTGGGGGGAACGGGGGTGATTTTCAATAAACATCCTTTACGGAATTACGCTATGTATCCCCTCATTGTGTTTACATTCACATGGTGACACGAGTGACTAAGTTAAGGTTCGCAGTAAAAGCCAGGTGGAGGCGGCTATTGGTCGGAAGTGGAGGAGCCAGCAGTAGTAATTACATGCCTGTTTCTTTCCCTGATCCGGTGAGTGTTCCATCTGACGGGTGATCACAGTTGGTGGTGGCACACGGACATTTTTATTATTAGCCGCACTCTTTTCCATGTCATGGTCACACTGGTACATGGGACTACACTTTGGCTGAATGCTTACCTGCACATTAGCAAAGGTTTATAACCACTGATGGACTTTAGATGTTTTTGATGCATTACATAATTTATTTGTTCCAGCCATATCTTTGAAGTTTTGATGACATTCATGGTTTAGCGCTGCTAGTGTTACAAATTGATTCCTACAATCTGTATTTGTTGCACCTTATTTAGATGTTTCTTTCAATATAGCAGCAGCTTTTATCTTTAAGGTATTCATTGCAAACAGTTGTTTTAATAGTAGCGCTGGGTGAGTAAGTGATTTTACACTTGGTAGTGTTCTGTACTCTTGTTCCTTGATTGATTCCACACATTCTGTACTTCCATATATGTGAGCACCTAAGTGTCCTTGTATGTGCATGCATTCATATACACCATATCCTAGTCTGTTCCTTCCGTCACCCTACCCTTGACATATCAATTTTCTCATTTATTCATTTATTTAAAAAAAAATATATATACAGTATATATAAATATAAATATATATATATATATATATATATATATATATATATATATTTTTTTTTTTTTTTTTTATTTTATAAAAAAAGAAAAAAAATATATATATACAGTATCTCACAAAAGTGAGTACACCCCTCACATTTTTGTAAATATTTTAATATATCTTTTCATGTGACAACACTGAAGAAATGACACTTTGCTACAATGTAAAGTAGTGAGTGTAAAGCTTGTATAACACTGTAAAATTTGCTGTCCCCTCAAAATAACTCAACACACAGCCATTATTGTCTAAACCACTGGCAACAAAAGAGTACACCTCTAAGTCAAAGTGTCCAAATTGTGCCCAAAGTGTAAAAATTTTGTGTGGCTACCATTATTTTTCAGCACTGCCTTAACCCTCTTGGGCATGGAGTTCACCAGAGCTTCACAGGTTGCCACTGGAGTCCTCTTCCACTCCTCCATGACGACATCACGGAGCTGGTGGATGTTAGAGACCTTGCGCTCCTCCACCTTCCATTTGAGGATGCTCCACAGATGTTCCATAGGGTTTAGGTCGGGAGACATGCTTGGCCAGTCCATCACCTTTACCCTCAGCTTCTTTAGCAAGGCAGTGGTCATCTTGGAGGTGTGTTTGGGGTCGTTATGTTGGAATACTTTCCTGTGAAGCAGTCTCCGAATGGAGGGGATCATGCTCTACTTCAGTATGTCACAGTACATGTTGGCATTCATGGTTCCTTCAATGCACTGTAGCTCCCCAGTGCTGGCAGCACTCATGCAGCTCCAGACCATGACACTCCCACCACCATGCTTGACTGTAGGCAAGACACACTTGTCTTTGTACTCCTCACCTGGTTGCTGCCACACACGCTTGACACCATCTGAACCAAATAAGTATATCTTGGTCTCATCAGCCCACAGGACATGGTTCCAGTAATCCATGTCCTTAGTCTGCTTGTCTTCAGCAAACTGTTTGCGGGCTTTCTTGTGCATTATCTTTAGAAGCTTCCTTCTGGGATGACAGCCATGCAGACCAAGTTGATGCAGTGTGTGGCGTATGGTCTGAGCACTGACAGGCTGACCCCCCACCCCTTCACCCTCTGCAGCAATGCTGGCAGCACTCATATGTCTATTTCCCAAAGACAACCTCTGGATATGATGCTGAGCACATGAACTCAACTTCTTTGGTTGACCATGGCAAGGCCTGTTCTGTGTGGAACCTGTCCTGTTAAACCGCTGTATGGTCTTGGCCACCGTGCTGCACCTCAGTTTCAGGTTCTTGACAGTCTTCTTATAGCCTAGGCCATCATTATGTAGAGCAACAATTCTTTTTTTCAGATCCTCAGAGAGTTCATTGCCATGAGGTGCCATGTTGAACTTCCAGTGACCAGTATGAGAGAGTGAGAGCGATAACACCAAATTTAACACACCTGCTCCCCATTCACACCTGAGACCTTGTAACACTAACAAGTCACATGACACCGGGGAGGGAAAGTGGCTATTTGGGACCGTTTTGGACATCTTCACTTAGGGGTGTACTCACTTTTGTTGCCAGAGGTTTAGACATTAATGGCTGTGTGTTGAGTTATTTTGAGGGGACAGCAAATTTACACTGTTATGCAAGCTGTAAGCGCACTGCTTTACATTGTAGCAACTTGTCATTTCTTCAGTGTTTTCACATGAAAAGATATACATTTTTTTTTTACAAAAATGTGATGGGTAAAATGTGAGGGGTGCACTCACTTTTGTGAGATACTGTATATATAAATATATATACAATATCTCACAAAAGTGAGTACACCCCTCGCATTTTTAAATATTTTCTTATATCTTTTCATGTGACAGCACTGAAGAAATGACACTTTGCTACAATGTAAAGTAGTGAGTGTACAGCTTGTATAACAGTGTAAATTTGCTGTCCCCTCAAAATAACTCAACAAACAGCCATTAATGTCTAAACTGCTGGCAACAAAAGTGAGTGCACCCCTAAGTCAAAATGTCCAAATTGGGCTCAATTAGCCATTTTCCCTCCCCGGTGTCATGTGACTCGTTAGTGTTACAAGGTCTCAGGTGTGAATGGGGAAAAGGTGTGTAAAATAAATGATGTTAGCACTCTCGCTCTCCCATACTGGTAACTGGCAGTTCAACATGTCACCTCATGGCAAAGAACTCTCTGAGGATCTGATAAAAAGAATTGTTGCTCTACATAAAGATGGCCTAGGCTATAAGAAGATTGCCAAGACTCTGAAACTGAGCTGCAGTGGTTTAACAAGACAGGTTCCACTCAGAACAGGCCTCACCATGGTCGACCAAAGAAGTTGAGTGCACATGCTCAGCATCATATCCAGCGGTTGTCTTTTGGAAATAGATGTATGAGTGCTGCCAGCATTGCTGCAGAGGTTGAAGGGGTGGGGGGTCAGCCTGTCAGTGCTCAGACAATACGCCACAAACTTCATAAAATTGGTCTGCATGGCTGTCGTCCCAGAAGGAAGCCTCTTCTAAAAATGATGCACAAGAAAGCCGACAAACAGTTTGCTGAAGACAAGCAGACTAAGGGAAGGGATTACTGGAACCATGTCCTGTGATCTGATGAGACCAAGATAAACCTATTTGGTTCAGATGGTGTCAAGCGTGTGTGGCGGCAACCAGATGAGGAGTACAAAGACAAGTTTGTCTTGCCTACAGTCAAGCATGGTGGTGGGAGTGTCATGGTCTGGGGCTTCATGAGTGCTTCCGACCCTGGGGAGCTACAGTTTATTGAGAGAACCATGAATGCCAACATGTACTGTGAAATACTGAAGCAGATAATGATCCCCCCCCCCCATCGGAGACTGGGCCTCAGGGCAGTATTTCAACATGATAACGACCCCAAAAACACCTCCAAGATGACCACTGCCTTGCTAAAGAAGCTGAGGGTAAAGGTGATGGACTGGCCAAGCATGTCTCAAGACCTAAACTCTATTGAGCATCTCTTGGGCATCCTCAAATGGAAGGTGGAGGAGCGCAAGGTCTCTAACATCCACCAGCTCTGTGATGCCATCATGGAGGAGTGGAAGAGGTCTCCAGTGGCAACCTGTGAAGCTCAGGCGAACTCCATGCCCAATAGGGTTAGGGCAGTACTGGAAAATAATAGTGGCCACACCAAATATTGAAACTTCGGGCCCAATTTGGATAATTTGACTTAGGGGTATACTCACTTTTGTTGCCAGCGGTTTAGACATTAATGGCTGTGTGTTGAGTTATTTTGAGGGACCAGCAAATTTACACTGGTACACAAGCTGTATACTCACTACTTTATATTGTAGCAAAGTGTAATTTCTTCAGTGTTGTCACCTGAAAAGATATAATAAAATATTTACAAAAATGTGAGGGGTGTACTCACTTTTGTGAGATAATATATATATATATATATATATATATATATATATATATATATATATATATATATACAGTATATATATATATATATATTAGAAGGTTAGTATGGTGGCCTGAATATATGGGAGGAGCCCGGGGGAGGGGGGTATTTAAGCAGCCCACTCACCTGTGTTCCTTGTCGGTTCCAGTGCACAATACTACACGTCACTAGGCCGAGTCCCCCCAGCTCACTTTGTGTTTGTAAGCCTATTTGATCGATTACAAGTGTGTTGCAGCTTCTCAGTTCGTGGTCTTCGTCGGCGATCTCGCTCGCTGTTGCAGGTAGGATTCAAACCTTTTTCGCTTCATGCGCAATGTTACGTTTCATTATGTTTCCTATCCCACTTTCCTTTTGTACTTAGCTGCCTCTGAGTTGTTGTTGGTCGTGTCTCGACATCATTCAGCACAGGCATAGTAGATTTGTAGGTTGCCTCTGCCTTGCTTGTCATCCCATCCACAAACATATGATTCCTTTGTAGATCCAAGCCTTCCGAGCCCCTGTTGGTCGTTGTCCGATATCACTTGACACAGGCTTCACTGGTTATAGGATTCAGTGTCTATGGTTTTCCCGCCTCAACCATTTGGAGATCAGCATGTATTGTTTGCACAGGTTCTTCACTTGATTAGGCTGGGGGGCTGGGTGGTTGGTATGTGCTCGATTTTGGTGGAGGGGGGTGGCACCCTAACACTCTATGATTGCCTGATTCGAATCCCGGTCGCAAAGGCGACATAGTGTTTCGTATCCTCAGCATGACACAAGTTGATGCCAGTTGTCACACACATCACACCTGCAGCTCGATCTCTCTTGTGGGGCTCCTGCCACAAGCAACCAGTCGTTACTCAGACCATTCATATGGTCGCACTTACTCAAACACATACGATACTCTGGCTTCATAACTCCGATCCGAGTTGGCACGATTTGTCCTTGTTTTCACCTCCCTGTTGAGGCTACTTTCTTGCAATCGTTTCAAGCACGTCTCCAGTGGCACACGATCCAACCACTCATTGTCTCCAGTGGTACACAATTTGATCACTCACATTTTCTTGTCATTTCTCCCTTAGGTCATTCATGTTCAGGTTGATCCATCCTGCGCTAGATTGAACGTGCTTTCTACAAAAAAAAAACAATATATAATAATTGAAAAAAATTGAAAAAAAAAAAAACAAAAAAGAAAAAAAGAAATATATATATATATATATATATATATATATATATATATATATATATATATACAGATTATATATATATATATATATATATATATATATATATATATATATAATTTTTCCAACAGGCACCATGCTTCTGCAACATAGCCTCCCCTATGAGGATTCTGCAACAAGTTCTCAGTTACTGCTCATACTTAGTGATGAGCCGAACACCCCCTGTTCGGTTTGCACCAGAACATCTCGAACAGGGGAAATGTTCTAGTGAACATGCGAACTCCATTAAAGTTTATGGGACACGAACATGAAAAATCAAAATTCCTAATTTTAAAGGCTTAAATGCATGTTATTGGCCCAAAAAGTGTATGGGGACCTGGGTATTGCCCTGGGGGACATGAATCAATGTAAAAAAAATGTTTAAAACGATCATTTTTACAGGAGCAGTGATTTTAATAATGCTTAAAGTGAAACAAAAAAAATGAGAAATTCCTTTAAATATTGTGCCTGGGGGGCCACTTAATGTGCCTTTAAAGTGGCACATTTGTGCAATGTATGTAGCCCGCTGCAGCAATACTGACATTTCTAAAGGAAAAAATATCATTTAAACTTGCTTGCGGCTGTAATGTATTGTCGGCTCCCGGCAATACAGATAAAAAAAATAAAAAAAGAACAGTTTGGGGTAACCCCCCCCCCAGTCTATACCAGGCTCCTCGGGTCTGGTATGGATTTTAAGGGGAATCCCCACGTTAAAATTAAAAAAAAACAACGGAGTGGGGTTCCCCCTAAAATCCATACCAGACCCTTATCCGAGCACACAGCCTGGCTGGCCAGGATGGGTGTGGGGGCAAGCGAGCGCCCCCGCCTCCTGAACCAGACCAGGCCACATGCCCTCAAAATGGGGGGGTGGATGCTTTGGGGCAGGGGGGCTCTGCCTCCCCACCCCAAGGCACCTTGCCCCCATGTTGATGGGGATAGGGGTCTCTTCCCCACTACCTTGGGCTGTGGTGTGGGGGTCTGTTGGGGGAGGCTTATCGGAATCTGGAATACAAAGATTTTTGGTTCCTGAGGCCAAATAAGTGGGACTTTTTAGGCAATTTTATGCATTTTTTTATATAAATGCGATTCATGCGATTTATGTGAATTTTTATTAAAAAAAAGTTTATTCAAGTTGTCTTAAAGAGATGTATACATAAAATGGTGCTACAATTGGGTTAGAGGCCCAGAAGTGAAGTGATAAAGTAAGAAGAAGTGACATGTGTGAAAATGGTGACTTTAGGATGTCATTTTCTGTCATCCATGCTTGGTTTAGACTTAGGATGTACAGAAGGCATCTAATCCTACATGTTTCGGCTGTATGCCTTTATCATGGATTTCACCATATCTATAAATACAATAATATATGAATTATTGGGGTGTATATATATCCACGTTCCATAAATGTGGTGGAAAGTTTTAAACGAATGCTTACATTTTGTTTTTTTATGCAGATGTGTTTTAAGATCAATAATGCAGGGTACCTCTCCTTTTTCCCTCCTCTTCCTGAGCAGCAACGAGAGCCCATAGAGGTGGGAGTGCAACAGATTATATAGTGCTGCAAGACATAATTACATTTTAGGGAGCAAAATATCACTCCGTATTTAGGGTCAGAAGTCTTAAAATATGTCATATTGACTTACTTTGGACTACGACGAATGTCTTAAGGATTATCCCATCACTCTATTTATCTTCCTGATTTTCCCTCAGCAATCTAAGGTCGGAGATAAATTGGCTGTTTTTATATGCCCACTCAAATTTCCCAAGAATATGAGGAGCATGGGAATGTGATAAAAGGAGTTTTGCTCACATTTGGGGAGCATCTGAGGTTAGAAAAAGGTTCTCCCATCAATCATTTGATGTGTCCCGGTATATGCCGGTATCTAGTGTAATAAGGCAATTGTTTGTCCCATAGCATTCTTTTAATTAACATGTAAATAGGCCAACTAACTAGGCATCCACCAAATGCTCCCCAAAATCACTCTCCCAGCATGTATTTTGGACTTTGTCCCCTTTTCCCCATGTTTCTCTTTTTCTCTTTCTTTCCCCCCCCCCCCCATAATAGAGGGGGTTCGCCTCTTGGGTCCCCGGTCTGACCCCTATATACAAGCTCCCCAAGTCCCACCCAGTGGCCCCCGTCTCTGCAACATCCTAAAATCAGTTTTTACTCCTCCTTGGAAATACCACAATTTAAGCCATTACTGCTGATTATAAATAAATATATAAAGAAAGATTCAATTTAACCGTGATATATATACTCTTTATCAGAACCAATGATTTTAGTATAATCATATGTATTACTAATCTACTTGTCTATGTTGGACAGAAATATACAAAGTAAATGCAGATGTATGGTCTGAGTGTATGGAATCTCACTCTCTAAATAGCCCATCCATCTTCCCCACACAGCACCCGGCACGGAAAGCCCCGCTGTGTATACATTTATACGCGGGGCAATACTAGCCAGCAGACTGTACAACACCAGTGTATCAAGCCCACCCTGGACCTCGGCTCCTCCTCTCCATGTCGGCAGTGATCTTAACACGTCCGGACGGATGGTCTCCCAGACTGACTGGCGCATGCGCAGCGGGACCCGGTGAGGGCCTTCCGCCCTGACACGTAGGACCACACTGCGCAGCACTGCGCATTCGCGGCCTACATATAAGACGCTGGGGAACCCAAGGAGAGTGGCATTCCCTTCTGATCAGAGAAGAGGAAGCACCTCCAGGAGAGACGGTGGACCAGGATACTGAAAGGGAACTTCCCTCCCTCTGCCCCTTACCTACTGTGTAAAGCCAAAATTAAGTTTTTGACCAAACGGGTTAAAGGAGGGTTCTGCTCCCTGCTTTATAAACATGTTTAAAAGAATGCTATGGGACAAACAATTGCCTTATTACACTAGATACCGGCATATACCAGGACACCTCAAATGATATGATCATCGCATCCCATGCTCCTCATATTCTTGGGAAATTTGAGTGGGCATATAAAAACAGCCAATTTATCTCCGACCTTAGATTGCTGAGGGAAAATCAGAAAGATATATAAAGCGATGGGACAATCCTTAAGACATTCGCCATAGACCAAAGTAAGTCAATATGACATATTTTAAGACTTCCGTCGTGCCCCCTAAATGCAGAGTGCCCACAGCATGCCCCCTTTCAATGCAGAGTGCCCACAGCTTGCCCCCTTGAATGCAGTGTGACCACAGCATGCCCCCTTTCAATGCAGAGTGCCCACAGCGTCCCCTTTCAATGCAGAGTGCCCACAGCATGCCCTCTTTTAATGCAGAGTGCCCACATCATGCCCCCTTTCAATGCAGAGTGACCACAGCGTGCCCCCTTAAATGCAGAGTGACCACAGCGTGCCCCCTTTCAATGCAGAGTGCCCACAGCGTGCCCCCTTAAATGCAGAGTGACCACAGTGTGCAGAGAGACCAGCGTGCACTTATCTGATGCAGCGGTGGCTTCTCCTCAATCCTCCGCATCTCCCTCTTCCTCCTCCTTGGCCAATGGCAATTGTTTGCCTTTCGGCCAATCAGGAAACGGGTCTTGGACCCACTTCCTGATTGGCCAGGAGGAGGATCAGGAGGAGGATACGTGTGACAATAGCTAATATTGATTCACTATTGTCACACAATGGGTGGGCTCAGGGCGCACTGCTTTGCGCCCTGGGTCCACCCTTTTCTTACAACACAGCCCTTACTCGCCATCCCCATCATTCCACTTGCAAAATGCAAGCAGGCGAGTGGAATTTTGAGGGCTGTATTTATATTTATACTTATTTATAGTTATTTATTATATTATAATTTATGATTTTGTGTTTCAAATTTTATTATACCCGAGATGTTATAAAGAAGAACGCACAGTAAAAAAAAAATCATATGTAAATAGCTGGTTTGGGCTGCTTGTCCTTACAAGAATTACATGCAAAATAATGGTACCGCTTTCAGCACCTAAAATCGGAAACAATCATACCGCCAGGGAGGTTAATAAATAGGGTCAGTGATCAGTACCAGTCACTGAATTTTTTTTTTTTTTATTAATTTATAGTTGAGGCATAGTAAACTGTGTTTACTACACTTCCGTTTATGAATAGATGGGAAGCTTTGTACTGTGCTATTCCTGTTCATTCATTCTGTGCACTGCAGAGAAAGGGACTGATGAATCTGTTCTCAGTCCCTTTCTCTGTCTCAAATGTGAGACATCAGGGGTCTGTTTAGACCCCTGGTATTTCACCAAAACGCCCCACTGCAGATCCTAAAAAAAATTAAATAAATACATAAAATAAAATGTTAAAAAAAAAACATAAAGCAACAAAAATAAAAAACTACTGACACCAGTGGCGGGACTACCAGGGTTGAAAAGGTCGCACTTGCAACTGGGTTCTGGTGGTCCACCAACATGGGGGGACCCCAAGATGGCAGGAAGTTGGCCCACTGCAGAACCATAATAAAGAGTCCAACAATGAGTATATTTGAGCTATTTATCTAAAACAAGTATTAATTTCAGGAGTTCTGGCTTTGTGCTGACCATGTTTGATTTATGGTTGTTTTAAGTCAATGACACAAAAAGCGTTAAAGATTGAGACAGCCAGGCAACTAATATTTTCAGTAGAAGGTCAGAAATGATAAATACTACATTTCTGTTCATTTTTTTTTTAAATCTCAACTGATTTCTTATCTTTGTTGGGGACCAATTCCAAATAAATGGTAACAATGCACACTACAATGTACAGGAGTTATGCAGCATGCATTACCAAAATACATTCTGGAGTCAATGGGCCCTTAGACTTTGTACACCTTTTATTTTGATGCACGTGGAACGTAGTTGGGTCATTCAAACTGATATTTCAATTGGGTTTTAAAAACCATCTCTCAGATTAAATGTAACTTCATTGCAGGTTGTGCTGCAGCTTACTTTTTAACAGAGAAAAGCACTGAATGGTTGGAACCTTTTATTATGTAGGTTTACGTAGGTTCATTTTTATTCCGGCTTAGATCTCTTTTAATAAGTGATTGACACCTTGATAATTCAATTTGAAGTTTTACTGCTAAAAGTCTATTTTCTTTTTTATTTCTACTTCAAATTTCACATTGAATCTGGTAAAAGGTTTATTTTAACCGATGACTCTATCCCAGCGCATATGCATAGTGAATAAAATGTAAATGAAAAATTTAAATCCCGTCAAGCTGCTCGGTGATGTTGCAATGGTAAAATCAAGCTTTAATGAGCAGAGCCTTTTGTGGTTGCAAAGTTGTCCGTTTGACAATTCATCCTGATTCTTTGTGAAAGAATAACTATGCTCCTAAGTCAGATTATTCCCCATTGTCATCAGTTAAAAAAAGGCAGACTTTGACTCTGTATAAATGATGGTAAAACTATATCCCTCTGTCAGTTTTTTATATATTTAAATAATCTCCTTTTTAACCACTCGAAGACAAGGCCTTTTCTGCCACTTTTCGTTTACAAGTAAAAATTGTAGGTACGTAGGGTTCAATATTGAGTTGGCCCACCCTTTGTAGCTATAACAGCTTCAACTCTTCTGGGAAGGCTGTCAACAAGGTTTAGGAGTGTGTCTATGGGAATGTTTGACCATTCTAACAGAAGTGCATTTGTATGGTCAGGCACTGATGTGGACGAGAAGGTCTGGCACGCAGTCTCTGTTCTAATTCATCTCAAAGGTGTTCTATTGGCACATAGACTGAACTTTGCAAGTGCAGTTGCTCCAAAGCTTAGTAAATGAGGTAACGCTTCAATTTGCAAAGAATACCCAATCACGTGCAAGGAAAATAAAAAAACAGCATTTTTGCTTGCATATGATTGGATGATGGATATCAGCAGAGCTTTTGCTCATTTACCAAGCTCTGATGCAGCTGCACTTGCAGAGCGCAACTGTATTTTGCAAAGTGCACAGTCTATCTGCCTTTAGCAAATCAACCCCTATGGGTTAGAATAATTTATTACCTGGAGAACTGTCATACTTGGAATCATCCTCAATTTTTGCTTTAGCTGATTTTTACGGTTATTTCAAATTTCGGTACTAATTCTTACTATCCCAAATTTATAGACCTCTGAATATATTAAACAGAAAGTCAGGAAGTTATGTTGTTTTACACTTTAAAATAAAACATTTTAAACATATAGTTCTGCTTTTCAGCAGGAATGCATAATGCACACTTGTCAAGAATATTTGAGTAAATAACTGGGACTGGATAAAATGTTCGAGAGAACTAAGATTTATACCCACTTACAAAGTATATACTATGCATGAACAACACCCATTGATCATTCTCAATTCACTTGATCATGTCTAATTATTCTATTCAGGGTTATCTGTATACTATAGTGCTTTTTTTATGGAAATATGTGTTTATTATGACAAAAGATAACAGTGTGTGCTTTTACTAGTGGCAAAAAATATTACTTCTTTGTTTAATTTAATGCTTTGCTCTCAGTTACATCAGGTCCAGTGGGACTGCGTTTGGCAACAATACCAGCATGGTTCCACCACATGACAAGGCAAGGAGCCTTGTCTCCTGTGTGCCTGGTTCACACCCCTGTGTTGTGATGGTGTGTGGACAGTGTGCTCTGAATAAATGTACTGCATGCAAGACTTTCTTTCAGGAGAACGTGAGGCAACCCACTGCCTTGCATCGCGACAGTCAATTGAACTTAATAAAATACCTGTGACATTTCAATAAAGCTTGCTTAAAAAAAAAAGTAAATAGTGTGCAGTGAGCCGGCCAGCCCACAGCGGCTAGTGTGAATTAGCCCTAAATCGTATGCAGGGCCGGCCCTACCATGGGTCCCGCTAGGTCCATGGGACCCAGGCAGCACTTTGAGAGGGTCAGCAAATTGACACAGAAGATTTTTCTTTAGCAGTTTTATGTGTCATTAGTTTGTGGCACGTTACAGGCGTCATTTTCCTATCTCATACTGCTGCCTATAGTACAAACAATGAGTATGAGGAGGCGGAGCGTCTCCTACTGAGAACGTCCCTCCTGTGATCATGGTGTGCTCAACGTTGACAAACATCAGCTCACTTCATCTCAAGCAGCGCAGGCTGGATCTTCTAGGGTGGTGCTTGCGGCAGACACAGTAGTGACAGGAGTACTGAGGACAGACAGTGGGTGTTTGGTGGACCGGTCTGGTGGTAAATTATGGAAGAAGATAACTGTATATATAATGTTTTGTAAATATTTATATTACAAAAAAGGATGTGGGAGCCTTATGGTGGGCGTGATTTTTTATTTAGGGGGGCAGCATTTCATTCTTGGATCCAGGCAGCACCGAAGAAACACTGGTATTACTAGAATTGGGAAAGACCTGGGACACTCTTGAGAACCCTGAGCATAATAATGGTGATAGGTATGACTACATTGCACTAACAACAGGAGGGGGATAAGTGGCATACTTAAATAGCACCTGAGCCTACTTACTATACATGACGCACATATGCCACAGTCTTTGTACCTAAAAAATATGCTTTTTATCAAAAAAGGATCGGTTCACATTGGTGCGATGCCAGAACCCTGTGAATCCACTGCGGGTTCCTGCATCACACCCTACTAGCAGGCAGTTCACACTGTCATAGGCGAACCGCTGGGAGTGTCAATACAAAGTTAATGACACCCCCAGATCAGTTTGCATATTGCAGTGCAAACTGTCAATTCAGACAGGCGTCGGATCGCATGGGGGTGAACCCCATGCGATCCAATTCTGGTGCAGACCAGAAAAAAGAGTCCTGCACAAGTTTGGTCTGAATGCAATGAAACCCCCAGATCTGTTCACATATTGCAGTGCGAACTGTCGATTCAGACAGGAATCGGATTAAATAACACTAATGCGATCCAATTCTGATGAGGACCAAAAAAAAAAGGGTCCTGCACGAGTTTTGTCCGAATGCGATGCAAATTTAGCCATACATATGGCCGTATGGCTTAATTTGCATCGCACAGACATTGCTTGTGATTTACACAGCGGTGCGTTGCTAATCACATGTAATGTCTGGCATCACTACAGTGTGAACCGGTCCTAATGCCTACCATAAAAAATAACTTTCATTTAAATAGTCTGGGACTACTTACCTTCCAGCAAATGATCTCCAACCATGAACATACTTCCACCTCCCTCCCAAAACAAAACCTTTTACTGCCGAAGAAAAATCCCCCCAGCAACTATGCCCTACTGCCAAGAACCTCCCAATGCAAAAATTCCCCTACTCCAAAGCACCAAACCCCTTTTAGCACACAATTCAACATTTCATGCAATATTCATATCCATAGCCCCCCCTTCAACAAAAATTCCCTACTCTCAAGCAAACCATCTTTAACCTAAAGAAAAATCTTCTCTGCAGCACATATTATCCTCTCCAAAGGACCCCCCCCCAAGAACCCCCCCTCACTAAAAATCCCACCCTCTAGCAAACCACCCCCTCCTCCATCACCAATGCAATAATATTCCCCTCTTCCATGCAACCCCCCGTGTAAATATTACCCTTTAAAAGAAAAATCACTTTTTCTGCACCTCCACAAGAAACCACTCTCAGCGGAAAAATCCTCTTTCTTCAAGCAAAAAACCCACAGCACAAACATTCTCCCTCTAACCCCCTCACATACTGTCCTTTTTTATGAAAAATCACCGCACTAAATCTACCTCTGTTTCCCTCACCCCCAATCAAAAATCCCCCAGAACAAAATCCCCCACCCACACAAAAATTCCCCCAGCACAAACATTCCTTTTCTCAACACAAAATCCATCTCTAACAAAAGCAATCCCCGCCTAATATACACCTACCCCTAAATGTATGCCCCCTCATGCTAAGGGACATATATAAAGTGGCAAACAATTTATTTACTAATCATTATATATTTTTTTGTCAGTGTATGTACATGGCATGATTTGTCACATTTATAAAACTAGTTTTCTGCCCAGATTAAGTTGCATGTTCAGTTCATTAAGCAGAATTAGCCAACCCTGTTGAAGATCCAGTTCCCCACTGATGAAGAATCTAGGTTGCAGTAACATTCACAATAATTCTAACATTGTTAGTTATTTTCAAAATGGTAAACCATTTTCAAATGGCAAACCATTGCTTTTAACAATGATTGTCTGTGGAGCCATTTGAACATCTAAATACATATTTGCCACAGGTGAAGATTTTGGTTTTGTATATGCAGCATTCAACCTCTGTGCCCACTGATGGAAAACTATATAACACGCTGGAATAGATGGCAATTTCTGTTGAAGCTGATATGAATCTGATAACTATTTTTTTATAAAGATGCTGCCAAGTCTCTGGCCATTTCTATCTGTTACAAATATTAATACATTTAAAGCAAACCATATAGAGTTTGAAAATGACTTTTAAAGGAGTAAAAAGAAAAGGGGTTTAATTAACCTCTTTTATTTATGGGATAGTGACAGGTACAGCTCCCATAGTATAGTTAAAATGGAGGACCAGGCTGTTACTAGGGAAATAGGATCTGTGACCTCTCCAGTGAGGTGATTGGTTTCCTATTCCTGCTCCTAGCTGCCCCCGTATCTAGGAAGATTAAAGAATTTACCTGTTTTATCCCGTTTTTCCCGCCTCTAGCCTTTTAGCCAGGATTGGTCCAGAAATCCCCCTCAGCATTATTTAAGGGGACTCTCGATGACTGGACATCAGATTGCCTCATCAAACTGAAGCCGTGCGGTTCCTCCGGTTGTCTCATCCTCTAAAGCCGTGAATATGAGCCTGCTGCATCTCCTGATAGAGCATGCGGGAGAAGAAGGAGGAGAAGAGTGGGTTAAGAGATGCCTGGTTTTACCTCCAGCTCTGTGTCAAGGGGAGCCGCTGGGAGCCGTACCTCCAGTGACCTCCGCGCAAGTGCCGTCTGCCGGAAGAGGAGGTTGCGGAACGGATGATGCAGACGTCGGCAGAAGAAGACCGTCATCGCCACCGGAACCGGAGGAGGGGGAGCGCCTGTCGGGAGAATTGCGCAGGTGCGGCACCCTCGGTATGTCCGGCTCTGACGGCGGAGCTGCAAAGCGGAGGAGCATTCCGCGCCATAGACTTTCTCCCCCCACAGGTTCCAGGCACAATCCCAGGAGGTGCCCAAACGAAATTTACGTCCTTTTTTTCCCACAAACAGAGCTTTCTTTTGGTGGTATTTGATCACCACTGCACTTTTTATTTTTTGAGATAATAATAAAAAAAGAGCAAAAATTATGCAAAAAAATAGACATTTTCTACTTTGACAGTTAAACAATATCCAATATATTCAATTTTTGTCATATATTTAGGCCAAATGTATTTAGCTACATGTTTTTGACAAAAAAATTCTCAATGAACGTATTTTAAACCACTTTAAGACTGGAAGATTTTACCCCATTCCTGACCAGGCCATATTTTGAGATTCGGCACTGCGTTATTTTAATGGACAATTGCGTGCGAAGCTGTACCTAAATAAAATTTATGTCTTTTTTTTCCCCACAAATAGAGCTTTATTTTGTGCGATTTTTAATTTTTGAAAAAAAAAAGCGACAATTTTGAAAAAAAAAAACAATATTTTTCACATTCTGTGATATATAACATTCCCCCCAAAAAATTTACAAATCAAAATTTTTTAACATTTTAGGCCAATTTGTTTTCTGCTACATATTTTTGGTAAAAAAAAACACGATAAGCGTATTTTGATTGGTTTGCGCAAAAGTTATTACGTTTACTAACTACGGGAAAGATTTTTAATTTTTTATTGTTTATTTTTATTTTTTTTACTAGTAATGGCGGCAATCTGCGATTTTTTTGCAGGACTGCAACATTGCGGCGGACAGATCGGACCCCTAACTGACATTTTTGACACTTTTGGGGGGACCAGTGACATTACTACAGTAATCAGTGCTATGAATATGCACTGTTACTGTAATAATGACACTGGCAGGGGTTAACTCTGTTGGTGATCAAGGGGATAAATGTGTGCCTCATGCTTACCGACGTTTGTGGGGGGAGGGGGTTGTGTGACACAGACCGCAGGTTCAGCTATGCTGAATCCTGTGATCTGTCCCTGCCTGTCACAGAGAAGATCCGCCCGCCCGTTTACACAAGCGGGCAGATTTCCTCACTCTTTCCCCAACAATCGGGGAAGAGCGGCGGTGATCACCACCTCTCCTCCCCTGGCCCGACTCCCGCTGTGTCTGAATACAGCGGGAGCGAGCCTCCGGCTGCGCGCCGCAGAGAGAGGGAGGAATCCAGCGACGTAGGTCTACGTTGCTGGACCCAGCCGAGCCGCTCTGCTGCAGTAGCAGCAACGTGAGCGGTCGGCTAGTGGTTATAATGTTTGTGAACTTTATGTACTACCCACTGTACAGGAATAGATAGATTCCCCAGTACTTCCAAAAGATAGCTAGGAACATTACACAGGCCTTACAACATTATTATGCTTCACCAAGGTTGATGTATATAGTGCAGAATGAAGGTGCACCAAGGTGAACCTTGGGGCTCCTATCTTACACATTCCAAAACAATCTTAAATGCTCCAAAAACAGGCTCTATGGGGTTGATTTACTAAAGGCAAAAAGACTGTGCACTTTGCAAAGTGCAGTTACACTCTGCAAGTGCAGTTGCTCCAGAGCTTAATAAATAAGCAGAAGCTCTGCTGACATCCATCATCCATCCATGTGCAAGCAAAAAATGCATTTTTTTATTTTCCTTGCACCTGTTTGGGTACTCTTTGCAAAGTGAAGCCTTACCTCCTTTACTAAGCTCTGGAGCAACTGCACTTGCAGAGAGCAACTACACTTTACAAAGTGCACAGTTTATATTCCTTTAGTAAATCAACCCCTATGTTTCCATGTAGATGGTCTGTTATATACCAGTTTTCGGTATTCAGTAGAGATGGTTCTACCTTGATTCAATTATAACACGTTACATGAAAATCATCATGTCAATGCACTAAATTTCTTATATATATGCACCACAACTCGGTGACAATGGTTATTTGTGTGCATCCGTTACTTGCAGTTATAATTAAATGGTACAATCTGTGTATACTGGTTCTTACCACCTTCATCCAGTGTAAGAAGGGGTTGTCTTGGAGTTAGATAAACAAAGAGCTTTACTAAAGGCAAATAGGCTGTGCATTTTGCAAGGGAAATTGTCCTTACTAAATGAGGCAACACTGTAATGACTTCCATTATCCAGTTATGGGAAAGCAAAGCTATTGGGGTTGATATAATAAAGGCAAACAAAAGGTAAACTTTGCAAGTACAGTTGAACCCTGCAAAGGAATTTGCTCCAGAGTTTAGTAAATGAGGCACAGTGTCTCTTTGTAAAGAAAACCCAATCACTTGGAAGGAAAATTAAAAAAAAAAACAAATTTTTGCTTGCACATGATTGGATGATAAAAGTCAGCAGAGCTTCCCCTCATTTACTAAGGCCTGTAGCAAAATCTCTTGCTGAATGCAAATGCACTTGCAATGTGCGCAGCCTATTTGCCTTTAGTAAATCAACCCCATTGTCTTTTTTTTCCTTTCACATTATTGGGTATTCTTTGCAAAGTGAATTTTCACCACATTCACTTAACTAAGGAAAAAGTCTCTTGCAAAGAGAAAACTTTGTTGCAAAATGGTAGCCTATTTGCCTTCAGTGAATTAACTCAAAAGGTCTGCTGTACCAGCTTGGAAAAGAAGCTGGAACCTTATCAATGCTGACTGTGGCCTTGGTAACATACCCCCAAGTGCTACTTTTTTTTAAGTGTGAGCTAGTAAATATATGAAAGACCATTATATACCTTATTTGGTGTGTAAAGTACAAAAGACTGAAAAAGGTGCATCAGCAATGTATCATGGTGTCACATGTGGGAAAAAAGCTACATTTCCTTCCATAAGTAATTGCAAATAACACATTATACATACAGTCAGGTTCATAAATTTTTAGACATCGACACAATTCTAATCTTTTTGGCTCTATACAGCACCACAATGGATTTGAAATGAAACAAACAAGATGTGGTTTAATTGCAGACTTTCAGACTTTCGGCTTTAATTTCAGGGTATTTACATCCAAATCAGGTGAACGGTGTTTACTTTTTAAGGGACCAAAAATAATGGGACAGATTAACAATCATAAATCAAACTTTCACTTTTTAATACTTGTCAAATCCTTTGCAGTCAATTACAGCCTGAAGTTTGGAACCCATAGACATCACCAGATGCTGGGTTTCATCCCTAGCGATGCTCTGCCAGGCCTCTACTGCAACTGTCTTCAGTTCCTGCTTGTTCTTGGGGCATTTTCCCTTCAGTTTTGTCTTCAGTAAGTGAAATGCATGCTCAATCGGATTCAGGTCAGGTGATTGACTTGGCCATTGCATAACATTCCACTTCTTTCCCTTAAAAAACTCTTTGGTTGCTTTTGCAGTATGCTTCGGGTCATTGTCCATCTGCACTGTGAACTGCCGTCCAATGAGTTCTGAAGCATTTGGCTGAATATGAGCAGATAATATTGCACGAAATGATATGTATAAGAATTCCGCGCAATTGGATGTGATTAAGCTAATATGTTGGCTGCAGCCTACCCCAAAAATATAGATAAACTATATTTGAAAAGTAGAGATAGGATAGGGTATATTGGCGCTGCCGTTTATGGTAATAAATAGGTGGGAGAAAGATATAAGTATAATTAAAATATATAATGGGCCAATAAATGATATCAATGCGAAAAAATGTTGGTCCTTATAAACACCAAATGTATCCAACCTTAAGTTTCAAATATGTCACAGATAATTATTGGTAAACACTTGACACTAATAAATATAAATAAATATAATAACTTAAAAAACAGTGCAAACAATTCATATAATAACAAGTGAATATTGAAGAGATAAAAAATCAAATAAAGTGACTCGTGCAATAAATAATATAGCCACAAGGTGGCAGTGCCAGTGTTGAAATTAAAAAGGATATCCAAGTGATGTTTCTCAATATACAAGTGTGTAGGTGAAAAAGATTTGTGCTGAGTAGTATATATTAATCACTAGAGGTAATATTTTAAAAAATGACCCCAATATACTGTGAATGTGGATATCCAGGTGACAAAGATATATAATCTGGAGAAAATATGTAAATAAAGATAATTATGGTGAATAGTGCCACATGAGTAAAAATTTCATAAAATTCCAAGGTGTAAATAATTAGTGAAATAAATATATAAATAAATATAGTATTAGAATTATGCCAAAGGGTTAATATAGTCCGTAATAAATAGAAAGTCCACAAAATATGATCAATAGGTTGATCTTCCAAAAGGTGCAATAATAGTGAATATTAAGGTGCCAGAATAAATTTTCATATGGAAGGAGTGAGTCCCAGTGATGGATTCGGGATGTGGGTTCCGGGTGAGGACAATCCGTGCTCCCTCTCTATATAGCCCGCACTCACCAGAGAGCGGCACCCCTACAGGGGTAACCAGCGTTGAGTGTATGGGGTAAAACCCTTGGTGGCTCTTGATAAGGTCCCTCCAATCCTCCTGGGTAAATCTCACTTCCTCCCTCTATGGTTAAAGCAAGCGGTTGCTATATAGGGTATCGATAAGGCAGTTCTCCAAAGTGTTGAAGACGGTATCCAGGATGTATGGATAAAAAACACTAATATAGTGATGTACCGTTTAAAGATTCCATTTATTGTAAAAATTACAGGTAGTACTCACATTTAAAATCAAAGTGCAGCATCCGTGAGCGTGTAGGGACCGCAAACCCCTCATATAGCGGTGTTTGCGGTGTTTCCGGGACGCCGTGCGTTTCACCGGCCGGATGTGCGTCTCACAGGGCGAAACTGACGTGCCTACGCTCTACGCGTTTTGTCATCAAAATGACGTCATCAGGAGCAGCGTGAGGCTACGTGAGTTCCGCAGATCTAAATACTAACAGGTTGCTCGGCAACCGGAACTAGTATCCAATCAGGATTTTGTTGCTACTGAGTCATCAGTTACCAGGTAAAACTTGTGTATGTAAATCTACAGGATGAAATAGAGGATATTGTGATCTTCCCATTTAGTTTTTATTTACCAATGGGCATACTTCATGGGTTAGAATCACCCGTTGCTAGGTAGAATTCTCATATGAAAGTTAGTTGACCACGGGTGTAATTATAATATAGATCGGTAATGAATCACATTAAGCACTCCGAGGACTTATAAATTGGTAAAGAAAGCCTCGGGAATATATATATATATATATATATATCTTTAATTATATGAACAATTTAAGAAGGAAAGGCAATTCGGCTATGCAATGTAAGTGCTATACTATAAAGGTGTCAGTGTGTTTTATTCATTTATAAATTAAAGGAATTTTAGGATGGAATACTGTTTAGGGGGTATTATACTTCAAACCAGAGATTATTTAATAATCTTATATGTATTTTGTTAGTCCCTATTAATTTGCATTAGAAAGCTAATGCGTATAAAAAACATCAATATGAGTTAAAATTATAAAAATATGAATAAATACCTGATAAATTAATATAGTATGTAAGACCAGGGAAATTATTAATAAAACTTCTTGGATAAAAAATTAGTTTGGATAAAAAATACAAGAAAATGTTATTAAAAAAAAGATATAGGACTATACTTGGGAATGAATTAGTTTCACCAGTATATTAAATAGTAGGGTAATATATGGTCCTAATCATAAGGTTCCTGTGGACGAGCAACCCACTATATCACGTATGTTTACATAGTTTGTATAATACAAAATATAATGAGGGTACTGTATTTATTATTTATAATTTTTATAATTTTTATACTATTGAAATGTTGGTCTATTGTATTATACAAACTATGTAAACATACGTGATATAGTGGGTTGCTGAGTACTACCTGTAATTTTTACAATAAATGGAATCTTTAAACGGTACATCACTATATTAGTGTTTTTTATCCATACATCCTGGATACCGTCTTCAACACTTTGGAGAACTGCCTTATCGATACCCTATATAGCAACCGCTTGCTTTAACCATAGAGGGAGGAAGTGAGATTTACCCAGGAGGATTGGAGGGACCTTATCGAGAGCCACCAAGGGTTTTACCCCATACACTCAACGCTGGTTACCCCTGTAGGGGTGCCGCTCTCTGGTGAGTGCGGGCTATATAGAGAGGGAGCACGGATTGTCCTCACCCGGCACCCACATCCCGAATCCATCACTGGGACTCACTCCTTCCATATGAAAATTTATTCTGGCACCTTAATATTCACTATTATTGCACCTTCTGGAAGATCAACCTATTGATCATATTTTGTGGACTTTCTATTTATTACGGACTATATTAACCCTTTGGCATAATTCTAATACTATATTTATTTATATATTTATTTCACTAATTATTTACACCTTGGAATTTTATGAAATTTTTACTCATGTGGCACTATTCACCATAATTATCTTTATTTACATATTTTCTCCAGATTATATATCTTTGTCACGTGGATATCCACATTCACAGTATATTGGGGTCATTTTTTAAAATATTACCTCTAGTGATTAATATATACTACTCAGCACAAATCTTTTTCACCTACACACTTGTATATTGAGAAACATCACTTGGATATCCTTTTTAACCACTTTACAACCGGAGGATTTTGCTGTCTTCCGTCCAGGCCACTTTTTGCGATTCGGCGCTGTGCGACTTCAACTGACAATTGCGCGGTCGTGCGACGCCGTACCCAAACGAAATTTACGTCCTTTTTTTCCCACAAACAGAGCTTTCTTTTGGTGGTATTTGATCACCTGTGCGATTTTTACTTTTTGCGCTATAAACAAAAAAAGAGCGTTTATTTTGAAAAAATAACAATATTTTTCACATTTTTTTATATGAAATTCCCCCCAAAAAAGATGTAAAAACCAATTTTTTTAAAAGTTTTTGGCCAATTTGTTTTATGCTACATATGTTTGGTAAAAAAAATCGCAATAAGCGTATTTTGATTGGTTTGCGCAAAAGTTATTGCGTTTACTAACAAAGGGAAAGATTTCTGTCATTTTTGGTGTTTTTTTTTAACGCGTAATGGCGGCGATCTGCGATTTTTTTTGCGGGACTGCGACATTGCGGCGGACAGACCGGACCCCTGACTGACATTTTTGACACTTTTGGGGGTACCAGTGACATTACTGCAGTAATCAGTGCTATATATATGCACTGTTACTGTAAAAATGACACTGGCAGGGAAGGGGTTAATTTTATTGGAGAGGGAGGGGTTAATGTATGCCTGGTGCTTACTGACGTGTAGGGGGGGAGGTGACTATGTGATTCATGGACAGATCGGATGTCCAGCTATGCTGAACAGTCCGATCTGTCACTCCCTGTCACTATGGAGATCCGCCCGCTGTGTTTACACACAGCGGGCGGATCTCCAGACTCGATCCCCGACGATCGGGTAAGAGCAGCGGCGATCGCCGCTGCTCCTCCCCTGGCCCGACTCCCGCTGTGAATGAAAACAGCGGGAGCGAGCCTCCGGCGGCGCGCAATCGCCGCCCAGAAGGGGGAGTGTCCAGTCACGTTAATACTACGTGGCTGGACGATAACGAACCACTCTGCCGCAGTAGTATTACTGTGAGCGGTTGCAGAGTGGTTAATTTCAACACTGGCACTGCCACCTTGTGGCTATATTATTTATTGCACGAGTCACTTTATTTGATTTTTTATCTCTTCAATATTCACTTGTTATTATATGAATTGCTTGCACTGTTTTTTAAGTTATTATATTTATTTATATTTATTAGTGTCAAGTGTTTACCAATAATTATCTGTGACATATTTGAAACTTAAGGTTGGATACATTTGGTGTTTATAAGGACCAACATTTTTTCGCATTGATATCATTTATTGGCCCATTATATATTTTAATTTTACTTATATCTTTCTCCCACCTATTTATTACCATAAACGGCAGCGCCAATATACCCTATCCTATCTCTAATATTGCCCGAAACACTTCAGAATTCATCCTGCTGCTTTCGTCAGCAGTCACATCATCAATAAATACAGGAGAACCAGTTCCATTGGCAGCCATACATGCCCATGCCATGACACTACCACCACCATGCTTCACCGATGAGGTGGTATGCTTTGGATCATGAGCAGTTCCTTTCCTTCTCCATACTCTTCTCTTCCCGTCACTCTGGTACCAGTTGATCTTGGTCTCATCTCTCCATAGGATGTTGTTCCAGAACTGTGAAGGCTTTTTTAGATGTGGCCTTCCTGTTTTTGAGGCTCACCAATGGTTTACATCTTGTGGTGAACCCTTTATATTCACTCTGGTGAAGTCTTCTCTTGATTATTGACTTTGACACACATACACCTACCTCCTGATCTGATCTGGCAAACTGTTGTGAAGGGTGTTTTCTTCGCCAGGGAAAGAATTATTCAGTCATCCACCACAGTTGTTTTCCGTGGTCTTTCTGGGTCTTTTGGTGTTGCTAAGCTCACCGGTGCATTCTTTCTTTTTAAGGATGTTCCAAACAGTTGATTTGGCCACACCTAATGTTTTTGCTATCTCTCTGATGGGTCTGTTTTGTTTTTTCAGCCTAATGATGGCTTACTTCACTGATAGTGACAGCTCTTTGGATCTCACATTGAGAGTTGACAGCAACAGATTCCAAATGCAAATAGCACACTTGAAATGAACTCTGAACCTTTTATCTGCTCCTTGTAAATAGGATAACTAGGGAATAACACACACCTGGCCATGGAACAGCTGAGCAGCCAATTGTCCCATTACTTTTGGTCCCTTAAAAAGTGGGAGGCACATATACAAACTGTTGTAATTCCTACACCTTTCACCTGATTTGGATGTAAATACCCTCAAATGAAAGCTGAAAGTCTGCAGTTAAAGCACATCTTGTTTGTTTAATTTCAAATCCCTTGTGGTGGTGTATAGAGCCAAAAAGATTTGAATTGTGTTGATGTCCCAATATTTATGGACCTGACTGTATAAACAGCGCATCCTTATTAAACACGCCTCGGAGTGTCTGTATAAATCCATTTAGTATTTAGATACGTTTTGCAAGGAATGCAGTAATAGAACACTTTAATTTTTAAAATATGGGTGTAAATGAGGAAATGAGTGTGTTTTCTTGAATTCTGTGAGATGAATCATTAAAACAGTACATTTTGCAACTAAACATGATTGGCCTACATATCGAACAGATGTCTGAAAACTTTACCATATGTTCTGCACTTTCATCTGTATTCACTTATTTAAATATTGCATAAATAAGTTAATCTCCTGGTGTGTCAAAAATATTCTTAGGAACGAATGAGTAGCACCATTTCATGCCTTTTCAGGAGCATTATTGAAGTTCTATTGTGATTTTTCATTTCTTGGCATCATCATGTTCTCAGAGTTCAGCAAAGTTTGCATGATATCATGTAAGATCTCATTATATGGGATGAATGTCACAGAAACTTCTGAGTGTAGCTAATTTAAATAGTGCCTAAGGCTTTCTGACACAGGAAAGAAACAAAGATTTATTGCTAATTTTCCTAATTAATGGTTTCCCTGGCACTGACTGTACTTTGTGATTACTTTATCTGTCACCATATTTTCAAGCAATTTTTTTGCAAAAGACCTACTTTAAAGATTGTTCTTGTTTTACAGGATATACAATTCTTAACTCAATACTGAAAATAATGTGAGCAATTTACAAACATATAATAAAAACCAAAAAGTGCAGCGCTGAAATCAGTATACAATTATATAGCTGAAAAGCTCATATAAAGAAAACAAAAAAGGAGAGGGGATAATGTCCAAATGAATAGTCCCAATATTAAGTGCAGAGATGTGAATCCACGTGCAAAATAACTTTCTTCCAGTGACACCAGGGAAAAGTGTAGGAAGGGGACACCCTTGTGCTCAGGTATAACAAGCAGCTTACCGAAATTCCGTGGCTGCTCAATTTAATGAGACAGCCTCTCCCAGCTAGTAGTAAACCAGTAGGTCAACCGATATCAAGCTCAGGTGCTTCGAAAGACTCCAAAAGCCGAAAGCCGTTTCCGGTGTGTTGTTAAACCGATCACATTAATATGTGGCACACTTGGAACTTCTCATATACTCCATTGAACGTAAAGCCATATGTAGAAAGAAACAGAGGCCCATAGCGTAATCCCGTAAACCAATAGGTAAATTTATTAAAAAAACTACTTACAATTTAAAAGACAAAAACAGGCATGTAGTATGTGCCGGTCATGGATCTAACCGCGGCGTCCCGCAAGTCTCCAGATCAGCATATGGATAAACGGCCGGCTTCGTTGGGGGGCGTGTGGACGTTTATGTCTGGGATCGCCAACGTTTCGTCATAAGAAAGACTTCTTCTGGGCGTGACCCCAGACGCAACACACACACGCCTATGTACCCCCACACCTATGTCACATGACGGTCACCTCTGCCAATGGGTGTTCAATCGAAGGGGGGCGGGAGTAATATGTTAATAACTCGATTCCAATAGGTTAAAAGACCAAAGGAAACCGTCTGGAGATAGGTGGTACAAAACGCTAATAGGAAGTGATGATCCGTCTTCCTTAATGCCCATTCGTTCAAAAGGCAAAGGGGCAGGGAGACGGTCGTCACGTGATGCACATCACATGATGAACAGGAAGTGATGATCAGTATCCTCCGATGACTCATCGTCTTCCGGGCGGAAGTGACACGCTCACGCCCATAGCTGACAGGGTAAGAGGGCGGAGGCGGAGGTGCGGTCGTCACTCCAGACACATCCCTTGTAACAGGAAGTGATGATCCTCACTGTTCAAGAGTGGTGTCAGCAGAGTATGTCAAACCCTTGTAACAGGAAGTGACGATCCTCACTGTTCAAGAATGGTGTCAGCAGAGTATGTCAAACCCTTGAAACAGGAAGTGATGATCCTCACTATTCAAGAGTGGTGTCAGCAGAGTATGTCAAACCCTTGAAACAGGAAGTGATGATCCTCACTATTCAAGAGTGGTGTCAGCAGAGTATGTCAAACCCTTGAAACAGGAAGTGACGATCCTCACTGTTCAAGAATGGTGTCAGCAGAGTGTGTCAAACCCTTGTAACAGGAAGTGATGATCCTCACTGTTCAAGAATGGTGTCAGCAGAGTATGTCAAACCCTTGAAACAGGAAGTGAAGATCCTCACTGTTCAAAAATGGTGTCAGCAGAGTTTGTCAAACAACACCGTCGGTATTCAGGCGCCCCTGTGTACAGAGTGCAACCTCCAACAACATAATATGGTTAAAACCAAAATACATATATACCAAGGTCTATAACGGAATTAAAAATTATTAAGGATGTGGTGGAATGCTAGATAATCATTGAAACAGGCAAAGGAGTTGATGTCCAATTCCTTCTATGTAATGAAAAATTTCTTTTACATATTTAATAATTGGCCATTGTGATACTTCATTCCATTGATATAAAACGCCATCTAGTGGCCAAATAAGTGTGACACCACTGAAGGAGATAAAAATCAAAAAGGATAAAAATTAATTATGTGAAAAAACACTGTTGGTGAAAACAGTGAAAATGGGAGTGGGTTAAAATAAGTGATATTTAATCGAATAATATAAATTAACATGTGAATGAACACATATTATTTTGTGAAATAATTAACCCTTACTTACTCTCCCTATATCCAAAATTTCCATAAAATTTTTTTTTTTTTTTTTTTTTTTTTTTAGTGAGTGAATAAAAATAGTGATAAATATGTATAAAATGAAAAATATGTGAAAAATGCAAAATATTAATAAATGGAATGTGTATCACACATAGCCTCACAATTTAGAACCAGCCTGTATAAATCAAGATATACATCAACTTATGATGAAATCAGCTATTATTAATAAAACAATTTACATCCCATTCCACATTTAACCCATAGGGAATATAGGATTTTAGGCAATAGATCCAGCGAGTTTCCATCCTGGAAATTTCTCGCCTTACGTTGGATCCTCGCCAGTGAGCTTTAAACCTATCTATCCCTATAAACAGTGTGTTTTTTGGGTTCTTGTGGTGGCATTGGTCATAGTGTTTGGAGACACTATGACCAGGGAAGCCTTTCCTAATGTTGCCCACATGCTCTCCTAGCCTGATCTGTAATTTCCTCGTTGTGCTTCCAATGTATTGTTGACCACATTTACATTGCAACATATAAACGACGTTGGTGGACGAGCAAGTGATGAAAGAATCTATCTTGTATTCTCGTCCAGTCGTGGAGGATACAAATTTTTCGATTTTTCTCCCTTTGAATGAATTGAGGGAGCAGATCTGGCATCTGTGACAGGGGTAGAAACCTCTAAAATCTCCAAAGAAAGTGGGCTGAATAGGCCTTTCAACAACGTTTTGAGCTATTTTATGTCTCAAAGATGGGACTCCCCTGAAAATAACTTTGGGATGTTCAGATAAAACAGGGCCCAGAACCCGGTCATTTTTAAGGACCGGCCAGTGTTTTTTAATAATATTTTTAATTAAAAAATGCTGGGTAGAATATGAAGTAATAAAAGAATTTTTAAAACTTTGGTTGTTATTACCCTTTAGACTTGGACGTAGCAACGAGGATCTGTCGACAGCCGCTACGTCTCTAATGGTAGTGTCTAATTGGGAAACGTTGTACCCTTTCTCTATAAATTTCATTTTAAGGGTGTTAGCCTGTTGAAAAAAGTCATTTAATTGGGTGCAGTTTCTGCGTAATCGCAGGAACTGTCCCTTTGGGACAGCATTGAGCCATGATTGGTGATGACAACTATCATGTGGAATGAAGCTGTTCCGGTCCGTTTTCTTAAAATGAGTGGTGGTAATGATTTTATCCTCCTGTACCACCAGATTCAGATCAAGAAACGTGATTTGTGTAGAGCTACTAGTGTGATCTAGTTTAATACCTCTATTGTTGATGTTTAAGTTCGAGATAAAGGAGTCAAGTGAGGGGGCATTGCCATCCCATAGGAGGAGGATGTCGTCAATGTAACGCCGCCACAGGATCAACTGCGGCGGTCGATTCGCAAAGACGACATCCTCCTCCCACTTGGCCATAAATAAGTTGGCCAAGCTGGGTGCAAATTTTGCCCCCATCGCGACCCCCCTGTTCTGCAGGTAATGAGTGTTGTTAAACCAGAAGAGGTTATGAGACATCGCAAATTTGATAATGTCTACTATAAACCTCTTCTGTTCGCTGGATAAAGAGCTCCACAGATCTAGATAATACTGTACAGCCTCTAATCCCTGCTCATGGTCAATTATGGTGTACAGGGACGCTACATCCGCTGTAGCCATAATATACCCTTCTTTCCAGGAAATATCCTGGAGGATATTTAGGACATGGGTCGTGTCTTTGAGGTACGACGGAATTTGTTTAACAAGGGGTTGTAAAAATTCATCAGCATATTTGCCTATCCGGGAGCAAAGGGAATCTATCCCGCTGATTATGGGGCGTCCCGGAGGTTTAACGGGATTCTTGTGGACTTTAGGTAAAAAATAAATAATAGGCAAACGAGGTGCGGAAGGTATTAAAAACAATTTTTCTTTTTTGCTTAAAATCCCCTCTTCATGTGCCTTATCAACTAAGGATTGTAGCTCCTTTTTATACTTAGGAGTAGGATTGGAGGCTAAAACTTTATATGTCTCTCTATCGTTTAAGATACTATTCATTTCAGAAACATAGTCAGTTTTATCCAGAACTACTATGCCGCCCCCCTTGTCAGCGGGGCGGATCACTATGTCCTTATTATCACAGAGTTTTTGAAGCCCTGTATGGAATTTATCCTTAGTAGGAGGTTTTTTTATTCTGATGTTTTCTATGTCTTTCAAGACCAGATCTTTGAAAACCTGGACTGAGGGGGCAATTTTTCCAGGGGGGTTGAACAAGGAAGCGTTAGCCAGGGATGTGTGTACATACCTATGATCGGTATTAGCCAAAGTGCGAGTGGGATTAGAGATAATATATCTCTGAACGTTCAGTTTCCTGACGTACTTTTGCACGTCTATAAAGGCGCTGAATTTATTGATGGTGGTGGTGCAAATTTTAATCCACGATCAAGAACGGCTTTTTCATCGTCAGAAAACTGAGCCTTTGACAGATTGAAGATGCCAGGATCTTTTACACTCTTCTTCTTTTCCTTCCTTGTCCGCCTCCCCCCTCTGGTCCCTCTCTGTGTTCTATATAGCGTTTGTTTCCTCCTCCCCTGTGAAAATCCCCTTGTTGATAATTATCTTCACGTGAATACTCGTAGGAAGGATAATTTGAACGGGGGGTATTCCTGGGTGGATAGTATTCATTTTGAGGTCTCCTGGTGGCTGACCATCCATTATTAGAGATATCACCCGGATGACGGGTGATTACTCGGTCTCCAGTGTCCAGGGGGGAATCCCATCCCCCATTTTCTAGGGGGGTGAACCTATTATAAAGGGGAACCTCAGACCGTCTTGGTGTTATAAAATTAGGGTTAGACCCTTGTTGATTGCCATTATTATTTCCCCTATTGTAGGGTGGATTTCTATAAGGCAATAGGGAATTATTTGAGTTGTTATTTCTCAAGGTCTGGGGTCCCTGTTTGTTTGGGGGGGGGTTTCGTCCTTTTCCCCTCCTTCCCACCTGTTGTGGTCTAGGGGGAAGGGGGGGGAGGAAGAGGTGTGTAGGACTGTGTCTGGATCTCCATTTCCTCATCACGAGGGTTAGAGGTCGCAGAACCTTCAGAATTCCTTACCATTTGCCATTTAAAAACAGTATCATTCTTATAGTCCTGTAAATCCCTATTGTATTTCCGTTTCTTTTTATTTTTTTGTTCAATTATTTCTTTTTCCAAATGTTTCTTGAGTGTGTCAGATCTCTTTTTGTATTCCTCATCATCTTTAAGATCAGCAAGGGACGTCTTGAGAGTCTCAATTTCCTCATTGATCTTAACCAGTTTACTTTTTTTCCTACTGATAAGGAATTGGATAAACCTGACACCTGCCTCATTAAAGTATTGAAACCAGCCTTCTATATCTGGTTCATCGCTTTGGGGGTTGACTTCCCACCTGAGGCTGCGGGGGACCATTTTATCAACTACGTATTTTTCTAAAAATGCAATATCCCAATTTGTATGGGTTTCAGATGTCATCAAATTTTTAAGGCGTAGAAAACGGCCAGCTATGTCATCTGAAACGACTCCGCTGCCATCAAAAACGTCCCCTACATCTAGAATATAGTTACTTCTATATTCAAAAATGTCTATATTGGTTGCCATGATAGACACAAAGTTATAAGTGATAAGCTGCAGAAATGGTGTTAGCAAAAACCAATGTAATATAAATAGAAGAAAAATTTCCGCGCTAGATGTGACAGAAAACCAAATGATTAAGAACAATAGTGAGCAGCTGGCACAAAATCAACTAACAGTGATTCAAAAAATACAATAAAAACCAAAAAGTGCAGCGCTGAAATCAGTATACAATCAACGAAGCCGGCCGTTTATCCATATGCTGATCTGGAGACTTGCGGGACGCCGCGGTTAGATCCATGACCGGCACATACTACATGCCTGTTTTTGTCTTTTAAATTGTAAGTAGTTTTTTTAATAAATTTACCTATTGGTTTACGGGATTACGCTATGGGCCTTTGTTTCTTTCTACATATGGCTTTACGTTCAATGGAGTATATGAGAAGTTCCAAGTGTGCCACATATTAATGTGATCGGTTTAACAACACACCGGAAACGGCTTTCGGCTTTTGGAGTCTTTCGAAGCACCTGAGCTTGATATCGGTTGACCTACTGGTTTACTACTAGCTGGGAGAGGCTGTCTCATTAAATTGAGCAGCCACGGAATTTCGGTAAGCTGCTTGTTATACCTGAGCACAAGGGTGTCCCCTTCCTACACTTTTCCCTGGTGTCACTGGAAGAAAGTTATTTTGCACGTGGATTCACATCTCTGCACTTAATATTGGGACTATTCATTTGGACATTATCCCCTCTCCTTTTTTGTTTTCTTTATATGAGCTATTCAGCTATATAATTGTATACTGATTTCAGCGCTGCACTTTTTGGTTTTTATTGTATTTTTTGAATCACTGTTAGTTGATTTTGTGCCAGCTGCTCACTATTGTTCTTAATCATTTGGTTTTCTGTCACATCTAGCGCGGAAATTTTTCTTCTATTTATATTACATTGGTTTTTACTAACACCATTTCTGCAGCTTATCACTTATAACTTTGTGTCTATCATGGCAACCAATATAGACATTTTTGAATATAGAAGTAACTATATTCTAGATGTAGGGGACGTTTTTGATGGCAGCGGAGTCGTTTCAGATGACATAGCTGGCCGTTTTCTACGCCTTAAAAATTTGATGACATCTGAAACCCATACAAATTGGGATATTGCATTTTTAGAAAAATACGTAGTTGATAAAATGGTCCCCCGCAGCCTCAGGTGGGAAGTCAACCCCCAAAGCGATGAACCAGATATAGAAGGCTGGTTTCAATACTTTAATGAGGCAGGTGTCAGGTTTATCCAATTCCTTATCAGTAGGAAAAAAAGTAAACTGGTTAAGATCAATGAGGAAATTGAGACTCTCAAGACGTCCCTTGCTGATCTTAAAGATGATGAGGAATACAAAAAGAGATCTGACACACTCAAGAAACATTTGAAAAAAGAAATAATTGAACAAAAAAATAAAAAGAAACGGAAATACAATAGGGATTTACAGGACTATAAGAATGATACTGTTTTTAAATGGCAAATGGTAAGGAATTCTGAAGGTTCTGCGACCTCTAACCCTCGTGATGAGGAAATGGAGATCCAGACACAGTCCTACACACCTCTTCCTCCCCCCCCCTTCCCCCTAGACCACAACAGGTGGGAAGGAGGGGAAAAGGACGAAAACCCCCCCCCAAACAAACAGGGACCCCAGACCTTGAGAAATAACAACTCAAATAATTCCCTATTGCCTTATAGAAATCCACCCTACAATAGGGGAAATAATAATGGCAATCAACAAGGGTCTAACCCTAATTTTATAACACCAAGACGGTCTGAGGTTCCCCTTTATAATAGGTTCACCCCCCTAGAAAATGGGGGATGGGATTCCCCCCTGGACACTGGAGACCGAGTAATCACCCGTCATCCGGGTGATATCTCTAATAATGGATGGTCAGCCACCAGGAGACCTCAAAATGAATACTATCCACCCAGGAATACCCCCCGTTCAAATTATCCTTCCTACGAGTATTCACGTGAAGATAATTATCAACAAGGGGATTTTCACAGGGGAGGAGGAAACAAACGCTATATAGAACACAGAGAGGGACCAGAGGGGGGAGGCGGACAAGGAAGGAAAAGAAGAAGAGTGTAAAAGATCCTGGCATCTTCAATCTGTCAAAGGCTCAGTTTTCTGACGATGAAAAAGCCGTTCTTGATCGTGGATTAAAATTTGCACCACCTAAGGCGCTGAATAAATTCAGCGCCTTTATAGACGTGCAAAAGTACGTCAGGAAACTGAACGTTCAGAGATATATTATCTCTAATCCCACTCGCACTTTGGCTAATACCGATCATAGGTATGTACACACATCCCTGGCTAACGCTTCCTTGTTCAACCCCCCTGGAAAAATTGCCCCCTCAGTCCAGGTTTTCAAAGATCTGGTCTTGAAAGACATAGAAAACATCAGAATAAAAAAACCTCCTACTAAGGATAAATTCCATACAGGGCTTCAAAAACTCTGTGATAATAAGGACATAGTGATCCGCCCCGCTGACAAGGGGGGCGGCATAGTAGTTCTGGATAAAACTGACTATGTTTCTGAAATGAATAGTATCTTAAACGATAGAGAGACATATAAAGTTTTAGCCTCCAATCCTACTCCTAAGTATAAAAAGGAGCTACAATCCTTAGTTGATAAGGCACATGAAGAGGGGATTTTAAGCAAAAATGAAAAATTGTTTTTAATACCTTCCGCACCTCGTTTGCCTATTATTTATTTTTTACCTAAAGTCCACAAGAATCCCGTTAAACCTCCGGGACGCCCCATAATCAGCGGGATAGATTCCCTTTGCTCCCGGATAGGCAAATATGCTGATGAATTTTTACAACCCCTTGTTAAACAAATTCCGTCGTACCTCAAAGACACGACCCATGTCCTAAATATCCTCCAGGATATTTCCTGGAAAGAAGGGTATATTATGGCTGCAGCGGATGTAGCGTCCCTGTACACCATAATTGACCATGAGCAGGGATTAGAGGCTGTACAGTATTATCTAGATCTGTGGAGCTCTTTATCCAGCGAACAGAAGAGGTTTATAGTAGACATTATCAAATTTGCGATGTCTCATAACCTCTTCTGGTTTAACAACACTCATTACCTGCAGAACAGGGGGGTCGCGATGGGGGCAAAATTTGCACCCAGCTTGGCCAACTTATTTATGGCCAAGTGGGAGGAGGATGTCGTCTTTGCGAATCGACCGCCGCAGTTGATCCTGTGGCGGCGTTACATTGACGACATCCTCCTCCTATGGGATGGCAATGCCCCCTCACTTGACTCCTTTATCTCGAACTTAAACATCAACAATAGAGGTATTAAACTAGATCACACTAGTAGCTCTACACAAATCACGTTTCTTGATCTGAATCTGGTGGTACAGGAGGATAAAATCATTACCACCACTCATTTTAAGAAAACGGACCGGAACAGCTTCATTCCACATGATAGTTGTCATCACCGATCATGGCTCAATGCTGTCCCAAAGGGACAGTTCCTGCGATTACGCAGAAACTGCACCCAATTAAATGACTTTTTTCAACAGGCTAACACCCTTAAAATGAAATTTATAGAGAAAGGGTACAACGTTTCCCAATTAGACACTACCATTAGAGACGTAGCGGCTGTCGACAGATCCTCGTTGCTACGTCCAAGTCTAAAGGGTAATAACAACCAAAGTTTTAAAAATTCTTTTATTACTTCATATTCTACCCAGCATTTTTTAATTAAAAATATTATTAAAAAACACTGGCCGGTCCTTAAAAATGACCGGGTTCTGGGCCCTGTTTTATCTGAACATCCCAAAGTTATTTTCAGGGGAGTCCCATCTTTGAGACATAAAATAGCTCAAAACGTTGTTGAAAGGCCTATTCAGCCCACTTTCTTTGGAGATTTTAGAGGTTTCTACCCCTGTCACAGATGCCAGATCTGCTCCCTCAATTCATTCAAAGGGAGAAAAATCGAAAAATTTGTATCCTCCACGACTGGACGAGAATACAAGATAGATTCTTTCATCACTTGCTCGTCCACCAACGTCGTTTATATGTTGCAATGTAAATGTGGTCAACAATACATTGGACGCACAATGAGGAAATTACAGATCAGGCTAGGAGAGCATGTGGGCAACATTAGGAAAGGCTTCCCTGGTCATAGTGTCTCCAAACACTATGACCAATGCCACCACAAGAACCCAAAAAACACACTGTTTATAGGGATAGATAGGTTTAAAGCTCACTGGCGAGGATCCAACGTAAGGCGAGAAATTTCCAGGATGGAAACTCGCTGGATCTATTGCCTAAAATCCTATATTCCCTATGGGTTAAATGTGGAATGGGATGTAAATTGTTTTATTAATAATAGCTGATTTCAACCTTTTTAATCCTTTTAATCTTTCTCATAAGTTGATGTATATCTTGATTTATACAGGCTGGTTCTAAATTGTGAGGCTATGTGTGATACACATTCCATTTATTAATATTTTGCATTTTTCACATATTTTTCATTTTATACATATTTATCACTATTTTTATTCACTCACTAAAAAAAAAAAAAAAAAAAAAAAAAAATTTTATGGAAATTTTGGATATAGGGAGAGTAAGTAAGGGTTAATTATTTCACAAAATAATATGTGTTCATTCACATGTTAATTTATATTATTCGATTAAATATCACTTATTTTAACCCACTCCCATTTTCACTGTTTTCACCAACAGTGTTTTTTCACATAATTAATTTTTATCCTTTTTGATTTTTATCTCCTTCAGTGGTGTCACACTTATTTGGCCACTAGATGGCGTTTTATATCAATGGAATGAAGTATCACAATGGCCAATTATTAAATATGTAAAAGAAATTTTTCATTACATAGAAGGAATTGGACATCAACTCCTTTGCCTGTTTCAATGATTATTTAGCATTCCACCACATCCTTAATAATTTTTAATTCCGTTATAGACCTTGGTATATATGTATTTTGGTTTTAACCATATTATGTTGTTGGAGGTTGCACTCTGTACACAGGGGCGCCTGAATACCGACGGTGTTGTTTGACAAACTCTGCTGACACCATTTTTGAACAGTGAGGATCTTCACTTCCTGTTTCAAGGGTTTGACATACTCTGCTGACACCATTCTTGAACAGTGAGGATCATCACTTCCTGTTACAAGGGTTTGACACACTCTGCTGACACCATTCTTGAACAGTGAGGATCGTCACTTCCTGTTTCAAGGGTTTGACATACTCTGCTGACACCACTCTTGAATAGTGAGGATCATCACTTCCTGTTTCAAGGGTTTGACATACTCTGCTGACACCATTCTTGAACAGTGAGGATCGTCACTTCCTGTTACAAGGGTTTGACATACTCTGCTGACACCACTCTTGAACAGTGAGGATCATCACTTCCTGTTACAAGGGATGTGTCTGGAGTGACGACCGCACCTCCGCCTCCGCCCTCTTACCCTGTCAGCTATGGGCGTGAGCGTGTCACTTCCGCCCGGATGACGATGAGTCATCGGAGGATACTGATCATCACTTCCTGTTCATCATGTGATGTGCATCACGTGACGACCGTCTCCCTGCCCCTTTGCCTTTTGAACGAATGGGCATTAAGGAAGACGGATCATCACTTCCTATTAGCGTTTTGTACCACCTATCTCCAGACGGTTTCCTTTGGTCTTTTAACCTATTGGAATCGAGTTATTAACATATTACTCCCGCCCCCCTTCGATTGAACACCCATTGGCAGAGGTGACCGTCATGTGACATAGGTGTGGGGGTACATAGGCGTGTGTGTTGCGTCTGGGGTCACGCCCAGAAGAAGTCTTTCTTATGACGAAACGTTGGCGATCCCAGACATAAACGTCCACACGCCCCCCAACGAAGCCGGCCGTTTATCCATATGCTGATCTGGAGACTTGCGGGACGCCGCAGTTAGATCCATGACCGGCACATACTACATGGCTGTTTTTGTCTTTTAAATTGTAAGTAGTTTTTTTCATAAATTTACCTATTGGTTTACGGGATTACGCTATGGGCCTCTGTTTCTTTCTACATATGGCTTTACGTTCAATGGAGTATATGAGAAGTTCCAAGTGTGCCACATATTAATGTGATCGGTTTAACAACACACCGGAAACGGCTTTCGGCTTTTGGAGTCTTTCGAAGCACCTGAGCTTGATATCGGTTGACCTACTGGTTTACTACTAGCTGGGAGAGGCTGTCTCATTAAATTGAGCAGCCACGGAATTTCGGTAAGCTGCTTGTTATACCTGAGCACAAGGGTGTCCCCTTCCTACACTTTTCCCTGGTGTCACTGGAAGAAAGTTATTTTGCACGTGGATTCACATCTCTGCACTTAATATTGGGACTATTCATTTGGACATTATCCCCTCTCCTTTTTTGTTTTCTTTATATGAGCTTTTCAGCTATATAATTGTATACTGATTTCAGCGCTGCACTTTTTGGTTTTTATTGTATTTTTTGAATCACTGTTAGTTGATTTTGTGCCAGCTGCTCACTATTGTTCTTAATCATTTGGTTTTCTGTCACATCTAGCGCGGAAATTTTTCTTTTATTTAATTTACAAACATATAACTGGCTGAATAAAGGAAACTTGTGCCAGAATTTCTGTACTAGTTAAAAGTTATTACTAATGAATGGGAGAAGTGATTTATTTAGGACTCCACTTTATGAGAGTGTAGCACCACTTCCCTATTTTTTACTGTCAAGTTGGCTCCAGCTATCAGGAGGGAGGAGAAGTTGTGGTCTTTGACCATATCTAGGTGCTAGAAATAGCTGAGGAGATTTGTGAGGGAGAGACACAACCCCAGCAAGGTAAAATGTCATCCAGGGGCAGCTTGCAGAGAAGTGGGAGGAATAGGTATCAGCCTTTCTTTATGATATCTCAGCCTTGCTACCCTACTTTCTCTCTTCTGAAATCCCCCATGGTTATTCTCATACTCAAACTTCTACATCCCTGGTAATACTAACACTTCTGCTACTTCTAAACTTCTCACTCTAATCTCCTCTTTGACCTGAAGCAATGGACATATGCTTCTACTCACTCTGACGGCAACACCCTTTCTCCCACTATTGGGTCCATGCAACCTCTCCAAAAAATCATTTTTCTCTTTCTGATCACTACTTTATGATTTCACTCTGCCCCTCTCTTCCAACTCCTCTCACTCCAACTACCTAGCAATTACCCTTAGCAACCTTTCTCACCTTAACCCTTCTATTCACTACTCTGCTACTGGCCAGGGGTAAAATAATCTCACCCCTGTCCTGCCCCAACCTAGTCACTTCTGTGTGCTGTCATCCTCCCTGGACACATTGGCCCCCCTCACACACACTGAATAAGGCCCCAACCCCTACTACCTTGGCAAACAGATGACACCAGAAGTCTGAAAAAATGTAACACCACTCCTGTGGCATAAGGCTAAACCTTAGAAATATTTCAACCAAAATAAATCTGCTCTCCAAAAATACAATCCCTGCCTCCTCACTGCCGAGCAGACTTATTTTATCACTCTTGTCCCCATCAACCCTTCTCTACCTTTAGTTCTCTACTTTGCCCTCCACTGCCTTCACCCACAAACTCACTCACTGCCCAGGAGATTGCCAATCAGTCCAAAAATAAGATTGATACAATGTGTGAGGAGATTTTTGCTGTACAGATACCTACCCCATGTAACACTCCACGTCCACCGGTAAAATCATTAGTAAACCTCTAATAACACCACGCTGTAAAAAATTAAAAAGTTTGTGCAAAAGTCTCATACATACTGTAATATAACTGCAAATAGTGATGTGCAAATAGGACGATGTGAGTATCCCACTCCACAAGCAATCACCTCAAGAGCTCACCCTATGTGAATCTCATTTACCAAATTATTGTGCCTCACATCACACAGAATGCACCACTCTTTCTGAAGAGTCTTCCCATGCACTGGTATGTATGAAAATCCGTGGGTTACTCAGATATTGGGCACAGAAAAGAGAACTCGCGTAGTAGATTACCATAAAAGCATTAAAATTTAATAAACATCCAATTCAACTTTAATAAATTTAAACTTAATAAAAAATCAAACTCGCAAACATATGGATGTAAAAAGCATATCATATATCCCAGGTGATCACTTAGTAGTGCAATTGGCTGTTTCAAACATCTTCGGCAACACCTCCAAGATAATGTGTAGTTTAGTGTCAATACAGATGCATCAGGGTGCAGCTGCACAGCAATGCTGTGTCAGCGTGCAGCTACATGGCAAATCTGTACAGCCAATTGCACTACTAAGCTGTTTGCAGTTATAATATGTGTGGGATTTTTGCACAAACTTGTAAATTAACTTTAACAATTCATGCTTTGAATTTCTAGCATTATTTTAGTTCCTTTTGGTTTCTTTTAACATTGATTTGATTTCATGGGAGAAGTACAATCATTACTTCCCTCATTGAACCTTGCTACTATAGACAAGGTTGCTAAAAAAAATTCTAATGTCCACCTAACCACCTGCCCCTGGACCCTGTTTCCTCGCAAATGCACCCTCTGGCTCTATCCTTCACTCTTTAACTCACATCTTCAATCCCCCCCTCTCTTCTGGCATCTTCCTCAACTTTCTAAAACATGCACTAACCACCCCCATACTTAAAAATCCCTCATTGGACCTCACCAATCTTAACAACTTACACCCCATCTCCTTGATCTCCTTTTTATCCAAATTCCTTGAATGTCTAGTCTACAACCAACTGAGCAACCACCTCACTGACAATAACCTTCTTTTTCCTCTTTTGTCTGGATTCTGTGCTCAACACTCTACAAAAACTGCTCTCCTAAAATTCACAAACAATAAAACCAATGGACACTATTCTGTATTCCTCCTCCTGGAAAACTCTGCCTTTGACACAGTGGCACCTCCTGAAAAAACTCCACGCCTTTGGTCTCTGTGACTGTTCTGTTCCCTGGTTCTCATCCTACGTATCCAACCGCACCTTTAGCGTTTCTTACAATTCTACTTTCTCCTCTCCTCTTCCTTTCTCTGTCGCAGTCCCCCAAGGTTATTTTCTTAGACCTCTTCTATTCTCGATCTAAATTCATTCAGTTGATAGCCTCCCATGGCTTCCAATACCATTTCTACGCTGACAACACCCACATTTATCTCTCTATCCCTCAGCTCACTCCTTCAGTCTCCTCACGCATCACTAATTTGCTAAAAGACATATCAGCCTGGATGTCACACCACTTCCTTAAGCTAAATCTATTCAAAACCAATCTCATAATATTTCCTCCCTTACGTGCCTCTTCCCCTGATTTCATGCCAAGGTTCTAAGTGTAATCCTGGACTCTGAAATATCCTTACAGTGCCACATCTAATCCTTGTCCAAAGCCTGCCACCTCAGCCTATGCAACATCTCCAAAAAATGCCCCTTCCTAACCAATGCCACCAATAATCTTCTAATTCACTCCCTGGTCATCTCTTGCCTCAAATACTGCAACTCCCTCCTCATCGGATTACCTTTACATAGGCTATCCCCCCTTCAGTCCACCAAGAATGCTGCTGGCAGGCTCATTGACCTTTCCAACCATTCAGTGTCTTCTGCACCTCTCTTTCAATCTCTCCACTGGCTTCTGCTCACCCAACAAATTAAATTCAAAATACTAAGTCCCAGCTAAATTACTAGCCTAGTCTCAAAATACCAACCTAATCATTCTCTTTGTTCCTCCCAAGACCTCCTACTCGCTAACTCTCCTGTCACCTCCTCCCATGCTCGCCTCCAGGACTTTTCCAGAGCCTCTCCTATCCTATGGATCACCTTACCCCAATCTGTCTGACTATCTCCTACTCTGTTTGCTTTTAGATAATCCCTGAAAACAGAAGCCTATTCTGCCCCCACCTAACAACTGTACTTTTATTATCTCCATTAGCTTATCCCTCACAGCTATTACCTTTTGTATCACATGACCTTCCCTTTTAATGTAATCTCTAACGAACAGGGCTATCTGATTCCTCCTGTGTTGAATTGTATTGTAACTGTCTGTACTGTCTGCCCTCATGTTGTAAAGAGCTGCACAAACTATTGATGCCATATAAATCCTTTATAATAATAAAAATAATAATAATAAATAACCACCTGTTCCAATGTACGACAATGCACATTGCGTGCAGATCACTGTTGTCCCTCAGTCCATAACACAAAGCTCACCTGTGTGGGATTTATTCACTCGAGCAGACTGCACCATTATTATTTTCTGTCTCTGCCTCTGGGGTATCACTTTTGTGCTCCCCAATATGGACCATCACCTCCCTAATAGTCTTGCCCATCCAAACCAACTGAAATGGGTATTTAATGAGATATATTACATTCTTACTAAGGCAATTTACAAGGATGTATGCAGAAATCACTGCGTATGACAAAACTGCACTGCATGCAGTACCGACAGAAAAACCTCAGTTTTCTTGAACAATAGCATTTCTCATCACATGGTTACTGGAAAGAAGACAGGTCCTGTCATAAGCAAATGCTTTAGTTAAGGTTTATTCTAATTGATCAATAGATATTACTTACCATCATCTGTTTTCTGCATGGTAATACAGAGGTTACTCCATACTCTGCCAGCATTTTAAAAGTCATTCAAAAAGTAGATCAATTTATCTTATTGGAATTTTTTTTTTTACTATGTATCAGTTAACTTCTGTATCAGTTCTCAACTGAAATATCATGTCATTGTATTAAATGCATTATTTAAAGGTTAGCTCACCCATCGTTATTCACCAATTTGTTCATCTTTGATAAGACCAAATAGGAAATTCTTCCTAGGCATCTTTGACAAGCATAAACAAACACATTCATAGCTCAGTAGGGTTTTGCATTCTGCAGAGACCATAAATCTTGTCAAAGACTTGAGGGTATTATTAATTTAAAAATAGCTATTGTTTGTTTTTAAACATAAAATTACAAAATTGATATTTGCTTTGCATGTATTTTCCTATAAAAATAGACAGCCCCAATCATCATTATTATTAGCATTCTTCTTGGTTTAACCAAATATTCGTTGAAAAGAATTTTGTAAAGGGTCACAATTTGGTAGATGTCTGTACTGGGTTCAAAAATGCTCTGTTCATTAATGACAGAAACACTAATACAAATTTCATGGCAGACTCTTCGGAAGTATCTAAGAATGATGATTTGGTAGATAGTATACAGTTCCTTAAATTGTATTAAGCCAGGGCTTTTTTTCTCAGAAAATAGGTGTCGGAACAGCACGGCACCTGCATTCCCCTTGTCCCCATCTTGCACTCAGTAAGAGCCTCTCAGGAGATCGTATCTGTGGGAGCCATTGGGAGACAAGCTGTCACTTGTAAACCCAGAAGCTGGACTTCTGGGTTTACAAGTGATAGTGGTGAGTAGGGAGCAGAGAGCCTGAGCCAGAGGTGGTGGAACTGAGTTCCACCAAGTTCCAGCTGAACAAAAGCCCTGTATTAAGCTGACTAGTATTAAAATCCTGATACCTTAATAAATATTGTAATATAATGGAATACTGTATTTCAAAGTCCAAAATATATAATGCAAATATTCAAATAAAATGAATTAATAATACTAGATTATCTAAAGGAATTATTTGAGAAAAGACAGCTATTGTATAAGTATTGTCTAACTAACAATATAAATGCTAGAAATGTCATTTTATGCATACATTACAGAATAATGTTCACAATAGTTTGTATATGTACAATATTTTTGTATTTGCTGCTTTTACTACAGTAACAAATAAAAATATTAAAAATAATAATAATAAAAGGGAATAGCAATTTAGGTGCTGCATCCTTTTGGACCTGGATATGGAAAATGCTCATTATCAACTTTACAAAAGTCTTAGACAATGTGTTAATATGAAAGAGTGTAGTTTGGAATTTTAAAAAGTAAAAGCTATTTGCATGTCTATAAAGAATGAATTTAACATAGTAACAGACTCTTTCCAGTAAAAGATATAAGATCTTTGTAGGCATATAGCCCTTAACCCTTTAACCCTTACGGTGCCATAGACAATTACATTGGAACATGACTGTTTCCAGCTGGCAAGGTCAGTAAGCCTAAATCTATGGGATTCCCTCTTCTGCTATAAGCTGATGGTCACTTCAGCAACCATGAACTTATACCAGAAATGTTCCTCAGACTCTGCTGAGTAAAACAATAGCTGACAAGCTGCAGATTTCAGCTTTTAATTCACAAAGTGCAGAATAAGAGTGCAGTAAAACAGGTATTGCCTAGATATTTACCTTAAGTTCTTCAGTATTTTGTATTTCAGTATTTTGAGCTTTACAGTTTTTTAAAGTGCTGTTATGGTCAAACTAGTAGTCATTGTCTGAAACTTGTACTGAGTAAGTATGTAAGCTGCCATTGCTGATTTCTCCTCCTGAAAAAGCTGGCTGTCTGACTGTCATGCCAACTGAATGACTTCAAAAACATCCTTTACCTAGACAAAGTATGCTGATCAGGAGGAGTTCTGACTTCACTCATATAGTACTTCACTTGCTGCATGTTTATTTCATATCATTGAATCTGGAATTAGGAAACTCGCATTTTTAATGCACATTAGGAATGAGCAACATTGTGGGATTTTTTCCCCCAGATGTATGGGAGAAAATCATGATCTTTTAGCAAAAGTTTGTCAAATATATTGAGGTCAATAGAAAAGGAGACATTAAGATGTTTTTGGTGGGTTGTAAGGGTGTAATAAGGGGTAAATGGCTCATTAGAATTAGCAAAACCCGTTTCAAATCTGCTTGACCCACTCCAGTGTCAGAATGGCCCCTCATTAGCCTAATTGTTTCACATTCTTTTTTCACAAAAAGAGAAAACAGCAAAACAAGTTAAAGTGGTTCTAAAGGCAGAAGTTTAATGCATTCTATGCTTTAAGATAAAAAACATTCTGTGTGCAGCTCTACCCCATATTCCCCAATACTTACCTGAGCCTATCTCGATCCAGCGATATTGCATGAGAGCCTCGGCTGCCCGGGACTCTCCCTCCTCATTGGCTGAGACAGCACTGGGCACCATTGGCTCAAGCTGTTGCCAATCAAAGTCATTGAGCCAATGAGGAGAAAGAGGGAGCGGGGCCAAGCCCCACCTCTGTGTCTGAATGGACACACAGAGCAGCGTTTTGGCTCATGTGCATCATAGAAAGCTGCTTGCTATGGGGGCACTAAGCAGGAGGGAGGGGCCAGAAGCGCCAGCGAGTGACCCGAGAAGAGGAGGATCAGGGCTGCTCTGTGCAACACATTCCACAAAGCAGGGGGGTATAACATATTTGTTGTTTTTAAACAAATAAAAAAAAAAGATTTATTATCAGTAAAATGCACAAAAAAGGAAAAAAATATAAAGAACAATATGTGAAATAAACTTAACCACCACAAGAAAAGCACCACCCCTTTAAAAAAAAAACAACCTGTAATTAAATACAAATAATTAATGATTTTTTTTTTTTTTTCAACTAAATGTTACCTATGAGTGAAACTGAAAGTTTCTGTTATGCTGACCTTTTATTGATGGTAAAATCAGCAATTTATTAACTTTGAAAGAAATCACTTTGGGTTAGTAATATTAGCCTATAAATTTCTATAAGTACAGATTCCTTTTAACTTCTATGTTAAAATGGCATTAAACTTAAGAATTTTATTGATTTTCAGTAAGCAACTTTACTCATTTCTGTCAGTTGTTTAATTTGCAAAACAGTATTGATTTCAGTTGCTGTACTTGCCAAAAAGGGGTAAAATGTCTTGCTAACAAGAAATAAGATCACATGTAACCCTTGTCTTACCTCTATGAGATATTTGAAAGAAAAAAATAGACTTCCATCTAAAGACTAGATTTGACATGTGAGATACACAGTATAGGTTGCATTATTCTAAAAAAATATAAAGTCTGAATAAATACAAAATATAGAAGTTATATTGCACACAATGTCCCTGTTTTTTTTTTTTTTTTTTAACTTGTTTTATTGAAGGAGTAACTCAGCAGTCACGTACAACATTATGCTCAACATGAGCTTAAAAAGGCACAATACATATAAAATTGTCTTGACATACGGTCCAAAAGGAAACATATATAGTTTGTCTTACAGATCATTCTACTGGATGCAATTTCTGCTAGTCATTTTGGGTACTTTGGAGAATACAAAATAACTGAGAGATTTCTCTAAATATAAACTAGTACACTTCCAAGCTCATTTTAATCACAGTAGATGGTAAGTGGAGGTGCACACCATTTATCCCAGATTTTATTATATTTCCCAGAGCAACCCCTATGTTTGTATACAATATTTTCATACGGTAAGATATTATTAACCATCTTTATCCACGTGGCAACAGAGGGTGGAGCCGGCTGAATCCATATGATTGCTATAGCTTTCCGTGCCAAGAATAAAGTCTCACTCAACATGGATATATCATATCTCTTCCACTGTTCCTCATCTAGAATCCCAAGAAGGCATACCCATGGAGTCTTTGGTATCATATCGAGAGAACAGTGGAGAGCAAGTTAATTACCCTATCCCAATATCTAGCAATCACAGGGCACAACCATATAACATGTGCAAAATCATCTCGTGCACAATCACATCTAGTGCAACTGGGGGTAGGTATATGATTCATAGCATGTAGCCTAGGGGGAGCCAGATATGTCTGATGTAGCATGTATAGTTGTATCAATTTATTATTAACAGCCGGGGAGACCTGTAGGTGTGAGGAGCATGCCGCTTCCCACTCTTCCTCAGACAGATCCGAGATGAGATGCTTCCACCTAAAACTAGCAATGGGGTTTGGTTAATGGTGGCTGTCAGTAAGTGGAAGTATATTTTGAATATAAGACCCTTGGGACCCTGGGACCTCAATATTCCTATTAGTGGATAGTTGGAGAAAGTAACATCGCTTACACCAAACTGTGCCTGTAGAGCATGTCTAAATTGGATATACTTGTACAGTGCACTAGCAGGGGGATTATATTTCCTTTCCAATTCAGTGTAAGGTAGTATGGTGTTATTACAATATGTCACTAATATATACAATATTCATTTGCTGCCAGAAGGCACTATTAGGGGAACGCAAAAGGTGTGGTAGCATAGGGTTGTGCCAAATAGGGAGATCTTCCATGATATTAATGAACCCAGGTATTAGTTTGGCTTCACGCCAAACTAATACCTGCTAAATTCAGAATAGGCAAGTTCACCCTCTCTAAAGCTGTCAATGGTGCCTCTAGCACTATCAATAAGTGGTGTATTTTATGGGTGTAATCTAAATATGACTCAGCTATTGCTGGAGTAATCAGTGTAAGCCATTCTGTCAAATGTCTAAGCTGTCCGGCAAAATCGTAGTAATACAGATTAGGTAATGCCATTCCTACTTCGTCTTTAGGGCGTTGGAGCGTGGTGTATTTACGTTTTTGCCTATTGTTTGCCCAGATAAATGAGCTAAACATTGCGTCCAGGTTTTTAAAAACTGCTTTGGGTACTATGACGGGCATGTCCAAAGTTATATAGAGGCATTTAGGTAGGAGAATCATTTAAATTAAATTTATTCTACCTGCTACAGTCAGTTTAGCCCATACTTGCAGTTTGGTCTTAATAGTGTTCATTAGAGGTTCTAAATTCATCTTTAAGGCATCAGAGGCTGAAAGTGTCATGAATATCCCCAAGTATTTGAATGACGTCCCCCATTTCAGACGTACAACTGTTCCATCCCAGCAGAAGTCCTGGGGATGTAAGGGCATTAAGGCAGATTTCTGCCAGTTCATTTTAAGACCAGAGTAAGTGCTATATTGGTCTATGATTTGCATAATGGCCTCTAGGGAATTTGGGGCATCCCAGGATAAGATCATCAGAATTAGAGCCTATGGTGTCTGATCTATCCCCCAATGATATGCCTGTGAGAAGAGGGGCCTGCCGGAGTGTCAAAGCCAATGTCTCTATTGCCAATGCAAACAAAAGTGGAGAGAGAGGGCAGCCCTGACGAGTTCCTCTACAAAGTGAAATAGATGTGGATAGCAACCCATTATGTCCCTGTTTTTAAAGCTATACAAGGGTGTGGAAAGTGATAGTTCTGTAACTAACTGAAGAAAGGTGAACTGCATGCAATGGATAATTGTAATCAAAAAGCAAACACAAGGGTGCACCGGCCTAGCGCATTATCCTCCACAAAGGTTTTATTGAATAAAAAGATAAAAATACTCACAAACGAGTTCATGGTAAATGCATGTCAAAATGATACCTTGCTATCAGCATGAGAAACAGAAGATGTACCATCCTCAAAGGCTTGGAATGGCTTACGCGTTTCGAGGCTTAGCCTCTTCCTCAGAGCCTACCTAGAGTATACAGTATGTTATCCCTTAAAACACAATGAAGACACATTGCTGAATTGTAAGCTAGTGAGTGGCCTTTGCCATTTTGGAACAGAGAATGTAGACATCATAGCTGGATTACATGAAAGATAAGGTACATTGTAATAGACAGCAGAAGGCTAAACAAAAAACAAAATTGTTTTAAGGGTTAACATACTGTATACTCGAAAGTATAAATCCTAAAGCCTAGTACACACAATGGACACGGTTGGACAAAACATACCGCTGTCGAAGCAATCGTATGAAAGTCTGATCGTAAGTACACAGCTTTCGAGAGCCAATCATGACAGTTCATCTGAAATTATTCTGATGGGACAAACAGGAACATTTTTTTGTACGATACCAGACAATTTTTGTTTATTCAGTACAATTTTCATCTGAAAAAAAGAGCAAGACTACACATGCTCCGAAAGTAAAGAAAATATTACAATATAATACAATACACTACATCACTTTTGAAGTTGTATTATGTTGTACGAAAATTTTCATAAGTTGGGTAACCTCTTCATTTTCGATATGAGACTAGCATACAAAAAAAACCTGGACGATAGTTGGTACGATATTCTCATCATGTGTATGAGACTTAAAAATAAACTTCTCTTATTTAAAATATTTTGTTCTGATTTATATCTGTTTGATAAATCCTAAAAATAGCATCTCATGATCAAGAGGTCAGGCTCGAAGACCAGTTGCTATACAGTGGGAAGCTCACACAGAAACCAGCAGGATAGGAACACAGGCAGGTCACCCTGGAGGGTGATGCAGGCTCACCTGAGGTACAGAGTCTAAGTACTAACCAGTGTTCACCAGAGCTCCTGATGGTGGAGATGGATTTTGCTGTATGTTAGCACCAGGTCATTGTCCTCAGGATTGCCCCACCAGGGGGTGAGTTAGCTGGAGCCCAGTAGCAGATTAAGCAGGTGAGCATCCAACATAAGCAAAGTCTGTAAACAGGCCAAAAGGTTAGAAAAAATGAGTCGCAGATTGGGATCAGGCGGAAGCTTAGTCAAGGAACAATCCAAGGGTCGATAACAAGTGGCAGCAAAATATGGACGAAGCAGGGAAGACAATAGCAAGATACTGGCTGAGAGAGCACAATAATTTGGCAAACAAGAAGTGCAGAGACATGGCTTAAATCAGGAAGCTCATGTGGGGAGCAAGAGTGCAGGGTTTAAGACAAGCAAGGTTTAAGACAGGATCATTTAAGGAATTGTCCAGGAAACTGTCCAGGCAACTGTCCAGCATTCCAGGTAGCTTACCAGGAAGTGGCATTGCTTGACACAGCAGAGGTTCCAGGTTCAAATCCTGGCCTTGGCATACCACTTAATCTTGACAAAAATCTGATATGTTGATAAGCTCCTTTTGTTCTCTAACTGTGCTGATGGGTAGCAATTGCATTGTTCTCAACTACAGAATCTCACAAAAGTGAGTACATCCCTCACATTTTTGTAAATATTTTATTATACCTTTTCATGTGACAACACTGAAAAAATTACACTTTGCTACAATGTAAAGTAGTAAGTGTACCGCTTGTATAACAGTCTAAATTTGCTGTCCCCTCAAAATAACTCAACACACTGCCAATAATGTCTAAAGCCCTGGGAACAAAAGTGAGCAACAAAAGTGAGTACACCCCTAAGGTAAAATGTCCAAATTGGGCCCAACGTGTCAATATTTTGTGTGGCCACCATTATTTCCCGGGACTGCCTTAACCCTCTTGGGCATGGAGTTTACCAGAGGCGTTTGCAGGCTTTCCTGTGCATCTTGTGCAAACAGTTTGCAGGCTTTCTTGTGCATCAAATTTATAAGAGGCTTCCTTCTGGGATGACAGCCATACAAACCAATTTGAGGAAGTGTGCAGGGTATGGTCTGAGCACTGACAGGCTGACCCCCCACCCCTTCAACCTCTGCAGCAATGCTGGCAGCACTCATACATCTATTTCCCAAAGACAACCTCTGGGTATGACGCTGAGCATGTGCACTCAACTTCTTTGGTCGACCATGGAGAGGCCTGTTCTGAGTGGAACCTGTCCTGTTAAACCGCTGTATGGTCTTGGCCACAGTGCTGCAACTCAGTTTCAGGGTCTTGGCAAACTTCTTATAGCCTAGGCCATCTCTATGTAGAGTAAAAATCCTTTTGTTCAGATCCTCAGAGAGTTCTTTGCCATGAGGTGCCATGTTGAACTTCCAGTGACCAGTATGAGAGAGTGAGAGCGATAACACCAAATTCAACACACCTGCTCCCTATCCACACCTGAGACTTTGTAACACTAATGAGTCACCTGACACCGGGGAGGGAAAATGGCTAATTGAGCCATTAGGTATGTACTCACTTTTGTTGCCAGCGGTTTAGACATTAATGGCTGTGTGTTGAGTTATTTTGAGGGGACAGCAAATTTACACTGTTATACAAGCTGTACACTTCCATTGCAGCAATGTGCAATTTCTTCAATGTTGTCACATGAAAAGATATAATAAAATATTTACAAAAATGTAAGGGGTGAACTCACTTTTGTGAGATACTCTATATCTATGGACAACAGAACCACACCTCTGTATTAGATAATAGGAGAGGAGTGAGCGCTCTCACCCTAGGACTGGAAGTGTGTTACTAGTGGATTCACCAGAAGAAAAAAAAGGAAAAAGAAAACAAAATCAGCTATGAAATCTAAGGGCTGGTAGGCCACATCATATTTTACAGAGCAGTACAAGATAGGTTATAAATAGTACCTATGGGGACTGCAGTTTGCACTTGCAATACTTATTGGATAGGTCCAACACTTTCTTAAAAGGAACAGCTGGACACACTCAGTATTTAAAGGTAGCCTTTTTGATACAAGATGTGCTTACTGAATTAATCTCAAATGTCTTGTTAAAAGAAGCTACAATAGTGTATTTCAGCTTTAAAGACCAGGTGGTGTCACTTTATTTAATCTTTAGCAAGGTAACAGGTGGCCTATGCAATAGTGCAGTTCACTAGAATTCTCTATAAATATGCACAACTCATTCTATTCTTGCTTTTGGTAGATGCACTCAGAATTCATACATATCAAGCTAAATGGCACCTAAAAATCTGAAAGACTCATGAAAATAAATTCAACTAAGTATGACAGCAAGAAGAGCATTTTTCATTTCCTCCATTTTTCTGGATCCCTTCTGTCTCTAGGAATAGAGCCAAACATGCCAGAAGGATAAAAGTCAGTAAAGGCTTGTTGTCCATTTATAGTTAGGTTGTGTATATGCAAGGCAAGGCAAAAAAAAAAAAGTTTAAAAAGATATTCATAATTGCAAGTAGAAATAAGCATACTACGTACCATCATCTTTAACTAAATTTTTTTAACTTAATTTTTTTGCAAATGCAGCATATCCAAGCTTTTCAAAACTATAATTAGGACATAATTAAAGTATATTTAAAATGCTGAACATAAGTCAAGTGTCAATAATTAAAGGAGATCTCAAATATGGAAGCTGCCATTGGTGACCATACTTTTTAAAATGCCAGTTGTTTGGCTATAATAATGATCCAGTGGCTTAAAGGGAAAACTTAATACTTTCAATGGTTTCTTTAGAAATAAAATATAAAACTATATTTTTATGTGCAGTTTTAATTACATACTGTATGTATATTGGGTAGCCATATGTGTTCATACAGGCTCTGCTTTTTTCTTTGATGAATATTGACTGTGTCTTACTGTTTTAGTGCCATAAGAAAAAAACAATCAAACCAATGAATCTGTTCTTTACATCATATCTGAGCAAAACTATTGTAAATATTTATTTATCAGTTAGTTATATAGCACTGACAATTTAGGAAGCACATTACTTACTGAACATTGACACTAGTGCCTGCCATTAAGGAGCCTACAATGTTTTCTATAAAAATAAAGCCATTTTAAACAGGAGTAGGGATTAGCTGAAGGTTTAGTCTGATCACTAGTTCAGGCTGCACTTTGCATGTTTGGGTGTTCCGAAAATTGCTGGAGCTTTTACCAGTTCAGTGGAAGCTGACCATCATGTTTAATAGAGGTATTACTACAGCAGTGTTTTTTTTTTTTTTTGACTGGTCATTGTCTGTCTGGCATCGTGATTGACATAGATCTGTATCACTGAATGACGTGATTAACAATAGAGTTAAGTGGGACTTTTTTGAGGATCTTTTTTTTTTTTTTTTAAATGGACTTGTCAAATGTTTCGGTGTCTGTATTTTTAGGTTACAACCTTTTTTTTTGTGACTCAATCTACTATGTACTATGAATAAGTAGGGGTACTACTCATTCATGTGGGGAGCTGTATCTGGGTATCCCCTTACTGTTAAAGGGGGCTTCCAGATTCCAAATTCCCTGCTTACACACCCTCACAATCACCGGGCAAGTTTGTGGGCAAGAGGCCCTTGTCCTGATTAACACAGAGACAAGGTGCTTTGCCAGGGCCTTTCCCCGGACAAGGCACCTTTCCATGTTGGGGGCATGTGGTCCGGTAGGTCTCAGGAGAAGAGAACAGCACGGGTGCCCCCCTCCTCCTGAGCAACTAGGTTGCATGTTCAGATTAAGGATCTGGTATGATTTTTTTTTAGGGGTGCTTTGCCAGGGCCTTTCCCCGGACAAGGCACCTTTCCATGTTGGGGACATGTGGTCTGGAATGGCTCAGGAGAAGGGGACTGCACAAGTGCCCCCCCCTCCTCCTCCTGAGCAAGATTAAGGATCTGGTATGATTTTTTTTTTAGTAGGGCCTGTTATGGATTTCCTGGGGGACTTCCTTTTTTTGCGAGGTACCCTTTTAAAAACCATGCCTGACTCTTAGAATCTTGTATGCATTCTAGGGGGATTTTATGCATTTTTTTTCTCATTGGTCCCCACACACTCCATCCGGATCGCTGCTCTATTCCTGGCTATTTGGATGCTTCTGCTGAGCGTTTTGTAGGACAACCCTGCCGCGCCCAGCTCATTCCCCTTCCCATTCTCCTTCCTGATTAGTGCTATCGCCGTTCAGGTGATAGTATATATTCTCCCCCTCTGGGGGGGGGGGGGGTCAGCCAGAAGAAGGAGGCTGGTCCTCATAAACTATTTGCGCCTACTCCCTCCCCCAGCTTGTGTGCCCTGACTTGTTGCAGCCAGTAGGGGTGTGTGAGAGCCTGTGACACTGCTGTTCTCCTGCTTTCTCTGCAGCGTGTCCAGACTTGTGTGATCAGTGGTCTCCCTATTGGGCCATTTTATCTTCTGTCACACAGCGGTAGGAACCTTGGAGTTTGCTAATGCAATTAGCCACAGTCGTCATCTTCAGCAAGTCTAGACATCTTCATCAGCCCTCCAGCCCACCCTGTCTACCGTCTTGGATTATCACACACAATACCAAAGCACCTTTACATGCAGTCTGCTAGTTATTCAGATGTAAGTGGATATTGAAATACCGTAATTTCTTGTTGTTTTTCCTCGCATTGATCTGGCGCCCTGTTTTCTCTTTTTATTTTCCTTCAGCAGAAAGTCAAGCAAATAGTTCACAGTTCTAGCAGAGGATTGGGCGGTCTCCAGTCCCATCTGTTTCCAATCCACCTATTAGCAAGCATGTACTTCCCTTTGTGAAGACACATATACACTCAGGTTGAGCAGTGTTATTTAGTGTTAGGTTCTGCAAGAACGCAGGATGCCTTGTCGCTGGCCTTGCAGCTTCCGCATGCATTTGCAAATATGTGTTAACTAAACTCCTGCTTTTAACTTATTTGTTAGACAGGTTTATTTTGGTTTGTTAGCAGACTGGTGGGTAAGTATTTCAAACTAGGGATCGGCTGTTGGATCCCATCTTGTTTTTCAATTGACAGGGATGGAGACACTGTGCAGTGCTCGCCAGTTCTCATATAAAGTCCCAAATTGCCCATTTCTTGTAAAGAGGCAATATTTTTGCAGGACACAAATACACTTAGAAAAGTATATTCAGATAACACCCCACTTCAATATGTGGTATTGGGGGGCCACTGGTCTATCACACCAGTTGTACAAAAAATTGGCCAGTAAGTTTGGCACTGTGTGTAGCAGAGTTAATGCAGCAAAAAAGCAATATTTTTGCAGGGCACAAATACACTTAGAAAAGTATACTCAGATAACACCCAACTTCAATATGTGGTATTTGGGGGCCACTGGTATATCACACCAGTTCTACAAAAAATTGGCCAATAACTGTTGTCACTGTGTGTAGCACAGTTAACGCAGCAAAAGAGGCCACATTTTTGCAGTACTAAAATACACTGTTATAAAAGTATACTGTTAAATAACACCCCACTTCAATCTGTGGTATTGGGGGGGCCACTGTTCTATCACACCAGTTGTACAAAAAAATGGCCAGTAAGTTTGGCACTATGTGTAGCAGAGTTAACGCAGCAAAAGAGGCAATATTTTTGCAGGACACAAATACACTTATAAAAGCATACTCAGATAACACCCCACTTCAATATGTGGTATTGGAGGACCACTAGTCTATCACACCAATTGTACAAAAAATTGGCCAGTAAGTTTGGCACTGTGTGTAGCAGAGTTAACGCAGCAAAAGAGGCAATATTTTTGCAGAACACAAATACACTTAGAAAAGTATACTCAGATAACACCCCACTTCAATCTGTGGTATTGGGAGGTCACTGGTTTATCACACCAGTTGTACAAAAAATTGGCCAGTAAATTTGGCACTGTGTGTAGCAGAGTTAATACAGCAAAAGAGGCAATATTTTGGCAGGACACAAATACACTTAGAAAAGTATACTCAGATAACACCCCACTTCAATCTGTGGTATTGGGGGGGGGGGGGGGGCACTGGTCTATCACACCAGTTGTACAAAAAATTGGCCAGTAAGTTTGGCACTGTGTGTAGCAGAGTTAACGCAGCAAAAGAGGCAATATTTTGGCATGGCACAAATACACTTAGAAAAGTATACTCAGATAACACCCCACTTCAATCTGTGGTATTGGGGGGGGCAATGGTCTATCACACCAGTTATAATATTTTTTTTAAAAGTGCTTTTGTCCCTGTTTGTAGTATTGCTGCAGAAATGCTCACCACACCAGTCACAATGCTGCACAGTGCACAGTACAAATCTACTATAATATGCTTCCTATATTAGAAAGTATATTATAAGTGAGGGGCGTGTCCGGAAGCCGTGCGGGACAGACGTGCCAGAGGAGAGCTCCGAGATCACCGCTCTCTATCCTCTGCAATCCTCCTCCATCTACCCTCTGCGGGGGCTGCAAACACCTCTGGGGGACCCATCAGCACCCCAGGGACCGATATTGGGCAATATTGAAAAAAAAAAACGCCGGATCGAAGGATCGTTTTTTTTGCGGCCTAGTCATACACCGAAGCCGCGGCCTTTCCTGGAGCGGGCCACGATCGCGAACCTCGGGATCTGGTAAGGCCGCAGTACACAGGGGTCCTCCTTCCTCCTTTGGGTGCCCCCTCATCTACCCATCCCCTCCTGCTCCTCATAGAAAGACCCCAACAAAATCTACAGCTCCCACAGCACAGCAGTCCGCCATCTTGGCTGCAGAAGGGGACAGAGACATCCAGCAGGCAGCACACCACTCAACATACCCAGCAATCACCCCTGAATATATACTGGTTCTGCTGGCTGCAATACCGCACACCCGCTAGCCCCTCTCTGGCATCCCAAGAAATTTGGCACTATCTGCACATGGCGGGGAATATGGAAAGAAGGGGCTCCCCCACCCGTCCGCCTGATACTGCAGCACTTGAGGTAACCTTAAAAGCTTCACCATGGGAAAAGGAGATAGACAAGATCAAGAACAGCGCTCAGGAATCCAGGTTCCGGACATGTTTAAAAAACAGACAGGAGAAACTGCACATACAGTAGCACAGGCTGCCCCCAACAGCATGCAGGTGAAAGAGGCACACACACCACAAGCTCCAAGAACCCCGTCTTCTGGAGACCTCTCACCCTGTCCACTTTCCCAGAATGTGCGCACAAATATGCCTGGCCATGCTTCATCCTCACATTGCGTCTCACTGCAAGATCTTAAAGCCGTAGCAGACGACATTAAATCTTCCCTATCAGCTACCTTTTCGGCTGCCATTGCAGACCTTAAAAAAGAGATGCATAACATTTCTGACAGACTGGAAGAGGTGGAAGAAATTACTGACAGGCAAGATGCAGATATACTGAGTGCATAGAGAGAGATATCTGATCATTCCTCCCAGCTCAGAGACCTCCACAGACATCTGGAGGATCTTGAAAACAGAGGTCGTCGAAACAACATTCGCATTCGCGGACTCCCGGAATCAATAGAACCTGCCCAATTGACACAAACTGCCCTCACAATCTTTAATGACCTGCTGGGGAGACCACCCGATACCCCAATAGAAATAGAGCGGCTCCATAGGGCCCTGAGACCTAAAGAAAGAGAATCGGATCCTCCAAGGGACATTATTGGCTGTTTAGCGCAATTCAAATTAAAAGAGGAGATCCTCCATAACGCCAGGATAAGAGGTTGCATACTTTATCAGGGCACTGAGGTAAAGCTATTCCAAGACCTCTCCCCAATCACCTTTCAAAAGCGCAAAGACCTGCGTCCATTACTGAATATCCTGAGAGAAAGGGAGATTCCGTATAAATGGAAATTTCCGTTTTGTCTGTTTGCCGGCTCTAGGGGACGCTTTGCCTCACTTAGACATCCTGAAGATACAGCGACCTTTTGTAACTCTTTGGGCATACCTTTGATAGAGATTCCCGGTTGGTCACATGTGAGCAGACGACTTCCTAATATGCAAGTAGATGACATGGATGTTCACCATCAAGACGACCCTGATCTCTTCAGAAGACGTCGACCATCACCCAATCCCCCTGCCTCACCAGGGCATAGGAATGGCCGTAATCAGGATAGCGCCCCTTCATCTCCTGCCCATAGGAGACCTCGCATATATTAAATCTACCCTCCTCTAGCTTCACCTCTTTGCATCCCGACCCGGTACATGACACTCACACTGTTCCCTTCATCAAATGTCAGAGAAGATGTTTAGTCCAGGAACGCTCTGCAGCCGTATCTAAGAGTACAAATGTGATGTCGGACTAATGATATGTTAGACTACGACTCTTATACACATTTGATACCCGAAGAAAACCCTTTTGTGCGGGCCTTTTTTTTTTTTACTCCTAGCAGCTCATAAGGACTTGGAAATGGCTACCCCCAGATACTCGAGAGATCGAGGGGGGGGGGCTACTCTTTTGTCATCTTATGTATAGTGTTTATTAAGAGCTATTGTGCAGATTCATACTTCTCACTGAAGTGCAGCGGTTCCACCCGGGTTCGTGAGTGCCTGTTAGAGGGAGGAGTCAGGTTTAGGGTTCTCTCCAGCTTAGTACTTAGAGTCGTGTACTCTTGTATGTTAGACTAAGTTCACTCTTGGTTCAGGTGAGGAGCATTGGAACATTTACTTAGCCTCCACTACCCTATGTATCTTTTAAGATCTCTATCATAGATCAGCTCCGCTTAATGTCACTAGATGGCCATATTTCACAACTTGTTTTGGTTATATATTAATAAGAAAAAAGTGCAAGTGATGTTGGGACCGGCGCTACCACTTTAAATATTATGTCTGTGCAATTCCATAAACTGTATAATTCATACGTTTATGCAAAAAGTGCATATAGTGCTTTATAGTGCAAAGATAAAAACCAAAGTGCTGCGTGCTAGTAAACCTTCACATAAATTAGCATGGGCTGTGCTCAGGGTACCATATCATATCTTTGCACTATAAAGCACTATATGCACTTTTTGAATAAACGTATGAATTATACAGTTTATGGAATTGCACAGACATAATATTTAAAGTGGTAGCGCCGGTCCCAACATCACTTGCACTTTTTTCTAATCTACTACCTCAGTGGTAGGTTGGGGGCAGCTTACACCACTATTTGAGTCCAATAAAGTACTGAAACTCCATAGCGCTGGTATTTAACCCTTTTCTTATATATTAATAAGGTTACAAAGTTTTTAACTTTTTGTCCTTTCAACCCATTTTTTCTCATCACGTGAACATACGTAACAGAAACTCTTGCTCTGACATGATATGTTCCAGTGCTCCTCTCGGGACACAGGTATGTGCACACAATTTTTTACTTGACCTCAACCTATTCCACAATGCTGGCTTGGTCTTCTTCTGCTAAATGTAATTAACCTTTCAGTTTAAATGTTGATCTGGTCCTTGTATTGTTATTATCCCCTGCTCAACGTTACCTCATAGAAATGAATATCTAATAAATTTGTGTTAATGTGGACGGGTGGGGGTACCATGGTTTTTCCCATGTTTTGGTCGATCTTTGGTACCCTCCAGATACCACACGCTTTCTACCACCTCCCCACACAGCTCAGATTTGAGCTGACAAAATCCAACCCTCTCTATCCCTATAGCAGTTAAAAGCAGGTCTTTTTCTGCTGTTGGTTCATGATCCCCCTCCTATTTCAAGGGGGAATTGCTCTTTTTTCTGTTTTTTCTTCTTTTCTTGCTTTCCTAACCCCCGCTCCCCTTCCCCTTTTTCCCTAGCCTTATACCACCCCCCCTTCCCCTGTCATTTGTGATTCTCACCAATATGGATACTTCGTCATACACACCTGCGTTTAAGCATCTTAAAATTATTTCACTTAACACCAAAGGACTAAATGTCCCCGAAAAAAGATCCAAGCTAATCTTCTACCTCCACTCTCTTAAAGCAGACATAGTATTTTTGCAGGAGACACATTTCAAGACTGATTGTATTCCGGGATGGCATGTCAGAGAATTTCCGTCGATGTTCCACGCAACAAACAATCTAGCCAAGACCAAGGGCGCTTCAATTTTGATAGCGAAACACATCCCTTTGGAAATCACGGACACCCTGATTGACAAAGACGGAAGGTACGTGTGCGTGAAGGGCTCTTTATGGAGCATTCCCCTGACTTTGGCTAATATCTACGCACCCAACACAGCACAAGTTAGTTTTTTTTAGAGAGATGTCCACAATCCTCACATCTTTTCAAGAGGGATGTCTCCTCCTCGGAGGAGACTTCAATCTTGCAATTAACCCCGTGGAGGACACCTCCACCGGGACCTCATCCATGCCGTATAAGGCACTTAAACAGGTCAAGAAACAACTACAAGATTTGTCCTTACACGACACTTGGCGCTTATTAAACCTGTCCGGCAGGGACTATTCATTCTTCTCCACTCCGCATAACAGGTATTCGAGGTTAGATTACCTCTTTATCACGAAAAAGATATCCACCTACTTAAAAAAAGCGACTATTGAACCGATGTGTATTTCGGATCATTGTGCTATCTCTACCACACTTGCAATCCCTCAAACAAATAGACACGAAAAAATATGGCGACTAGACCAGTCGATTATTATGCATCCCAAAAATGCGGAAATGATCAGAACTCACCTATCAGAATATTTCCTAACAAACGATACATGTGACATGGTTCCCTCCACTGTCTGGGAGGCCCATAAGTGTGTTATCAGGGGTACGCTACTCAAAATGGGGGCACATAGGAAAAAGGCAGCACAAAAAAACATTTCTGAGCTCTTCTTGCAAGCTAGGAAACTGGAACTCACACATAAACGATCACATGCCGTACAACAATTAGAGGAGTTAGATAAGGTCAGGAACAAGATCAGAGAGTTTTTTAATATCAAAGTCAAGAAGCGCTTCATACTATCACAAAAGCTATTCTACGAATTTAGCAATAAAAGCAGTAAATACTTGGCCAGGGCCTTGGCGGCAAAAAGAGCTCAGAACACCATCCACTACATAACAGATTCCACAGGCAAAAAGAGTCACTCTAATTCCAAAATAGCACAAGCATTTACGCAATACTACACCTCTCTCTATAACTTACCACCTGAACACAAACCTCAAGCAACTGATGGCTCTAGATCTGAAATTATCAGGGACTACCTGCTTCAAAACGGCTTCAAACCGCTCACCAATCAACAGTCCTCCAACATTAACGGCCCACTTACGAGTGAAGAATTTAATCTTGTTCTAAAGCAAATGAAGCCGGAGAAAAGCCCAGGCCCTGATGGTTTCTCTCTAGCCTATTATAGATCCTTTGCAGATATCCTGGCCGTACCCTTTCTGAAAACATTCAACAGTCTTTCCAATTCGAACTCCAGCCACTCCAGACTCCTGGAAGCACATATTTCTGTTATACCAAAAGCAGGGAAGGACCCCACAAGAGTTCAAAACTACCGTCCAATTTCACTGCTCAACGTAGATCTGAAAATATTTGCCAAAATACTTGCTAACCGCCTCCTTTCTTTCATTCCATCCCTGATCGACTCAGACCAAGTTGGCTTTGTGCCCGGTAGGGAAGCTAGGGATAACACACTTAAAGCCCTTAACATACACCACATTCTTTCTTCCTCCTCACAGACCGGTTTCCTGCTATCTCTTGATGCTGAGAAGGCATTCGATAGGCTGGCTTGGGACTACCTGGAAGCGATCCTTCAGTCAATAGGTCTGGGCCCCATATTGATGTCCCTCATACTTGCACTTTACCACAGCCCATCAGCCAGGGTACGTGTGAACGGTTCACTATCGAACGCCTTCTTCATCAGCAATGGAACCCGCCAGGGCTGCCCCCTGTCTCCACTACTATTTATACTCACACTTGAGCCCCTTCTAAATAGTATTAGAGCAAACCCTAACATTTCCAGAGTACATTCGAACTCCAACCAATATAAGATTGCTGCCTATGCGGATGATGTTCTGCTGTTCCTCTCCAACCCCCTTATCTCAATCCCCAACTTACAAAAAGAGTTAAAATTATTTCAATACATTTCTAACTTCAAAATAAATAGATCCAAATCGGAGGCACTTAACATATCCCTCCCAGACCCAATAGTTGAGCAGTGTAAACAATCCAAACGAATGGAAAAGGACACCATCACATACTTAGGTATTGAAATCCCCACTGACCTAAATGTTGACCTAAATCCCCCCAGACCCAATAGTTTAGCAGTGTAAACAATCCAAACGAATGGAAAAGGACACCATCACATACTTAGGTATTGAAATCCCCACTGACCTAAATGATATATTAAAAAAAAACTATCTTCCCATTTCACAGGCAATTTTCCAAGACCTTAAAAAGTGGAATAAGGCACACTTTTCCTGGTTCGGTCGAGCCGCAATTGTTAAAATGAATGTGCTTCCGCGTATCCTCTACCTACTACAAACAGTTCCCATTCAACTGCCCTTACACTTCTTCTCCTCCTTAAAAAAGGCCATCAGATCCTTTATCTGGCATCACAAAGCCCCTCGCATTAAATTTGCGACACTCTCAAGACCCAAATCCAAAGGCGGAATGGGAATCCCAGACATCTACTTGTACTACCAAGCATCCCACCTCTTACGCATAGCAGACTGGCACTCACAGAAACACAAAAAGGATTGGGTCAAATTGGAAGACTCTCTCTCTCCGATTCCCATTCAAAGTACCCCTTGGCTAATTTTTCCTCCTTACAGGACTCCCTTAAAAAACACCCGTTAATCGGCCCCACCATTCGCTGTTTTCATACAGCAAACGCCAAACACCAACTAATCCAGAAATATAGCCTCCTCACTCCTTTACTAGACAGCTCGCAATTCCCTCCAGGTCAATCCTCCCACTCTCTGCACTCTGTCCCAAATGATATAGGAATTCGCATTCTTCACCTCCTAAAAAATGGAAAATTTCCTGACTTTCAGGATCTTAAAAATGCTATACTTAGTCCTTCAATGACCTGGTGGGAATACACACAACTCCATTAATTTGTCTCCACACACCTAAAAAAAAATCCTAAGGAAGCACCTCTCTCCAAATTTGAACACATTTGTGCACTTCAACAACCCCAGCGACATTTGCTATCTGAAATACACTCCCTATTATGGGAATCTTGCCCTACACAGCTAGGCAAACTATGTGATGACTGGTGCATTGATTCGGACCTACCCCTGACAGACCCCCACTGGGAAAAAATATATTGTAACATTTTAAAAGGATCAATAAATGTTTCCATCCAAGAAAATAATTATAAGATACTCACCAAATGGTACCGCACCCCCTTCCTGCTCAATAAATATAACAAAGATATCCCTGATGAATGCTGGAGGTGCAAACAATCGCATGCAGATTTACTACATATATGGTGGTCCTGTCGCCTGATACAGCCATTCTGGAATACGGTCAAATCCTACATACTCAAAATAACCACCCAAGACTTACAATTACATCCAGCCCAGTTTCTCCTGCACTTTCACCCCAACTCACCACCTAAGTACTTCAAATCCCTTCCTATGATCATGATACATGCAGCTAAGCTCTGCATCCCCAGACTTTGGGGCACCACGAAGGTCCCATCCCTCCATACTTGGCTTACCCAGATTAATAAAATCTCTGAAATGGAAGAGCTCATATCTACAGTACATGACTCCCCAAACAATTATCTTAAAATCTGGAAATATTGGATTAACTTCCGCTATTCCTCCGAATATGAACAGCTCATTAACACGTCTACGAATTAGTTAATCCACCTCCCCCGTAATATCAGTTATTACCACCATGCTCTTAGACACATAAGATGCTTCTCTCCCTACCCGTCTTCCCTCCACCCACTTTCCTAACCTTCCCTCTCCCTCTTCCCCTCTTCTTCATCTTACTTTTCTATCTTTATTCTTTCCCCCTTCTCAGCGGACCCAATGCTGGTCAGAGGGTCCGCTCCCCCACTTCCTCTCTGTCATACCACCTCTTACTTTGCTATTTTAGCTTTATCAAGCGTAAAAAGATGTTAGCCCTAATCGGCCATGTTTCATGGGTTGTGCTGTTTCAATATGAAAATTTCACACTCCAAAGGGCAAATTACCTTCCTTCTGTTATTCCTGTTTTACCACGTGTTACACCCTATGTTTACTTTGATGTCTGACTATTGCTTTTGCCTACTGTAAACTGTTACTTACTCATTTATAATGTGAATGGTTCAAATATGACTGTGATTTCTACATATAATGTGAAAAGTGTAATTACATGGTTGTTACTCTCATTACTCTTCAATAAACTTGTTGGAAAAAAGAATAGTACACATATACCAAATACCAGCACTTAAAATGACTTTTGTGGACCTTAACAGAGCGATTTGTGTCACTGACAATCTGTCCCTGGTGCACACAGCAAACCTCTCCCTACACTGACAAAAGATATAGTACACCTATACCAAATACCAGCCCTTTAAAGGACTTTTGTGGACCTTAACAGAGCGATTTGTGTCACTGACAATCTGTCCCTTGTGCACACAGCCAACCTCTCCCTACACTGACAAAAAGCAGTATGTGAAATGACCACCAGGTCAGGTCTATTTATAAGGTAGGGGGTATGTCCATGTGCTGAAATTTCTCAATTGGCTGTCCCGTTCCACCTGATGGCTGTGTCATGGGTCAAAGTTCTCCCCAATGTAAACTTATATGGGCACCGCAAATAACGACATATGTTCGCAAAATCGGCGGACTGTGAACGAGCAAAGTTCATCGTAAACCGACCGCCAGGCGAACCGCAAGGCCATCCCTAGATGGTAGTATGCTCTGAGAAAATATTTTTTTCTGATATACTGTATGTGTATCGACCCAACAATGTTGGAGATGGCATCTTAATAGTCCTTAGGTGTGGTGGCTATAATAGTTTTCTTTTTGTAGGATTGTTTTCCTATTATTTAATCTAGTGATCCTGCCAGTAACACAACCTATTTCCTTGTATCTATAGAGGAGTAGTGTTGCCACCATTGGACAGCAGCACTGTGATCCTGTGGAAAAGGTAATGTTCCATGAACCAGTAGATTTATATGAACTTTACATTAGTGACTAAAAAATAAAAGTCTATTGTCAGGTAACACATTTTAATCAGTTATAACATAAGTTTTTTTTTTTTTTTTTAAAAAAGGTTAAAATTGAAGTAAAGGCAAAAACTTTTTTCCGTTTTGGATAGAGTAAGGAAGGGTTATAGCCCCTATAAGTTTTTCTTTTGCTATTAGCGAAAACAAGAAAAGAGAGGAACCCCTTCCAAAATTAAGGAATTCCTGGTTGTCACCAGGGTCACCAGAACTAATGTCCCCATTGGAAGATTTTCCCTCTATGACTGCTATGTAGGCAACCCAAAATGTGGGATTTTCTTATTGGAATTTTCATTTAATTTCACTTTCAATGTATTCTGGGTAATCTATTATAACAGCCAGGTCTCCTCTCCTTTTCCAAAAGTCAGATTAAAGGAGTTGTAAATGCAAAAGATTTTTTCTCCTAATGCATTCTATGCATTAAGATAAAAATCCTGCTGTGTGCAGCAGCCCCCTCAGCCCCCCCCCCCTCCAATACTTACCTGAGCCCCATCTCTGTGCAGAGATGTCCACGAGTCCCTCAGCTGTCCAGGACTTTCCCTCCTGATTGGCTGAGAAACAGCAGCAGCACCATTGGCTCCCACGGCTGTCAATCAAAGTCAGTTAGCCAATCAGGAGAGAGAGGGAACAGGACCAAACGGCAGCTCTGTTTGTGAATGGACACACAGAGCTGCAGCTCAGCTCGGGTGCTCCCAAAGCAAGCTGCCTGCTGTTGGGGCACTTGTTCGGAGGAGGCGCTAGTAGCAGCAAAGAGGGACCCGAGAAGAGGAGGATCCAGGCTGCCCTGTGCAAATCCACTGCACAGGGCAGGTAAGTATAATATGTTTGTTATTTTTAATTTTTTTTTTCAGATACGACTTTACAATCACTTTAAGGTTCCGGCTCCAACAGAGTGTACACAATACCTCAACATGGACACAATGACCTCAGTGCCAAACACTGACAGATTTATAAACTTGTCTCTGACAGTACATGAATTGGGCACAAGCACCTACAGAATTCTAAAGGGTTTCCATAACACTCTTTATGAATTTTTTCCGAATATCTTTGCTACTCTTGCAGATGCTGTGTAATTACCTTATTCACTAATGGTACAATATTTTTGTGTGCAAAGACAATTAAAAAAAAAAAAAAAAAAAGTGATGATCTCATTATTGTAATAATTCAGTTTTATACTAATCCACAGACATCCCTTTTTGGAAGTAATTACAAATGCAGATTAGAAACAAAGTATTTTCAATTTACATAAAAACACATTTATTCAAAATGAGATCTATAGTCTTGTTTGGGATTGTTTTTGCAGTTAATGTTAATACTACAAATTAATGCATGTGAGAATCTTGTAAAAGACTTTTGCATTAGCCTACCACTCCTAATTAAATCAATTAAATTAAAATATATTTTATAAGGAGACATTGGCTGAGCATTTGTGTACAGACAAGAATTATTTGTGCTTTAGTTTGGAATAAAAATACATCCTTGTGTATTACAGCATTTAAAAAAATAAAAACTAAAACATTTAATTTATATACCGTGATGTATTCAGATGCTCACAATCTTCTTGAATTAATCTTTACTGCACGCTGGCAACATAATTATCTGGCAGATAATGGTGATATATTTTGAGATTTCCTTATGTGTATTGAAATTACAATAAACAACCAACTTGTATATTGATTATGTGTTCAGCGCAAACTGCTCTTGCAATGTAATTTATTTTTAAATCAATTGAGTTGTATATAATTGAAGCAGGATCCCTAATTCTTAGCCTCAACCATACTGACATGCAATAACTGTCAATAAAGACTGCACTTTATATTCTCTGGTTTACTGTATGTGTTTCTTCATTAAGTTATTTTTTTATGCTTTTATATGTATTGGTCTTTATCCAGAACAGACAGAAACATGTCATATGCAACTAAATGACCTGCAATAGGCAAACATGAAAAATGGATGATGTATAAGGCTCCGTTCACATGTCAGCGTATGGATCGCAGGCAGAACCGCCCGCGATCCGGAGATTATTGCAAATCGCGGGACGCCTGTGCGTTGCCCGTTGATTTGCAATAGACCCCCAAACGCTGAGCGATGTTGCAGCGATTTCCGCCTGCCGAATCGCGGTAACATCGCGCAAAAAAAAATCGCGGGACGCATTACGACCAAAAAAGTACAAGAGCTTATTTAGAGCGTATTGCGTCCCGCATTTTATTTTGCGCGATGTTACCGCGTTTCGACAGGCGGAAATCGCGGCAACATCGCTCAGCGTTTGGGGGGCTATTGCAAATCAACAGGCAACGCACAGGCGTCCCGCGATTTGCAATAATCTCCGGATCGCGGGCGGAACCGCGGCGGTTCTGCCCGTTATCCATACGCTGACATGTGAACGAAGCCTTAATGCAAAGTGTTGTATGTAAAATCTTTATTGCACTAAAAGGAGGTAAACATACATACAGTAGTTAAAAGAGGAATTGGTTACTATGCAAATCTGCACCATTTTTCTGTATGCACCAGTTTTAGTAAATCTTCCCCACTGTGTCAAGCATATCATCCAGCAGCCAAAAGGAGGCGGAGTTCCTCTTACTTCAGGTCAAAGCTTTAACAGTAGTCTAGGTCCAGACTACTTTTTTTGGGCCACAGGTAAGTGAATTTATGTTCGTCTTTAGTGGGTGTATTTTTGATAACTTGGATTATGGATTAAAGTTATTACTACATTATTAGAGAGTCCCTTCCTTTTTGTTTTGCTTTACATACACAAAACTGCAGACCTCTTAAGTGTTTTCATGTTAGACAGTACTTATTCATAAATTCTTACTTTATGAGTAAGCACTGACTACCATGAAATGGCAATTGGTTTTCAACTTTCTTTCTATACCTTTTTTAGTGCAATAAAGTATATTTGCAACAAATGCTAATTTAAAGTCTTTTTCTGTTTTCTGGTTGGGCTATGATGGACTTTGTACCACGGCATACTATAACAATTGTTAGAAAAGTGAAGTAAAATGAATAAATGTATTGCATTATAAATTTGACATCTGCTGTCAACATTTTACAATTGGCTATTTCTCTTAAATACTCCAAAACAGTACAAATGGTTAGTAAGGGATAACAAGATTTTAGTATAGTTATTTTTTTTTAATACTCCCCTCTCCTCTCACAGCAACCCCCTCAAATCCTTAACCTACCCGTTCCTGTATCTCTCACATTTTTTACTGTCTGGTCTGCTGAAAGATGCCCAGCCACTGTTCCAGAAGTCTTCTGACCGGGATCTTCATTTCTTGTGCTGAGAACATCTCCATTCATTCTTACTGGCACGTCATATTACATGCACCCCACCAATTTCCATTGGTATTAAGGGAGACTCTATGAAAACCTAGCTGGGACACTCTATGAAAGGCATCTTTGGGACCTCAGAAGAGCAAGAACAGGCAAATATAGGATTTAAAGTTACTTGGTGGGGGAGGGGATAACTGTACTAAAAGTTTAACAACTCTTTTAATTATAAAAAATATACAGAATCCTAAAGGTGTTTTTCAAAAATAAAAATACCAATATTTTCCTTGTCACATTATTTTGCACTTCCACACTATTTTACATGACATTACAACTTTCTTTCCCAGTCATTTATAAATAATCAAACAAAAAATAGGTGTTACTTGAAGAACTGTCAAAATGTGGTAGTAAAAGAGTTATAGGTGTTAAAACATTAAAACTTGAACAGGAATCTAAAAACCAACCAAAGGGTTGGAAAATTAAAACAAGAATATTAAATGCAGGTTAGTTTTTAATAAGATAATATTCAAAAGTATTTATAAATAAAAACCATAGTAAAATAAATCTGCCCTCACAAAATACAGGGGGTGCCATTGCTCACCTCTTTTTTAACCACTTTAAGACTGGAAGAATTTGCCCCCTTAATGACCAGGCCCTATTTTGCGATTCAGGACTGCGTTACTTTAACTGACTATTGCGTGGTCGTGCGATGCTGTACCTAAATACAATTCCCTTCCTTTTTTTCCACAAATAGAGCTTTCTTTTGGTGGTATTTGATCACCTGTGCGATTTTTTTTTTTTTTAAAAAACAATATTTTTCACATTCTGCTATATGACATTCTAAAAAAAAAGCCTTTAAATCAAAATGTTTTAACATTTTAGGCCAATTTGTTTTCTGCTACATAATTTTGGTAACTGTGGGGGGCGTGGCTTCTGAAATGACCGTAGAGACATGTGATCCTATATAGAAGGATCACATGGGCTCTATGGTCATTGCCGGGAGAAGAATGGTCGGCTGTGTTTACAACACTCGGCTTCCCTGCTGCCGAGTGGGGGTGGGAGCGCGCCGCTGGCAGCTTTACGCACGCGACCAACGTAGACCTACGTCGGTTTGCGCAGGAGAGCAACCCTGCCGCAGTAAAAAGGAGGCGGGTGGTCAGGAAGTGGTTAAAATGTGTGCTGTGCTGGAACATGTTACATGTTACCCCTTAGATCCGGGTGTAACATGTCTCAAAAGCTGAACAGATCCTTAAATTGTTGGGCTTGTAAGTATGCTAATTAGGTAAGTCAGAGAGAAGTCAGAAGACATACATGGGTCAGTGACTCAGAGTAGTGAAGCCATCGCATCAGTATGACAACCAGACAACTTGTATTTGCAGAAATAGCAAGACTAATGCTAGCTATGAGAAGTGATGTGAAAAAGTTTAATTGCCACATAAAACCATGGCAAAGATGGGAATTTCCTCATAGCCCAAACGGGGTTTGGGCAATGAGAAAGCGGGGGCCCTGCTTCTCCTTCCCATCAGCTTCAAATGCTTAATCAGATATCCCTTGAACCTGGAAGGTACATTTTCGTTAAAATAGACTTTAAACGTAGTTTTAATTAGTGTTCTTTTACTGAATTATGTTACCCATGTGCACATTGAACTGGCTAGGGGTCTTAGGGAACCCTAAAACCAGTTCACCATAGAAGGGGCACATTTCCAGCAACTCCATGTAGACACTGGATGTACTAAAGAGCCTGTTGCCTTTTAGAACCTTGCTTTTTTAGGAATCTTTCTCAAAACATTCCTGGTGATTTTGTGCTTCATTTTTTCGTATTGGTATTAAATGCATTCATTGCTGCATTTACAGTAGAACATGGAATCATTTAGCAGCTGAAACAAGGTGCAGTTTTTTTTTGGTTTTTGTTTTTTTGCATGAGAAAGTTTATGTCACAAGAAAGACCTTGTTCTATTGCAACTGTCAAATGTCAGTAAATATAAATTTTGGTGAATCTTGGGGGGATTGTGGCCAGGGCCGGACTGGCGTACCGGGATAGCGGGAAATTTCCCGGTAGGCTGCCTGCCCTGGGGCTGCTTTGGACTGTGGCCAGCTGCTGCGGTGCCCAGGACCAATCCCGGGCGGCGGGGGGGTGGCCGGGTGCACAGAAGAGCGGGACGGTGCTCCGTGATCTGAGACAGAGGGGAGGAGCGTCAAAGTCCTCTTCTCCCTCCTCCCCTCCTTGTGTATGACAGAGGCATAATTATAGCAGCCTGCAGGGAGCCCGCACAGGTCCTCTGTCAAGTTTGTACATAGATAGCTTGCCTTAGCCGGAGTTGTGGGCGGAGCTGGGGGCGGTCCTAGGTACGCATACCTGCTTGTCACTTCTTCACACTGTGGATACAGCTAGCACGAGGGTGTATAGGCGGGCAGGAGGGGCGACATATAGGAGAACCGATCTCCTCCTGGCTCCTGCAGGGCTTTCAGTGGCTGCAGGGGCGGGATCATTTCTACCATATGCCTCCCCACCGGACCTCCTATCCAGCCTGGCGCTAGCTGTATTCACAATTAGTCATCTGTTCCTAGGACCGCCTCCCAGCTCCGCCCCCCGACTCCGGCCGGCTTCAACTCCCGCTTCTTGTTGTCTCACAGCTGTTCCTGCCAGCTGCCACTGGGTCAGGTAGGAGAAATGCTCCCTGCCCCGAGGACGCTCAAGTAGAGCACAGTACAAACACAATCTCTGCCACAGCAGAGTGTCAGGAAATACACTGCCTGCAAGTATAGCGTTCCAGGTGTCCAACTGACTGTCACTCTGCTCCCCCCGCCCCATACTGCCCCCCTCCCCCCATATTGTCCTCCATTGCCCCCCTCCCATCATGCTGCCCCCCCATACTGTCCCCCTATACTGCTCTCCACTGCCCCCCTCCCAGCCACCCCCCTCACCACCACCACCGCAGCCACCGATCCCACCCCCCTCACCACCACCGATCCCACCCCCCTCACCACCATCACCACCGCAGCCACCCCCCTCACCACCACCACCACCGCAGCCACCCCCCTCACCACCACCGATCCCACCCCCCTCACCACCACCACCACCGCAGCCACCCCCCTCACCACCACCGCAGCCACCCCCCTCACCACCACCACCACCGCAGCCACCCCCCTCACCACCACCGATCCCACCCCCCTCACCACCACCGCAACCACCCCCCTCTCCACCACCGCAACCACCCCCCTCTCCACCACCGCAACCACCCCCCTCTCCACCACCGATCCCACCTCCCTCACCACCACCACCACCGCAGCCACCCCCCTCACCACCACCGATTCCACCCCCCCTCATCACCACCACCGCAGCCACCGATCCTACCCCCCTCACCACCACCGATCCCACCCCCCTCACCACCACCGCAGCCACCACCCTCACCACCACCGCTGCCAGACTTTGATTGTTTTTTATTCTCGTAATATATCACCATCACAATAAGTGGACTGTTCTTGATAATTGCTCCACTTTTAACTGGAATTTTCTCTTATATACAGTATTTATGTATCTATCTATATACATATATATATATAAAACCCTATGTGATTTCATATCTGTCTTATCTACATATAATACACGCTTAACATGTGCTTTAAAATGCATGGTTTTCCCTTTTATGAACAGGAAAATAATGACGTTATGCTGTTGGGCCGGTATAATAATGCTATGGGGCTGGTATGAAATTATTTCCAGGGCTGGTTTTTATTCCCAGTCCGGCCCTGATTGTGGCCCAATGCCATTTTTACTTATGTAGCTACAGTATATGCAAATACTTCTTTGTATAATTTATTATCTTTTTTGAAGAGCTTTTAATACTTCTAACATGTGACCAGACAATATCAAAAACAAAAAAAAACGTTCATTTTTTATTGTAAAACCTCTATTTTTTCCAGACAACGTGTTATGTATAGAGTGTAAATAGCAGTGAACAGACCAGTAGAAAGCCTGAATGTCCTCAATATTTTTTGGCCATTACCAGACTTGGTATTTATTTCTATAGGAAAACTGATTAACTGCATTCCCAAGGCTAACATTTTAATTAAATATTCTTAAACATGCAATGATGGTTATGAAATGCTTTTCAAGTCATACTCATAATGATGATAAATTGGATTATTAACACAAATCATTTTTATCATAACAGTTTGGGAAGGAACTTCAAACTCACATTTTTATTATTCTCTATTTCATTTTTATGGAGCTTTTGACATTTGCTTAAAAGTGCTCTGCAAGACAACAGACCTTTGTTAACTCCATGCATTCAGGAGAAATGGAATGGGAGGACAGTACTACTTCACTGATATCCCATTACTGACCTCAATTCCCTGATGAAAAAGAACATTTGTCAGTACACAGATAGCTTAGAGGCAGCTGCAGGTTAACTTTGCTGCCTAATTTATCTAACTGCCAGATTTTAACTAAGCTCCAGACATATGACCCGTACTGTCAGAATTTGATATTCACACATATTTTCTTTGTTATATATGGTGGATGTGATAGACACAATATGAAAAATGAAAATGATATGTTACTGTGAATATTTTTTGCTCTGTTTTGATTTGCCACAGGGAAGAATGCATTCTCTATTATATAATTACTGAACATAAGAGGACAACTCCTATGAGATTTAAAGATCATCGCTTTTCATGTACTCTACATACTGCATCAATAACTAATATGCTTGTCTGATATAATGTTTCCTCTGCAGTATGAAGATGCTACATCTGTTTATAGATGCAAAATTGTTACACGTTCCCTTTGCAGAAAAATAATTGACTGGTTTATGCCAATCACTTCTACTTTACATTGTGAATGCAAAGGGTGTGATCAATTAATTTCAAATTACCATTCCAGCAACTTTTTCAGTTTTAGTCAGATGTAGTAGTCTTCATGTTGCTCCAAATATAAAATTAGCAATTAATGGGGTTATTTAATTTAAATTTATTTTATAAGCAAATGATGCAAGTATGCAAAACTGTAGCAATATCAGATTCCTGTTATCTCCCATATTTCAGCACTGAGACTAGGATGAGTAGCACTAGGAGCCAATCAGATAGGTATACATTAGTGAACCTGTTCTGATAGTGAACATACTCAAGGAAAGAGAAAAACAGAGCAGTAAGAAGAATTACTGTACCTCTCCAATGTTCTACTTCATTTTCATTGCATGGTCAGTCAGCTGAGGGTCTGTCCAAGTCCTTCTGTAGTTCTATAATCCATTGAGATTCCAAACTGCCACCACACTGGAGTTCTCAACATCATCAGTCATTTTTTTGCTCCTTCAGAAAACTGAATGCTGATGAACTGTCAAATTGTACTTTGTTGATCATAACTTCTGCATTCACAATAAAAGTATAATTGAATGTCTGTCCTTTCATTTTCAGTAGTAGGGTGTCCAAATAGCACTTACCTCATATCTGACTTAGCAGTGTAGTGTCCCTGGAAATATCACTCCCTCTCTTCCCTGACACATACATACACCTCTCTCTCTTTTTTTCCTTCTCCATCTCTCTCTCTCTCTCTCTCTCTCTCTCTCTCTCTCTCTCTCTATCTTTCTCCATCTCTCTATCTCTCTCTCTCTCTATATACAGTATCTCACAAAAGTGAGTACACCCCTCACATTTTTGTAAATATTTTGTTATAACTTTTCATGTGACAACACTGGAGAAATGACACTTTGCTACAATGTAAATGTAAAGTAGTGAGTGTACAGCTTGTATTAAAGTGTACATTTGCTGCCCCCTCAAAATAACTCAGCCATTAATGTCTAAACCGCTGGCAACAAAAGTGAGTACTCCCCTAAGTGAAAATGTCCAAATTGGGCCCAAAGTGTCAATATGTTTTGTGGACACCATTATTTTCTCGGACTTCCTTAAACCTCTTGGGCATGGAGTTCAACAGAGCTTCACAGATTAAGAAAGGATTGAGCAAAATGGACTTTACCGGCACATAGTAACACATAATCCATAAGAATAAAATCAAATATTTATAATAAATTTTTTAAAAAAGGTATGTATGATTCATACCCAAAAAATCACAAGAATAAAAAGTTATACAAATAGTCGACATAATTTATGTATGTATAATGTATGTATGTGTGTATAATGTATATATATATACAGTGAGTAAAATTAATGTGAAGGCGCCTGATTCTTAGAGTTTTGTCAGTGCTATAACCTGCTGCCCTTTTAATTGTAAAATACAATAACTGAGCTGGATAAAATTAGTAAAAAGGTGCTGGTGTCCCTGGATGTTATTATTAATGGTAAAGTGCAATTCTATTGTGCAAATTATAAAAATAGCTCTTTTATCTAGTGTGATAAACAATGTATAAAATAGGTAAAAAGCAAACAGCCAGTTATCATATAGAAAATCACTTAAAATTGTGAAGTGCTAGTGACACAAAAGTGTACTGTGCAATAACAAAAATATATATATAAAGTGCTGGACAGTGCAGTAAAATACCATTAATGTGCTTGATAAAAAAAACTAGTTTCAAAAAATTCCAATATAAGGCACTGGTGTCCCTGGATGTTATTATTAATGGTGAAGTGGAATTCTATTGTGCAAATTATAAAAAAATATATATATAAATTGGAATGCATATAATACTAGCTCTTTTATCTAATGTGATAAACAATGTATAAAATAGGTAAAACGCAAACAGCCAGTTATCATATACAAAATCACTTAAAATTGTGAAGTACTAGTGACACAAAAGTATACTGTGCAATACAAAAATATATATATAAAGTGCTGGACAGTGCAGTAAAATACCATTAATGTGCTTGATAAAAACTAGTTTCAAAAAATTCAAATATATGAGTACATAAATTAGTGAATAAATAAATTGGCAAAAAAATTAATAAAATAAAATTAATAAGTGCTTGTAAGGTGCTTCAATCGTGGACTGTGATCCAAACAGTTCATGCAGAATAGTGTGGATTTTGATTGCTTAAAATTCAGGTGCTCCAGTGAATAGGGATGGTAATCGTTGCCTCTTACCAGATCCAAGTAGGTAACACAGACCTCAAAAGCCTGTGATCCTTTTTCCTTTGGTGGATCAGACCATAAGCACACCTTCACTTCACCTGGGTTATTTATATGGTTTCCAACAAAGGATGACTTGGAAAAAATAGTAATATGCTCCTTCTCCTCACTCCTCCATTAATTAACTCAAGTCGGTATATATTAAGCCCATATGAAGGGAGACAGAGAAGAAGCCAAAAATAGTGTAATACTGTAACTTTATTTTAAATCATAGTAAACATAAAAACTGGCTGCTTACTTAATGTTGTGCCCACCTGGCACAGGGCAATGCGCATCGGTTGCTATCGGTAGTAGGATTGGGGGTGCAGGATCCGCAGTCTCCTGATAATCTCCTTCCTAGTCTACCCTTGTAGCGTGGCCGCGGTCCAGCGTGCATTCCGGCATGTGTTCCAATGCGATAGGAGGTGACGTTATTCTTCCTCTCAACTTCCAGGTTTAGCAGAGAGTGGTCCCAGAAGGAAGGCCAACCCACAAAACGATCCTAGAGATATGGAGGCGGGGACGCATCCATGGACATTAGTACTCTAAGAATAAATATTCCAAACAATGATAATGATAGAAACATATGCCATAAATTATTCTAATTATATCATTTAAAATGATTATTGTAATTAAGCATGGCAGTGAAAATGACTCTCACAAAAATGCTCCTAATAGGGCTGGAGATATAGATATATATAAATGTCCACATAGGGAACAAATTGGGAACATAAAAAGTAAATATAAATATAAATCCCAAAGCTCTTAATATGGATAGTAACAGTCCAGCAGTATTACAAGAGGACAGCATTCTTTTATGTTGAACAATCATATGCAATAAAATTGCTAGAACTACACCATCATTACTGGGGTCAGTTGTATAACCTCATGAATCTACTCCGATGGTAAACTACATAAGTAGTGAGACTGATAATAAATCTATATAAGCCTGGCAATAGATGAAATGCTAGTGCAGCTGTGCAAGTAAAACTAGAGGAGTTGAAATTCTAACAGATGTACCATCGGTGAAGACATAATAAAAAAAACATAGTGATGGTGCCTGTCATGGAACAGCTATGCAATAGAGACCCATCTGAGGGTATAAATATAATTGCCCCACACACTCCAAGGTGATTCCCAGAAGTGAGATAGAGGGATAAAGGGAGAAAAGTCTTAGTTTTATGCAAGGATCCAACAAGTGCAACAACAGCCCCCTAGCACATCCACTGAGCCGTCAAGCCTGACGGCTCAGTTTAAATGCATCCCAGGCAGGCACGTCCCCGCCCACCGGGTGTGACGCAACCTGACCCGGCTGGCATCGCAAGACAGTGGAAGACTGCTTCCGCGTATGCGCAGAGCATGCAAGTCTTCGCGCCTGCGCAGCCTGAATGGCGGACGCATCGTCGCAATTACTTGCAATACCGGGCTGGGCAAGCATACACACACCTACACAGGTTGAGCTGGATGGACTATTGTCTTTATTCAACCTCACCTACTATGTAACTATGTAACACTTTGAATGTCCAAACAGCTCAAAATCCTTTGTCCGGTCATGTTTCAACACCACAGTCACTAAAAACATGTTAAGTATTTCCATTGTTAAACAGCCAGTGTCCTAAAAATCAGAACACACTGAGGTGTTTTAAGTGACTGTGGTGTCAGAAACATAACAGGCACATTATTTTGCTTTAACACATCTTGAAAAAAATGCAAATATTTAATAACTTAAAAAAGTAAAGTCATTTCGAGTCATATATCTTAAGTCAAAGTCAAGTCTCAAGTCATGAATACCAAGTCAAAGTCAAGTCGAGTCTTTTATTAATTTTAGTCAAGCAGGTCTCAAGTCCTCAAGCTGGTGACTTAAGTCTGACTTAAGGCAAGTCATGTGACTCAAGTCCCCCACCTCTGCAAATTAGTAACTAATATCATAAAGAATGATATCACAAATATCAAAAACATTATTGTTAGTGTTAAATACAGCTGATAATTCTGTTATAATTGTCCTGATATAGGACTTCCACCAGAAAAAAAAATAGAAAAGGTAATATTTATACAGAATATAACAAGTTAAAGGCACATGAAGTCAATCTATCAAATCGAGGAATATGATCATAATAGGGGTCTACAGAAATGGTTTATATGTACTTAATTAATTGAGACCTGGTATTGATGTAGCATTTAATTTTTTGATCCATTATTTTCTCACTCTGTAGTATTTTTTTGTCCCAATTTCTACCTCTGGGATCTGGAAGACTTTTATCCAGGGCCAAAAATCAAACACAACATGTGTCAAAGCGATGGTAGAGGTCAAGATGGCGACTCACAGGAGTGATCATCTTGCTACTACCTGAATAATAGATGTGGTCTTTAATGCATTGCCTAAATGCACAAATGGTCTTTCCAATGTAATAGGCACCGTGGTTTAAAAAGTTCTCTATTTGGGAGACGAAATTGGGTCCAAGGGCAGAACTCACAGGAACCACATCAATAGACTCCCATAGGTTCATGGTTAATGGTTCTATGAGGTTCAAAGAAAGAGGGGGTAATTTGATCTCTCATCGATCTAGCTCATCAATATACAATTTGGAGTCTCAGCTGCAGCACGCACTCGTGAGTCACTCTGCGGAACAGCACCACTTCACCACCAATAACTGGGCCACCATGCGAGACCTGTGTGCCTTGTTGCACTGTTTCGAGTACTCCACCAACATGGCCAGTGCCGATGACGCCGTTCTCAGCTTAACTATTTCACTTCTATGCCTTCTTGAAAAAACACTTCGGGCGATGATGGAAGAAGATGTGGCACAGGATGAGGAGGAGGAGGAGGATGAAGAGGTATCATTTCCAAGGCTTTCAGGGCAGTCATTCGCAAGTGGCTCCGAGGGTGGGTTCCTGCACACACAAATGCCAGGGACACAATTGTCCAGCAGGGGCACAGTTCTGGAGGATGACGTGGATGAGGAGGAGGAGATGGAGGAGTATATGGAACCATGTTCACAGCAGGGTGGCACCCAGGCCAGCTCATGGCTATCACTGGTGCGTGGCTGGGGGGATACGGAGGACACAGAGGATACACCTCCCACAGAGGACAGCTTTTCGTTGCCTCTGGGCAGCCTAGCACACATGAGCTATTACATGCTGCAGTGTCTCTGCAATGACCGCAGAGTTTCCCACATAGTAACTTGTGCTGATTACTGGGTGGCCACCCTGCTGGATCCCTGTTACAAGGACAACGTACCATCCTTAATTCCCCCACTGGAGCGTGATCGAAAGATGCGCAAGTACAAGCGCACGCTGGTAGACGTGCTGCTGGTTGCATTCCCACCTGACAGCGGGGGCACACTGGAAGCACAAGGCCAAGGCAGGGGAGGAGGAGGAAGAGGTCGTCAACGCTGCCAGGGCACCGCCAGCACTTCAGAAGGCAGGGTTAGCTTTGCCGAAATGTGGAAAATCTTTGTCAGCACGCCAAAACAGGCAGCAGCACCACCAGTTGATATGGAATGTCTTAGCAGGAGGCAGCATTTCACTAACTTGGTGGAGCAGTATGTGTGCACACGCCTAGACGTACTGAATGACGGGTCTGCCCCCTTCAACTTCTGGGTCTCCAAGTTGGGCACATGGCCTGAGCTTGCCCTTTATGCCTTGGAGGTGCTGGCCTGCCCTGCAGCCAGTGTATTATCTGAACATGTATTTAGCACGGCTAGGGGCGTTATCACAGACAAGCGCAGCCGCTTGTCCAGAGCCAATTTGGACAAGCTCATGTTCATTAAAATGAACCAGGCATGGATCCCACAGGACTTGTCTATACCTTGTGCAGAATAGACATGTATACCGGCCTTACCCAGCCATTGTTGTATTTGATCTTTCTTACTCCTTTGGGGTGTACCCCAATTTTAAAAAAAATGGAATTAAAAACAAAAACCAGTGTTGGCTACCTCGTCCTCCTCCTCCACTGTCGCCGCTGCTTCCACCTACACCGCCATATCCACCGCCACCTCAACCTCCTACTCCATATGGGCCTCAGCCTCCTCCTACATCATTCAAGAAGATGATTTATTTTTTCTGTTTTTTCTGTTATTTTAAGTTATTTGCATATCCACATTTGTTTGCAGAGCACTTGCCATGCTCTTAAGATTATTTTGCTCCCATTTGCAGCCCTCGAGCCCTTTCCATGTTTGTTTTAGCGCCATTTTAGTGCTCAAAAGTTCTGGTTTCCATTGACTTCAATGGGGTTCGGGATCGGGGTAAAGTTCGGGTTTAAGTCCGGTTCACGAACCCGGACTTTTTTTTCAAGTTCGGCCGGACCTGCCGAACCCGGACATCCAGGTGTTCGTTCAACTCTAGCTGTTAGCATACAGTATTAGGTCATTCTACAATGTACTGTAAGTCCATTTAATACATTTATATTAGGAAGACTTCTGTGTGTTGCTGTTTTTGACAATATATGACAGTTGTGTTTAATAGATATTAAAATGATTGTGACTTGCTCTAAAATGCTCCCAAGATAATAAAGGTGCTGGAATGCAGGGACATTGTGTGGCCTGCATGTATCTGTGTTAATACTGCAATCAGACCCTTTTTCCCAGAGAAGTGCCCTTGGAATCTAAGCCCAAACAATATCCAGGGTCATGACTTCTGCCCAGCCCTCTGCTAATAAAGCTTGTGCAATGATAAAAACCTGTTAGTAAGAAAAGTTGAATAAATACACTTACATTTTCCCTGACTTCTGAACTAAATGGGGTGATATCAAGTTCATTTCCAAAGTGATCTTGGGGAATACTAGGTCATACAAATTTTTGAGTTATGACAATATGGCACAACACCGCAGCGTCTCTCTGCAAGCTTTGAACTACTCAGCATTCACTGGTAACTCACCTGAAAGAGATTTATGTCACCCTTGCCTACACAAGTAACCTGGGGAAATGTTTAGCATATTTAATAATGTATATCTACAGTTTTTTTTTAAATAAATGTTAATGTTCAGCGCCTACTACAACAAAAAAATACTATCAGCATATACATATAAAAACCAATAGGACCATAACATCTGTAATACTGAACAAATGAATAAAGTCCCTGAGAAAGGATGTAAACTTCCACCTTAGTCTGGGACACACCACCACTTGTGCTCAGTGCTAATTTCACACTCACCAGATCCTATGCTGCCTTAAAACAGGAAGCAGCACATCAAGAACAGAAGAAGAACATCCTCAAATTGTAATGCATGAGCATCCAGCTGCTGGGACAGCCCAAGGTGTCTGGTGATACCAATGTCTATCTCAAGAGAGCATCATGCTGTGCATACATATACTTGTAAAAGAAGCAGTGACATCATCACTGTGCTATATATGATCTGTACAAAGAGCAGAGCTGTAGGAGGGACCCAACAGGCTTCCCCTCCTACAGGCTGCCTGCAGAAAACTACAAGAAGGGGACAGAGACAAGACCAGTCACCCAAAAAAAATATGTACGTCTTTCTAAGAATAGTATTACAGATATCATAGTCCTATTATTTATCTTTTTATATGTACATATGCTGAACGGTAGTGATAAGTGAAGTCTCCCCACTGTCAGAATACAATAGTTCAATGAGGAGGATTTCCACCTCGACTCACTGGTTGAATGCAAAAAAAAAAAAAAACGGATCCATCTGTGCAATGCCTAACCCTGGTTACTCCACAGCAACAGCTTCGAAACACAGAAGGCAAATTTAATTTTTAAAGGGTAAATTACCCACAATCATATAATGTCTTGTATCTGCACAAGATTCCCAGGCTGGTGAAATTGAGTGATATCATACTACACCCTGAGTACACTCAAAACATACTGTTCAATTACCTAAAACTGGTAAACAATAGCACAATGAGGGAAAGTGGGAAAACAGAAAGAGAGCAATAAACACAGAAGAAGGGAGAAAAAGAAAAAAGAAGGGGGAGAGTGAATTCTCTGCATCATGACTCGAGAGGGAGATATATGTTGAATCCATGGATCCCATGTGTTTTCAAATTTAGATGACATATTTTTCATTATGTTCATTAACAAAACATCAACAAACATAATTGACAATGATCCAGTTATGTTTGTTCTTAACAAGTTCCAGAAGACTGGAGGATTTATGTCAACATCCAGCAATTGCAATTCTGGCAGCCAGAAAAATATATGAAATTTATATACTAGAGCCTCTGGGGACTTTGTTGAAATTACTTTGAAGCAACGCATCCACTAGGGACTTTTTTGCTATTGACTGAGGTTGCTATGGATAACCATACAGTATCTCACAAAAGTGAGTACACCCCTTACATTATTTAAAAATATTTTATTATATCTTTTTATGTGATAACAGTGAAAAAATTACACTTTGCTACAATGTAAAGTAGTGATTGTACAGCTTGTATAACAATGTAAGTTTCCTGTCCCCTCAAAATAACTCAACACACAGTTATTCATTTCTAAACCGCTGGCAACAAAAGTGAGTACACCCCAAGCTAAAATGTCCAAACTGGGCCCAAAGTGTCAATATTATGCGTGGCTACCATTATTTTCCAGCACTGCCTTAACCCTCTTGGGCATGGAGTTCACCAGAGCTTCACAGGTTACCACTGGAGCCCTCTTCCACTCCCCATGACCACATCACAGAGCTGGTGGATGTTAGAGACCTTGCTCTCCTCTACCTTCGGTTTGAGGATACCCCACAAATGCTCAATAGGGTTTAGGTCTGGAGACATGCTTGGCCAGTCCCTCACTTTTACCTTCAGCTTCTTTAGCAAGGCAGTGGTCATCTTAGAGGTGTGTTTGGGGTCAATATCATGTTGGAATACTGCCCTGCAGCCCAGTCTCTGAAGGGAGAGGATCATGCTCTGCTTCAGTATGTCACAGTGCATGTTGGCATTCATGGTTCCCTCAAGCAACTGTAGCTTCCCAGTGCCGGCAGCACTTATACAGCCCCAGACCATGACACTCCCACCACCATGCTTGACTGTAGGCAAGACACACTTGTCTTTGTACTGCTCATTTGGTTGCCGCCACACACGCTTGACACCATCTGAACCAAATATGTTTATCTTGGTCTCACCACAGGACATGGTTCCAGTAATCCATGTCTTAGTCTGCTTGTCTTCAGCAAACTGTTTGCGGCTTTCTTGTGTATCATCTTTAGAAGAGGCTTCCTTCTGGGACGACAGCCATGTAGACCAATTTGATGCAGTGTGCGGCATATGGTCTGAGCACTGACAGACTGACCCCCCACCCCTTCAACCTCTGCAACAATGCTGGCAGGACTGATACATCTATTTCCCAAAGACAGCCTCTGGATATGACGCTAAGCACATGCACTCAACTTCTTTGGTCAACCATGGCGAGGCCTGTTCTGAATGGAACCTGTCCTGTTAAACCGCCACCATGCTGCAGCTCACTTTCAGGGTCTTGGCATTTTTCTTATAGCCTCGGACATCTTTATGTAGAGGAACAATTCTTTTTTTCAGAACCTCAGAGAGTTCTTTGCCATGAGATATCATGTTGAACTTCCAGTGACCAGTATGTGAGAGCGATAACACCAAATGTAATGCACCTGCTCCCCATTCACACCTGAGACCTTGTAAAATTAAGGAGTCACATGACACCGGGAGGGAAAATGCCCCATTTGGACATTTTCACTTAGGGGTGTACTCGCTTTTGTTGCCAGCGGTTTAGACATCAATGGCTGTGTGTTGAGTTATTTTGAGGGCACAGCAAATTAACACTGTTATACAAGCTGTACACTCACTACTTTACATAGTAACAAAGTGTCATTTCTTCAGTGTTGTCACATGAAAAGAAAAATTAAAATATTTACAAAAATGTGAGGGATGTACTCACTTTTGTGAAATACTGTACAGTATATAGTGATAGTGAAGAAAAAAAGGTGCGCTAAACTCATACACAGTGTTCCCCAAGGGGAGTAAATCACAACGTGATTAATTAATATAAATATATGAAGAAACAATATTCATTACATCAAAGTTTGAATATATTTAACGTGCTCTAGTGTATCAACTAAGCAGTCAATAGTGAAAAATGCTCTCTTCAAAGCAATAGCAGAAACTGAATAAAAAGTCCAATCCAAACAAAGGTCCAAGTGGTGTTGTAAATAAGATGAACTCCTTGGTGAAAAATCCACAGCAAATTAGAGTGCAAATAATCCCACCACCATATCTGGATTGGCTCCTTACCAGAAAGAGGAAAATGTAAGGGCGTAAAGTGACACAAATCCAGATATAAGATACCCACGATGGATCCCTTAAATCTCCTATCTCCGTTGACGTCCTCTCGGAGGAAACGCGTCAAAAAGGAGCGCCGCAACATCATTACTCATCGCCGCGGACCGCGCTGCAGGCGGCCGTGGCCTCTCCTCTCCATCGCTGTGCTTTCTGTGCCCGGAACAAGTCGTTTTATGTAAGTGTTTCAAGTATGTTACGATTAAACGGTCTGTAAGGTACTACACTATTGTACGATTTTTATTTCTGGGGCACTGCGAGAATATCTCAGGCACCGGAGGGGACACATCCAGACCCAGGGACCATAGGAGGGATACTATCCATTCCCAGGAGAGTGTGTGATTAAGCCCATATCCATGAATTTTCTGGTAAGAGGCACATCCTCTCCCTAAGTGTGGTTTAAGGGATCCATCGTGGGTATCTTATATCTGGATTTGTGTCACTTTATGCCCTTACATTTTCATCTTTCTGGTAAGGAGCCAATCCAGATATGGTGGTGGGATTATTTGCACTCTAATTTGCTGTGGATTTTTCACCAAGGAGTTCATCTTATTTACAACACCACTTGGACCTTTGTTTGGATTGGACTTTTTATTCAGTTTCTGCTATTGCTTTGAAGAGAGCATTTTTGAATATTGACTGCTTAGTTGATACACTAGAGCACGTTATTATATTCAAACTTTGATGTAATGAATATTGTTTCTTCACATATTTATATTAATTAATCACGTTGTGATTTACTCCCCTTGGGGAACACTGTGTATGAGTTTAGCGCACTTATTTTTCTTCACTATCACTATATACATTATTTTAGGTTTGCAGCTTTACCATACAGTATCCTGCGCACTTTTCACCTAACACCAATACTGTACAGTATATACTCTGATCCAAAAGCATTGAACTTTTGAGCATGCCCACCATGTCAACAGGGTAACTTCTACATGGCAACCCCTAAAACATTTAGAAGAGACCTGAGGGATGAATTTGGCTATTTTAGTTAAAACCAAATACAACTGAAGCATGGGCTTATAATTAATCTCTTCCAGCTTTGTAATAATAGAGACTTTAAACAGAATTGCATCCATTTCATGCCAGTCTGAAAGTTTAAAGGTTTTCTTAGGATCCATTTCTCAGAGGGTCATTTAGGATACCTTTTGGGGTGTAAAATGGATAGGAGCGTTGCTTTCTCATGAGGGAGGGAATCTTAGCTACAGTATAATGTAATATAGTGATAAGGTCTATGACCCTCCTAGTCTGATCAATTCCTTGCCTGTTCCTGATAAACCCAACCTGATCAATATGGTTTTATCCTGCCAAGTAAGAATTCATTCTCAGCTAGGAAAACCTCTGGAATGTAGAATGTAGTGGAATATTTATAGTGGTAATATGATCTTTAACTCCTTGCCAACTGTATAACTTACATATACGGCGGTAAGGCTGCTTTGCTACGTAGAATCACGTACCTAGTATGTGATCCTGCTTTTCTGGGTCTGATTATACATTCCAGCAACCGCTGATGCTTCAATACAGAGGCAGAACGGTGGTCTGCCTATGTAAACAAGGCAGATCGCCATTCTCACAGTACAGAAGGCATGGATCCTGTGTCTCTGTAAAGCAGGGGTACCAATCCATGCCTTCCCCTAGTTCAAGCACCTCCCCCGCACCTTCCCATAGTTGATTGCCCCTGATGTTAACCTATTCCCAGCCAGTGTCATTATTACTGTGACAGTGCATATTTTTTAGCACTGATGACTGTATTAGTAACACTGGTCCCCAAAATGAAATGACGCTTTGCTACAATGTAAAATATTGAGTATACAGCTTGTATAACAGTGTAAATTTGCTGTCTCCTCAAAATACCTCAATACGCAACCATTATTGTTTAAACCACTGGCAACAAAAGTGAGTACACCACTAAAGAAAATGTCCAAATTTAGCCAAATTAGCCATTTTCCCTCCCCAGAGTCATGTGACTCGTTAGTGTTACAAGATCTCAGCTGTGAATGGGGAGCAGGTGTGTTAGGTTTGGTGTTATCACTCTCACTCTCTCATACTGGTCATTGGAAGTTCAACATGGCACTTCATGGCAAAGAACTCTCTGAGAATCTGAAAAAGAGAATCATTGCTCTACATTAAAATGGCCTATGCTATAAGACGATTGCCAAGACCCTGAAACTGAGCTGCAGTATGGTGGCCAAGACTATACAGAGGTTTAACAGGACAGGTTCCACTCAGAAAAGGCCTTGCCATGGTCGACCAAAGAAATTAAATGCATGTGCTCAGCATCATATCGAGAGGTTGTCTTTGGGAAATAGACGTATGAGTGCTGCCAGCATTGCTGCAGAGGTTGAAGGGGTGGGGGGGTCAGCCTGTCAGTGCTCAGACCATACGTCGCACACTGCATGCCTGTCATCCCAGAAGGAAAACTCTTGTAAAGTTGATGCACAAGAAAGCCTGCAAACAGTTTGCTGAAGACAAGCAGACTAAAGACATGGATTAAAGGAACCATGTCCTGTGGTCTTAATAGAGAACAAGATAAACTTATTTGGTTCAGATGGTGTCAGGCGTGTGTGGCGACAACCAGGTGAGGAGTACAAAGTCAAGTGTGTCTTGCCTAAAGTCAAGCATGTACAGTGACATACTGAAGCAAAGCATGATCCCCTCTCTTTGGAGACTGGGCCGCAGGGCAGTATTCCAACATGATAACAACCCCAAACACACCTCCAAAACAACCACTGCCTTGCTAAAGAAGCTGAGGGTAAAGGTTATGGACTGGCCAAGCATGTCTCCAGACCTAAACTCTATTGAGCATCTGTGGGGCATCCTCAAAAGGAAGGTGGAGGAGCGCAAGGTCTCTAACATACACCAGCTTCGTGATATCATCATGGAGGAGTAGAAGAGGACTCCAGTGGCAACCTGTGAAGCTCTGGTGAACTTCATGCCCAAGAGGGTTAAGGCAGTGCTGGTAAATAATGGTGGCCACACAAAATAATGACACTTTAGACATTTTGACTTAGGGGTGTACTCTTTTGTTGCCAGCGGTTTAGACATTATTGACAATGTGTTGAGGTATTTTGACGGGACAGCAAATTTACACTGTTATACAAGCTATACACTCAATACTTTACATTGTAGAAAAGTGTAATTTCTTCAGTGTGGTCACAAGAAAAGATATAATAAAATATTTACAATAATGTGAAGGGTGTACTCACTTTTGTGAGATATTGTATATAGAGTATATACACAGTGAGGGAAAAAGTATTTGATCCCCTGCTAAATTTGGATGTTTTCTCACTGACAAATAACTGATCACACTATAACTTTAAAGGGTAACTCCACTTTCGTGGGGAAAAAAATCAGCAAATTAAGAAAAAAAATATAGCGTATACAATTGCCGCACAAATCATATTGTAATTGAATGTTATTAAAAATTACCTTTCCTTTTTAATCTGCAACTGTTGTAATTTTTTGAAAATGCAAAACAATATGGCTACCTGGAGCTGTTCTGTACACAAAATGTGTACTGACCACACCCCAGAAACATAATTTCCTGCTTGTGTGATTGACTCACCAAGTTTCCTAGAAGTATGCCTAAGATACAATGTGAGATATTGTATATAGAGTATATACACAGTGAGGGAAAAAGTATTTGATCCCCTGCTAAATTTGGATGTTTTCTCACTGACAAATAACTGATCACACTATAACTTTAAAGGGTAACTCCACTTTCGTGGGGAAAAAAATCAGCAAATTAAGAAAAAAAATATAGCGTATACAATTGCCGCACAAATCATATTGTAATTGAATGTTATTAAAAATTACCTTTCCTTTTTAATCTGCAACTGTTGGAATTTTTTGAAAATGCAAAACAATATGGCTACCTGGAGCTGTTCTGTACACAAAATGTGTACTGACCACACCCCAGAAACATAATTTCCTGCTTGTGTGATTGACTCACCAAGTTTCCTAGAAGTCTGCACTAAGATACAATTCAGATCACGTCTAAAGGGATGCAGGCCCAGCAGCTTTCCTCATTAGAGCCCTACAGCTGCCACAACTGATAGATAATTATGAAACCACTCCCATTTGACCCACTCAGCACAGAGGCACAGAGGAACAAACAATGATTTCTTCAGAATAACAAAAGGTAGGAATCTGCAAAAAAGTTTATTAAAATCCCTGCAATGTACAGAGATCACCCAGAGGTGAATGTTTTTTATCAACACAAGTGGAGTTACACTTTAATGGTAGGTTTATTTTAACAGTGAGAGACAGAATAACAACAAAAAAATCCAGAAAAACAGATTTAAAAAAAGTTATAAATTGATTTGCATTATAAATCAGTGAAATAAGTATTTGACCATTTCGCAAAACATGACTTAGTACTTGGTAGCAAAACCCTTGTTGGCAATCACAGAGGTCAGATATTTCTTGTAGTTGGCCCCAGGTTTGCACACATCTCAGGAGGGATTTGTCCCACTATTCTTTGCAGATCCTCTCCAAGTCATTAAGGTTTTGAGGCTGGTGTTTGGTAACTCAAATCTTCAGCTCCTCCCACATATTTTCTATGGGATTAAGGTCTGGAGACTTGCTCTGTCACTCCAGGACCTTAATGTGCTTCTTCTTGAGCCACTCCTTAGTTACCTTGGCTGTATATTTTGAGTCATTGTCATGCTGGAATACCCATCCACGACCCATTTTCAATGCCTTGGCTGAGGGAAGGAGGTTCTCACTCAAGATTTGATGGTACATGGCCCCGTCCATCGTCCCTTTGATGCGGTGAAGTTGTCCTGTCAAACACTCCCAAAGCATAATGTTTTCATCCTCCATATTTGACAACGGAGATGGTGTTCTTGGGGTCATAGGCAGCATTCCTCCTCTTCCAAACACAGCGAGTTGAGTTGATGCCAAAGAGCTTGATTTTGGTCCCATCTGACCACAACACTTTCACCCAGTTCTCCTCAGATTTTCATTAGCAAACTTCAGACAGGTCTGTACGTGTGCTTTCTTGAGCAAGGGGTCCTTGCGGGTGCTGCAGGATTTCAGTCCTTCATAGCGTAGTGTGTTATCAATTGTTTTTTTGGTGACTATGGTCCCTGCTGCCTTGAGATCATTGACAAGATTGTCTCATGTAGATCTGGGCTGATTCCTCACAGTTCTCATAATCATTGAAACTCCATGAGGTGAGACCTTGCATGTAGCTCAGACAGAGGGAGATTGAGTTATTTTGGGTTTCTTCTATTTGCGAATAATCGCACTAACTGTTGTCACCCTCTCACCAAGTTGCTTGGCGATGGTCTTGTAGCCCATTCCAGCCTTGTGTTGGTTTACAATCTTGTCTCTGACATCTTTGGACAGCTCTTTGGTTTTGGCCATGGTGGAGAGATTGGAATCTAAATGATTGATTGCTTCTTTGGACAGGTGCCTTTTATATACGTAACAAGCTAAGATCAGGAGCACTCCCTTTAGGAGAGTGCTCCTAATCCCAGCTCATTACCTGTATAGAAGACAGCTGGGAGCCCAAAATCTTGCTGATTGATAGCAGATCAAATAGTTATTTCACTCAGCAAAACGCAAATCAATTTATAACTTTTTTGAAATGCATTTTTCTGGATTTTTTTGTTGTTATTCTATCTCTCACTGTTGAAAATAAACCTACCATTAAAATTATAGGCTGATCATTTCTTTGTCAGTGGGCAAACATACAAAATCAGCATGCGATCAAATACTTTTTTCCCTCACTGTATATATATATATATATAATTTTTTTTACGTAGAAACATAGAAACATAGAATGTGTCGGCAGATAAGAACCATTTGGCCAATCTAGTCTGCCCAATATATCTGAATCCTATGAATAGTCCTTGGCCCTATCTTATATGAAGGATAGCCTTATGCCTATCCCATGCATGCTTAAACTCCTTCACTGTATTTGCAGCTACCACTTCTGCAGGAAGGTTATTCCATGCATCCACTACTCTCTCAGTAAAGTAATACTTCCTCATATTACTTTTAAACCTTTGCCCCTCTAGTTTAAAACGGTGTCCTCTTGTGGTAGTATTTCTTCTTTTAAATATGCTCTCCTCCTTTACCGAGTTGATTCCCTTTATGTATTTAAAGGTTTCTATCATATCCCCTCTGTCTCTTCTTTCTTCCAAGCTATACATGTTAAGGTCCTTTAACCTTTCCTGGTAAGTTTTTTCCTGTAATCCATGTACTAGTTTAGTAGCTCTTCTCTGAACTCTCTCTAGAGTATCTATATCCTTCTGGAGATATGGCCTCCAGTACTGCGCACAATACTCCAAGTGAGGTCTCACCAGTGTTCTGTACAGCGGCATAAGCACTTCCCTCTTTCTACTGCTTATACCTCTCCCTATACATCCAAGCATTCTGCTGGCATTTCGTGCTGCTCTATTACATTGTCCTCCCACCTTTAAGTCTTCTGAAATAATTACTCCTAAATCCCTTTCCTCAGATACTGAGGTCAGGACTGTGTCAAATATTCTATATTCTGCCCTTGGGTTTTTACGCCCCAGGTGCATTATCTTGCACTTATCCACATTAAATTTCAGTTGCCAGAGTTCTGACCATTCTTCTAGTTTTCCTAAATCCTTTTCCATTTGGCATTTCCCTCCAGGAACATCAACCCTGTTACATATCTTTGTGTCATCAGCAAAAAGACAAACCTTACCATCGAGGCCTTTTGCAATATCACTTATGAAGATATTAAACAAAATTGGTCCCAGTACAGATCCCTGAGGTACCCCACTGGTAACATGACCTTGTTCTGAATGTTCTCCATTGACTACAACCCTCTGTTGTCTGTCACTCAGCCACTGCCTAATCCACTCAACAATATGGGAGTCCATGTTCAATGACTGTAGTTTATTGATAAGTCTTCTATGTGGGACAGTGTCAAAAGCCTTACTAAAATCTAGATATGCAATGTCTACTGCACCTCCACCGTCTATTATTTTAGTCACCCAGTCAAAAAAATCTATAAGATTTGTTTGACATGATCTCCCTGAAGTAAACCCATGTTGTTTTTCATCTTGCAATCCATGGGATTTAAGATGTTCCACAATTCTATCCTTTAATAGGGTTTCCATTAATTTGCCTACTATTGATGTCAGACTCACTGGTCTATAGTTGCTCGATTCCTCCCTACTACCTTTTTTGTGAATGGGCACGACATTTGCCAATTTCCAATCTTCCGGGATGACTCCTGTTACTAATGATTGGTTAAATAAATCTGTTAATGGTTTTGCCAGCTCACCACTAAGCTCTTTTAATAATTTTGGGTGTATCTCATCAGGACCCTGTGACTTATTTGTCTTCACTTTAGACAGCAATCTTAGAACGTCTTCCTCTGTAAAGACACATGCATCAAACAATTCATTAGTCATCCTTTCAAGTGGAGGTCCTTCTCCTTCTTTTTCTTCTGTAAAAACTGAACAGAAGTATTCATTAAGGCAGTCGGCTAGCCCTTTATTCTCTTCTACATACCTTCCGTCCTTTGTTTTTAATTTAGTTATTCCTTGTTTTAATTTCCTTTTTACATTTATATATCTGAAGAATGTCTTATCCCCCTTTTTCATAGACTGAGCTAGTTCTTCTTCTGCCTGCGCTTTAGAAGTTCTTATAACTTGCTTGGCCTTTTTCTGCCTAATCTTGTAGATTTCCTTATCTTCATTGCTCTGGGTTTTTTTATAATTACAAAATGCTAGCTTTTTATTTTTAATGATTTGGGCCACTTCTGCTGAGTACCACAGTGGTCTCTTCCTTTTTTTTGCTTTTACTGACAAGTCTAATGCAATTTTCTGTTGCCTTCAATAGTGCACCTTTTAAGTAGTCCCATTTCTCCTGGACTCCATGTAATCCGTTCCAGTCTGATAAGGACTCATTTATGACTAATTTCATTTTTGAAAAGTCTGTTTTTCTAAAATCTAAAACTTTTGTTTTTGTGTGGTGTGATTCTTTCACAGTTCTTATATTAAACCACACTGACTGGTGATCACTAGATCCCAAGGTTTCGCCTACAATGACATCATATACCGAATCCCCATTTGTGAATACCAAATCCAAAATAGCCTCCCTCCGGGTTGGCTCCTCAACCACTTGTTGCAGAGACAACCCCAGTAGGGAATTTAGAATATCTGTACTCCTGGTAGAACTTGCTATTTTGGTTTTCCAGTTTATATCTGGAAGATTGAAATCTCCCATAATGATAACTTCTCCTTTCATTGTCATTTTAGCTATTTCTTCAACTAGTAGATCATCTAGTTCTTTAACTTGACCAGGTGGTCTATATATCACACCTACACGAGTTACTGCATGATTAGCAAACTGCAATGTAACCCAAACTGACTCTATGTTGGCCTCACCAACTTGTATTAGGTTAGATTTAATGCTATCTTTCACATACAGGGCCACTCCTCCTCCTTTCTTGCCTTCTCTGTCTCTTCTGTATAAAGAGTATCCTGGTATGGTTATGTCCCAGTCATTTCTTTCATTAAACCATGTTTCCGTAACAGCCACTAAATCTACATTCTCAGATGCCATTATTGACCCAAGTTCATTGATTTTTTTACCTAAACTGCGAGCATTTGTAGACAGGACTCTGAGCTTATCATTTCTTAACCTCTGTGCTTCTGACCTGTTCTGGCATTGTTTCGGGGGGCAATTGGACTCTTGTATTTTCACTCTTTTGCCCCCCCTTCCTAGTTTACGGTAGCGCAGTCTAGCTTACGGTAGCGCAGTCTTGATGTTCAACTATTCCAAAGATATTGTATGCAACTCACAATTCGGTGATGGATGGCAACTCACAATCCGGTCACAATCCGGTGATGGATCCACAAGTTTCAAATCTCAGATGGTTACATGCAAATGATGAAAAGGCCCCATAGTGTAAAACCATTTATTACAGAAGAAAATAAAAGAATTGCACTTACAGGAAAACCAGGAAAGTAGCGCTGAATTGAAGCCGCCGGCCGGTCAGCTTCAAACACCCGCCCGAGCGTCTCACAGAGATGACGTCAGCACGCCGCAACCGACGTACGTTTCGTCAAAAACTGACGTTATCATCCATCACCGGATTGTGACTGATTACTGCAATAAGAGCGATAGGATTACTTCCATTGGGGAATATCTGTTCTACATTCTGCCCATATTCCCTCGCTTCTGGTAAGCTGTGATATAAGGTGGCGGTGATAGCAGTGTCACGGAGTCTGGTGTGTGTGGCGATTTGCATTTTAAATTCTCTATCCTCACGGATTTGGTGAGCAGTTTGTGAGGGTGGTGGCGGCTTCATTCACATTTTCTATCAATATATTCACTTTGGGTGTGTGCCGATTCATCTGACAATATTACGCTATGTGTATTTTTTATCCTTTTACACATGTTTGATGTTCTCTGAGATAATTACACCATTGAGGATAAGAACTCCATCAAGAATTCCATATCCCTGGGGAACATCATATTATTCTTATGCTTCCTACTTGTCTGTCTCTGGTAAGCAGGGATAACAGTTATTCTCCTCAGACACTACTGTAGCTATTGCATGGATGGAATTTGACGGTGGTTTGGTTTTTTCTGTCATACTCAATTAAATTTTCCATTTGGTAAGCAGCCTGTGAGGGTGGTGGTGATTTCCTATATAGCACCCATTTTGTTTCATCCACACAGGGTGTATTTTTGTGCATACAAGTACTTTATACAGTATCACGCTATGTTTTTTATATATTTTTTCACCTGATTATATCACATCTCATGGTCCATGGTCGGGAACTCTGGTGAGAGATCCTCTTATACAATGTTCGTCCGGATCTGGTGAAATTTTCGTATGAGGCGATTTATACTGCTACATCTGGTAAGCAGTATCTACTTACATATCAGCATACGTGGAGTCTTGTTGATCATTTGGACTCTATATTATATATTCACTTGATTTTTTGGATGTTTATGGACTTTAACTACCTCAATACTGGGCACTTAAACCCCCTTCCTTCCCAGACCAATTTTCAGCTTTTAGCACTGTTGCAATTTGAATGACAATTGCGCGGTCGTGCAACACTGTACCTAAACCAAATTTGTGTCATTTTTTCCCCACAAATAGAGCTTTCTTTTGGTGGTATTTGATCACTGCCAGGTTTTTTCTTTTTTGGTGCACAAATAAAAAAAGACCGAAAAGTTTGAAAAAAAAAAAAGTTTTTTGTTTAGGTTATAAAATTTTGTAAATGGATATGTTTTTTCCTGCACTGATGAGCACTGATGATGCCGCACTGACAGGCACTGATGAGGAGACACTGATGGGGTGGCACTGATGGGGTGGCACTGATGGGGTGGCACTGATATGCAGCACTGATGGGCACTGATAGGTAGCACTGATATGCAGCACTGATGGGCACTGATATGTGGCACTGATAGATAGCACTGATATGCAGCATTGGTGGGCACTGATAGGCAGCACTGATGGGCACTGATAGGCAGCACTGATGGGCACTGATTGGCAGCACTGATGGGCACTGATGGGCACTGATAGGTGGCACTGTTGGGCGGCAATGATCGGCACTGATCGGCACTGATGGGGGGCACTGATCGGCACTGATGGGGGCACTGATGGGCACTGATAGGCGGCACTGGTGGGCAGTAATGGGCACTGGTGGGCGGCACTGATAGATGGCAATACTGGCACTGGTGGGCAGCACTGATAGATGGCATTGGTGGGCAACACTGATAGGGAGGGCACTGGGGGGCTCTCTGAGCCCTGCTTGCCATCCCTGGTGGCCATGGTGGGCATCCCTGGTGGTCATGGGTGGGCATCCCTGGTGGCTTAGTGGCACCCCTCCCCCCCCCAAGGCTGTACTGGTAATCAATCATCTGATTACCAGCACACACCCCCCCTGTGATCAGTGAGTAATTAGAAATACTCACTGATCATCCCAGCAGCAGCACCGATCCTCTTCTCTTCTCCTCACTGACAGGATCTGTCAGGAGGAGAAGAGATCGAAGCCGTTACAACGGCTCTATTGACATTACATGACGGCTGTGATTGGACACAGCCGTCATGTGATCAGGAGGGCCAATCACAGGGCCCTCCTGCTGAATGACGTTGCTCTGTGTCCGAGGGACACAGGCACATCGAGATCGCGCCGCTGCGCGTGCCCGCGGCGGTGCGATCTCTCTCCTTCTGAAGGACGTTCCGGAACGTCCATTCAGAAGGACGAGACTCCCACCCGGCCGTATATTTACAGTGGCCCGGTTGGGAGGTGGTTAATTGTTTATGGTCCTTATCACTTTAGCGCAGCTTTTTATTTATATAATGCTAACTAGTGCCAATGGCCAGCCTAATTTTTGGTATAACAGCCATGAGGTTCCTGGGATTTACCTTGTGAGCCAGCAGTGTTTTAGACTTATCCCCATGGGTAAAGTAGTAATGTTTATTTCATATTAGCATTCATTCTGCTTGAATCATAAGGCTAAAATTTGCATACAGTTTATTTTCATTTTCTGATAGGATGGCTGACTAGAATAAGCTTCTAAAAGGGCATTGCTGGTTTTCTTTGAAGTGGTATTAATCTCAAAAGATCCAATTCCTAGATGTGGGGGCTACCATACTTGCCTTTTTCAGGCTTGCCCCCTCCCCCCCCTTTTATGTCCAGCAGAAGTGGCACATAGTTAGCAGTTAATGTTAAAACATACAATTTAACACGGATAGAGGTTTCCCACAAAGGTCAGCTTTTAATGTTTTGGGTAAAACCATTATCCCTTCATCCAGAGTGAAGCCACCCTAAGACAGAAGGTGTGTTACTGAGCAGATCACCAGGTGAAAAAAAGGAAACAAGTCTAAAAATGAAAACTAACACAGCCACCACAATAATCAGTACGTTTCAATATATTACATTTTTGGGGGGTTTAATACTTCTTTTATTCAGTCACTATTTGTATTATTTTTCCCTTGAGTACTAGCTTAGTACTAGCCGGTCAATCAACTGAAAAGAGGTGAGGTATCATATCCCTTGCAAATTATTTTTTTTCTCTCCATATTTATCAGAAAGTTTAAACAGTTTATGACTAAGGCAGGCCCTACATTATGTGATTTTCTTTTCTTCAACCATAGGTTGAAGGAAAGAAAATTGCTTGATCCCCCCCTCAACAGTCATTGTTGATGGGGGAATCCCTCCAGAAGTGTTATTGCTTTTTACTGGCTGGGAGCATGGGAAGACTTCCTCGCCACCAGAATACAATGATTACTGCTGGCAGTTATAGGCACCGGCAATTAGGGATCAACCAATTATCGGCAATTATCAAGGGCCGATATGCAATGTTTCCGATATATCGGAATCGGCCCATGAGGTTACCGATATTGCCGATATTTCGGGAAAGTGCTTGTACCGGAGTGATGCCTGCAGCTAGAGGCATCACCCCAGTACTGGCGTCCATAGTGACAATCGATGTGGCTGGACGTCCCACCCCCCTCCCGCCACCTTCCGCAGCTCGCCTGGGTCTCCCGTTCCACTAGGAGACCCGGGCAACCATACTGCATGGCCGCCGAAGAGAAGACCTGATCAAAGCCGTATTTGGCTCTGACAGGGTCTCCATGTGAAAACCCGGAAGTGATGTCATGACACTTCCTGGTACTCAATGCCAAATTCAAAAAAATTACAGCATTCAAAACAGCCAAACTTGGCTTTTTAATGCTTTTAAGTGCAGAGGAGGTGTTTGGGGTATTTTAGACCCCCAGATCCCTCCACAAGGGTATATATATTTTTTAATGAACATATCGACCAATATCAGCCGATACCGATATGCGATGGCCAAAATATCGGTATCAGCAATAAAAAAAACTATATCGGTCGATCACTACCGGCAATGATCATGCAAAAAAAAAAAAAAAAACAACAACAGACTGGTAGTACTGAAGCCAATTGATGGATCAACTTCTGTACAACCAGCCTGCCCATAGATGGATCTAAATTTGTTCAGTTCCTCCTGAACCAGACAAATGTTAAACCGTCTATGGCCAGCTTAATTATTTGAGGGTGTAAATAATTTTAAAGGATTTAACCATATCTTGATATAAGACAAGGTTGAAGTCCATTGCCATTATTAGTGTGTCTGACACTCCTGGTAACAGTGTGTAAATAAATAGCTGTCTGAAAAAGACTGACTCATTTACATTTGGTGCATAATAAAACTAGTTATAGTGTCCTCTCTAAAGCTCCATGATTCCATAATATATCTTCCATGAGGATTTCTAACAACCTCCTTCTCATGAAAATAAAAGGTTTTTAGAAAGCAAACAGCCACTTCTCAATTTTTCTTTTGGCAGTGACCTGTCCAGGAGAGACCTATGGATGGCAGAGTACTAACCAGAGGTGGATATATATTTGCCTTAAAGTCATTTACTGAGGACAATTTGGAATACATCTTTAGAATTGACCTGATCTGCATACTCATTTGCAATCCTCCCTTTTTTGGTTGTCTGGTCCAGTTTGGTTGCACATTTCCCTATTTGGACCTGACATTTCTGATTTTACTGTGGATTCCATATCCCTCCCTACGGTTTAACTGATATCTCCTCCTGACCACTCTCCTGATATGCAGCACATCATTATTATATGCACAGTTAGCCATTTTGTATGCAGGACTCATTAAAGTCTCCTGAAGAAGCCATTGGTTGGTGAAACATGTTGAGTGGGAGTCACTGCATGCATACACCAATCATTTGACCATCGTGCTATGTTTTTATTACATGCAACATTGTTTTTAATTTAACTGTCTCAATAAAATGTTTTTATACTTTTTATAAAAGTTTGGTTTTCTTTGCACTGATAAAATCCCATTCTCTCTATTTTTCAAATATTTTTGACTATCAAGGGATGTGGTGCGTTTTAATTCTTTGACATCTTGCAACCTAGTCTTTGTACTTTTCTTTTGTATAGTTAGCAAAATATTATTTGAATAATTATTTTTTTGTAAATATACAGGACAAGTACTAAGTGAAAGATGAGTTTTCTGGAATAGTGCAATATCTGATTTTCAAAAGCTATTTTAAACCTAAACCCTGAATATTGTGGAGGAAAATGCTATATGAAGTATATCCTGCTGTGTGAGTCATGGTAAATTGAAGAAGGAATGTTGTACACTTACTAACCTATATGCATGAACATGACACGATTTCATCAAAGCATTGTCATCTAAGATGTTCTGCACAGAGACCTGAAAAAAATAGGAATAGCAATTAACCACTTCAATACAGGGCACTTCCCCCCCCCCCCTTCCTGCCCAAGCCAATTTTCAGCTTTTAGCGCTGTTGCATTTTGAATGACAATTGCGCGGTCATGCAACACTGTACCTAAACCAAATTTATGTCATTTTCCCCCCCACAAATAGAGCTTTCTTTTGGTGGTATTTGATCACCGCAAGGTTTTTTCTTTTTTGCTAAACAAATAAAAAAAAGACTGAAAAGTTTGAAAAAAAAAAAAAGTTTTTTTGTTTATGTTATACAATTTTGTAAATAAATACGTTTTTTTCATGCACTGATGAGCACTGATGAGACTGCACTGACAGGCACTGATGATGAGGCACTGATGGGGTGGCACTGATGGGTGGCACTGATGGGTGGCACTGATAGGCGGCACTGATAGGCACTGATAGGTAGCACTGATATGCTGCATTGGTGGGCACTGATAGGCGGCACTGCTGGGCACTGATAAGCAGAATTGATGGGCACTGATAGGTGGCACTGATGGGCACTGATAGGTGGCACTGATGGGCACTAATGGGCACTGATAGGCGGCACTGGTGGGCACTGATGGGCACTGATAGGCTGCACTGATCGGCACTGATGGGCGGCACTGATGGGAACTAATGGGCACTGATAGGCGGCACTGGTGGGCAATAATGGGCACTGGTGGGTGGCACTGATAGATAGGGATGATGGGCACTGGCAGGCAGCACTGATCGGAAGGGCAATAGGGGGCTTACTGAGCCCTGATTGCCATCCCTGGTGGCCATAGTGGGCATCCCTGGGGTCATGGGTGGGCATCCCTGGGTCATGGGTGGGCATCCCTGGTGGTTCTTGTGGCACCCCCCCCCGAGGGTCTGCACTGGTAATCAATGATCTGATTACCAGTGCCGACCCCCCCCTGTCAGAGGAGCTGCCGATTGGCGCTCCTTTACTCCTGCCTGTCAGGCACGTACTGAGGAAAGCCGATCAACGGCTCTTCCTGTTTACTATGTGACCAGCCGTGATTGGACACGGCTGGTCACATGGTAAAGAGCCTACGTCAGTAGGCTCTTTGCCGAGATCGGAGATGCAGGGAGTCAGTGTGACACCTTGCATCACCGATCCCCGCTCTGCGTGCCCCCGGGGGGCACGCAGAGCGCATTATCCTGCCGCCGTCATATGACGTCCGGTCAGGATAATGCAACCACATTCCCACCATCATTCTGCTATAGGGCGGGCGGGATGTGGTTAAAAAAGAAGAGAGAAAGGGATATAGGTAAGGTAAGGCTGAAAAGGAAAAAACATGTATAGCCAAATAAGACAAAGTAACTGAACTGAAAACACCAAGAACTAGAACAATTGCCAGTCGTTAAACTGCAGTAAAAATGTTTCCCAGGGCAAGTGATCACTCTGCATTTTGATGATTTTTCCTCTGTGGATTCACTGTCCCATAGGGAAACTCAAAATGAGTGCTTACTTATGCCCCCTACACCACTTAAACATCACTATAGACTTGTATAGACATCACCTAGGCATCCACATTCAGATAATGATATCTAAAACAAGGCACTCAATGAAGATAAAAACAGGTGCGTTCTTCATAACGCTCAAATATTTTAAACCAGGAAGCGAGACCATGTGGCTTGGCGGTAACTTTTAGTTGTAGTTAACTAATGCATAATAAATAAGCATAGCCCTAACAGAGCATACATGTCCTCAATCCATACAAGTGTGAGAAATGTACTAAATCAAGTCAATACATTTTGAAACAAAGTCCAAGAGGGACAGCTTGCATAAATTTACCAACAGAGATTGGTCACGTGATCATAATGGTGTTAAACAAAAAGGTCTGCAAATCCATAAAGTTGAGACATATATAGATGAAGGCATTACGTGGGCGATTTTGTTACCTTTCGGAATGACCTTGCATAGTCTTTTTCATTTACCACTGCACAAAAATACTTTTTTTCCCAAAAATTGAAAACATCTACTTGATTTTAACAAAGGTGTTGTAAATGATAATGCAAAGCTTTTTGGCCATGCAAACCTATACATAAAAGGCTGGATGGGGTAAGTATCATGGGGCTTTGACTGAAGTACAATATACATTGAAAACTGATATTCTGTTTTGCTAATTAGGTCTTCTTTAACTCTTTTATAATAGGTCTGCTTTAACTCTGTTCCATTTACTGGTATTTCTTTATGAAATCCCTAACAAACAAGTAACCAACAAACAAGTAAAAATAGATGTTTTTTATTTAACAACTAATGTTCTTGACCCCTGATAGCAACAATTATTATGACCAGGAACACAACTGGACCCAAACAAGAGTTACTGTTAATAATGCATGCTGAGCTTGGCTTTTTGCACTTCTCTGTTGTTCACTCCAAAAAAAGCAATTGATACTGGTTGTTGGAGATCACATATTGCATTCCATACATCTCTCATTTTTCAGTGAATGATTTTGGATGACAGAGACACATAAGCAAATGTGAGTAAAGCCCCGTACACATGTACCAATTGTCGGCCGTAAATATTCGGCCGACGACCGATCGGCCGATTGTAGGCTTGTTAGTATGATGCTTCCGATAGCTGACAGCACATTTTCGGCCGAACAGAATCTGTCGTGCAGGCATTAAAATTTTTGTTGGCCAACACCAGAACGGCCGATTGTTCACCAGTCAGTACAGATTTCGGCTGACAGACAGCAGATTTGCAAGAATGGGCATGCTCAGAAAAGAAAAAAGACAAGGAAAGTTAACCATCACATGACATCACTTCTGCAGTCGGCTGTTGTTGGCCGACAAAATTCGTGTGCAGTCTTTTGCAATTATAAAATTACAATTGAAGTCAGATTGTTTGTTATGTACAGCAATAAATATCTTTATGCAGCCTTTTTAAATCAGCCCACAAATGAGTATGCCTGCTTATGATTTTGTTCTTGGCGCAAATAAAACTTAAAAAAAGCCAGACAATAGGAAAAGACGTTAAAGCATCTTGAGCATACATTTTATTAGTACCATGCTTTCAAAAGGTACAAACTGGTCAAGCATGAAAACTTTGCACATCAATTGACTTCATGGAGTGACTAAAAAGTATTGCACTCACATAATCAGAAGAAACAAACAAAAAAACAAACAAACAGTAAAGAGTTTACACAACACTGCTACAGGACCATCCAGCATATGAGTTTATGTCACAAAGAAGCTCCACATGAAGCATTTCCCCTGAACAGGCATCCTCAGAAAAGAAGTCTACTGCTGAGCTGCTCTGTGACATTAACTTGCACACTAACCTGTCCTTTTGGCAGCACTGTGTAAACTCTTTTTCAGATAAACTGAAAATTGAAAGGATTAAAAGAGGTGCATGGAGGCCAGCCAGCCCCCAGTCTGATGTACTCACCCTCCAGTCTACCACCAACCAAGTAGAGATGTCTCACGATATAAATAAAGAACAGGGGTTTAGTTGACACGCATTTGCAAACGCATGTGTAAGCTGCAAGGCATCTACATGGCACCCTGTATTACTTGCAGTCCTAACACTGACTATTTTGAGTGTCTCTACAATGGAAGCACATGGCTGCTAATAGATAGATGAGAGACAGGTGGGGGGAGACAGGTCTAATATATCACAGCTCTAATAGCTATGTTGTAGCGTTGGTACAAAACTGAAAAGGACTAGCTGAGAAGCATACACCTCCATCTCCTTGGTGGATACAGTATAAAACACAGATTGGGACATTATATGAGGCATTGGCCTGTAAAGCACAGCGCCTCCATCCCTAATTTCATAAAATATTTGGGACTTTAAATGAGTCCCAAATATTTTATGAAATTAGGGATGGAGGCGCTGTGCTTTACAGGCCAATGAGTTTTTCTGGCTTTCCTGTTATAGCTGCAATCCAGGGAGCCAGATAATTATCTTGTGATGGTATAGCGGTCCTTTAAAATGTTAGTGCATAACCGTTTGAAAAATGTAAAACTCATGCAATAATGATGTAACTTACCTGTTCTTAAACATGGGCATTTACTTGAGCATTTAAGTTCACCTACTGTGTTATTTTAAAGTCCGAAAGGATCCTCCATTTTTCAGAAAATGGGTCTTGAAGAAAGTAGAGCAAGTGTCAAACTCTACATCAGGAATGCTTTCTGATTTACAGTCCAGGCACTACCTCTCAGTCTGGTAAATATTTCATATTTCCATGGGTAAAATTTGTAAATATAAAAATGCCCAGTTTTGGTAGATGGGTGGGACAGGGAAATGGCAAATAGACAGATGAACTTCACTTGAAACTGGTGCAGTGTTTTTAGTAGTTGTAAGGGGGGATGGGTGCGCTGATAGTGTGTTGAAGCTGCTCCCGGTATTCAGTGCTTTTGAATATAGATAAATGTATATGTGGTGTGGGGTGCGCTAAACAACAAATAAATAATGAATATATAACATATATCTATATGTGAACCAAATCAACCAAAGTAAATATATGTATAACATATATCAATCTGTGAAGCCAATTAATAATGCAAATCAATTGGTGCATAAACATAAAAGTTCATAAGTGTCCATAAATATTGTGCAGGTGGGTAGAATTGTATTCTATCCAAATAATACGTGTATCCACCACTGAGTGAAATTCATCCTTACCAAACGGAAATAAATAAGGTGCAACTATAGTTTCTTGTGCTGAAAAATTATCCAATCTCCTTGTGAACAAACACCACGTGTAAATCACCAAGAATTAGCCTCTTACCAGATGGTAATAGGTATGCACTTGTTCAGTGAAACCACCGCCTTGCTTCCTCTTTAAAATCCTGAAGTGGGATGTAGAACCGCTCTACCTTTCTTTCTCCACTAGATGGCAATGAGTACCAGCAAGAAACACAGCCTCATCCTTCTTTACAAGCTCACAAAACCACCGTGTATTAAAGGAAAAAGAAGGACTAATAGTTTATTACCCTTAAGATTTATTCAAAAAACAGTTGATAATGCACTTACAATTAGATGTCTTGTATTCAGCATAAACATAGGCATACGAATTCCTGCAAAGGCTTGCGGCCGGCTGCAGCGCGGACCGCAAGTTGTGTGTGACGTGTGCGCCTCCTAATCTGACCGGTTTCTTCCCATAGGACTTCTACTGAGACAGGAGTACTGGCGCATCGTCACTTCCGCTTTATTTATACAGGTGGAAGCAAATTGTCTAACTTCCGGTGTCTGCAGAGCAGGTAGTATAAAAACATCGATCCATAGCACATCCTGGTGACACAGGAAGTAAACACTTCACTTCCTGTCTGCACAGGAAGCAAACACTTCACTTCCTGTCTGCAGAGCAAGTGTCTGCAGAGCAGGTATGCTTTGGAACTTCTGGCTGATAGCAATTTAAGGCAAATTACTTAAATATGGGTAACTTTCCTTGTGTTAAAAGGAATGTATAAAAACATACTTTATTATTTGTTAAAAACAAATGTATAAAAACATCAATCTGTGGCACATCCTGGTGACACCGGAAGTAAACACTTTCCTTCCTGTCCTACAACACACTGCTTTAGGAGCGTAGTGGGAAAGGGGTGACACCGGAAATATGTGTATAATAAAATGTATTGAACTATATTAAACTATATGCTCCAATACAAATTTAAAATAAATGTTAAAAGATAAATAAAATATAAACAGTTATTGATGTGTGCGTTTATGTCCCACTCTATGTTGAGTCCCCGGGGTCTGGAGCAGCCGAGCTCATATATCCAGAAGGTTTCCCTCCTGGATATAGACCTCCTCAGATTGCTCCCCCTCCAGTGTGGTGTATATTTCTCAATAACGATGATTTTTAACCTCTTGGGATTTTTTCTGTGACATTGGGCGAAGTGTTGGGATACACTATGCCCAGGAAAAGCTTTGTGTATGTTGGTCAGATGTTCTCCAATACGTATGGCGGCAGTACGTATGGTTCTTCCAACATACTGGTAATTGCACTCACACTGTAAAAGGTATACAACCCCTTTCGTATGGCAGGAAATAAAATTTCTAATGGGGTACTCTTTACCTGTCACAGTTGAATGAAATTTATTAGTCCTGATAGTTTGAGCTTCTTTACACACTCTGCAACTCCTGCACGGAAAGAAGCCCTTCATATCAGGAAAAAATTTTGGGATGGTAGGAGGATCAATGGGATTGGGGGCTACCAGATCTCGTAAGTTCTGTGCCTTCCTGTAAATGATAGGTGGAACTTCTAGTAGCATGGGTCCTAAAATTTTATCTTTCTGTAGGACTCCCCAGTGTTTCCGGAATACATGATTTAGCCACTTGTAGTTTTGTGAGAATCTCGTAATGAAAGCAAATTCAAACTTGGAACTGGTTTTTCCTGGGTTCTGAACTTCCTTAGGTTGTATCAAACTTCTTTGCTCAACTAACTCCAGGGTCTGAATTTCTTTCTCTAGCACTTCTGGTTTGTAGCCTTTTTCCAGAAATTTTTCTTTCAGGACCATAGCTTGTTTCCGGAATACTTGGCTGTCGGTACAATTCCTTCTGACTCTTCTGAATTGTGATTTGGGTACAGATCTGAGCCAGGCTGGATGGTGACAGCTGTCCAGGGCTATAAAGCCGTTCCTATCAGTCGGCTTATAATTAAATAGGAAAGTTACCCATATTTAAGTAATTTGCCTTAAATTGCTATCAGCCAGAAGTTCCAAAGCATACCTGCTCTGCAGACACTTGCTCTGCAGACAGGAAGTGAAGTGTTTGCTTCCTGTGCAGACAGGAAGTGAAGTGTTTACTTCCTGTGTCACCAGGATGTGCTATGGATCGATGTTTTTATACTACCTGCTCTGCAGACACCGGAAGTTAGACAATTTGCTTCCACCTGTATAAATAAAGCGGAAGTGACGATGCGCCAGTACTCCTGTCTCAGTAGAAGTCCTATGGGAAGAAACCGGTCAGATTAGGAGGCGCACACGTCACACACAACTTGCGGTCCGTGCTGCAGCCGGCCGCAAGCCTTTGCAGGAATTCGTATGCCTATGTTTATGCTGAATACAAGACATCTAATTGTAAGTGCATTATCAACTGTTTTTTGAATAAATCTTAAGGGTAATACACTATTAGTCCTTCTTTTTCCTTTAATACACGGTGGTTTTGTGAGCTTGTAAAGAAGGACGAGGCTGTGTTTCTTGCTGGTACTCGTTGCCATCTAGTGGAGAAAGAAAGGTAGAGCGGTTCTACATCCCACTTCAGGATTTTAAAGAGGAAGCAAGGCGGTGGTTTCACTGAACAAGTGCATACCTATTACCATCTGGTAAGAGGCTAATTCTTGGTGATTTACACGTGGTGTTTGTTCACAAGGAGATTGGATAATTTTTCAGCACAAGAAACTATAGTTGCACCTTATTTATTTCCGTTTGGTAAGGATGAATTTCACTCAGTGGTGGATACACGTATTATTTGGATAGAATACAATTCTATATTTATGGACACTTATGAACTTTTATGTTTATGCACCAATTGATTTGCATTATTAATTGGCTTCACAGATTGATATATGTTATATATATATATATTTACTTTTGTTGATTTGGTTCACATATAGATATATGTTATATATTCATTATTTATTTGTTGTTTAGCGCACCCCACACCACATATAGTGTTTTTAGTAGTGCTCAGCATTCCTGTACCTGTGCAGCTGCATATGTAAGTATGAACTGTGATGTCACCTAAACTTATTTTTGACATTTTCCTGCTGATGGCGATACAGTAACAGTTCTGCAAAGCCAGAGAGGACAGCAAAATAGACAAGCCAATACATCTATTGCTTACATTGATTTCACAAAGTACATTATAATACCCAGACAGTAAATAAATTAAGGGGCTTATTTGCTAAAACTGGAGAGTGCAAAATCTGGGGCAGCTGCGCTTAGTTCCAGGTTTTTCTGTCAAAGCTTAATTGAACAGGCTGAAGTTAGCAGCTGATTGGCTAGCATGCACAGCTGCACCAGTTTTAGTAAATAAACCCCTAAATAGTTCAAATACCCTAAACCCCAATTGGTTTTGGTTTAAAAAAACCTTGTGTCAGAAACAATTGTCTTGGTTGTTTTTCATAAAATACTGTTTTCACCAGTTTTGTCCTTTTATTAGATCCCAGTGCTGCTGTTCTCCTCCAGTCTTTTTTCAGCTACTTTCGGTTTACTTGCACTCATTCCACTATCATCTGCATATCATTGTTATAGATCATTTCTTGATAGTGATGAGGGTGGACCATGCCTGTACTAATTCAGTTGGCATGGTTGCTTGTAGTCTCAGCCTGGGATGCATGTGACAGGTAGGCAATGCAGGAGCACAGTTGGGAGACAGTTGTTGCCGTATAACAGGAAGTGCCTAAACAAAGACATTCTTGGCAGAATTAACAAGCATATAAGCATTATTTTATTGAAATTGGTAGATTTAAATTGATTGAAAACATTTTTGAAACTCAAATAGCATGTAAAACGTATATGAAGTGAATGGGTTTACATGTACTTTAAATGCAGTATGTACATGTGTGTGTGAATGTAGGTTTATACAGTATATATATATATATATATATATATATATATATATATATATATATATATATATATAATAGATCTTCGAGAGAAGCAATGGCAATGTGGTATGGTTGGTTTAATTTACATCTTTTGTAATATCCGATTGTCAGCTATGTAAAAATGAACCTGGAAGACTATCTACCTTAAAATTTACAGCTTTTAATTAACAGGCTGAATCCAAACGAATATGCTAGATAGCAATTTGTTCAGATTAACGTGGGGGCTTACGCGTGACCTTGCAGCACTGGAAACTTTCTAAAGGTACAGTAGGACGATTGTATTTAGGATTGGATTTAGTATAGGCAGTTTCTACAAGGACTATCACCGCCTCTTAATTTTTTATTGCCAGCCTTTCTCCAATGTTATTTCAAAGTCAGCATAGTTGAAAAGAGCAATTGCTACTACTGAGCAGAAAATACAGCTGCTTAATATTTTATGGCTTATCTTCCCATGCTTTACTGTACAGTCTATGAAGAAATCCTTTGCAATCCTTGTCATTTTCTTCCGCTTGCATTTCTAAAGTTTATTAGAGCACATCGAATATGGCTAAAAAAGCACATTTGTAAGCTAATATGAAGTAGATGAAACATTGTACACTTAAAATATATTATCATTCCAGAGTTGAAAAACTGCATAATCAGCTTTAAAAAGTCGCCACTCTGTGTAATTATAATGCCTAACTTGAATTTATAGCAGAATTTGTGTAAATGAAAAGCCTAATCTATTAGTGATTACTTTCTCCTGTCATATTTACATTGTTCAATTAAAAATAAGTATTTCCCATTTTTTGCATAATCTCACTCTTTTAAGCAGGTTACTGTATGGTGAAAGAACTCTTTGCAAGTGATTTTTTTTTTCCTATTTTCTTTATGCCCATATTTAACATCTTTTAATTAAATAGAATGTTAACAAAATATTAAAATATTTTTCTACAGCAATTCAAAAGCTGAAAAATGTGGTGGCTACTTTAGTTTTTTTCTTTATTTTCATCTGGTGTTTCTGCCAGACAGACACTTTTAGTCCTTAAGTCCTTCAGTTCACTGTCCTTACTGTATCAGGTTAACAAAAACAAGATAGGACTATGGATCCCAAACCCTCTTGGGTTGTTCTGTTATCCTCAGCAATAGCTGAGAACAATGCAATTGATTAAGTCTAAGCAAAGCACACAAGAAGTTATCAGCTTTCTGACAACTTTCAAATTTCTGCACAGTCAACAAGTATTTTTCTGAACATATCAACCAAATATATCAAAATGCTTTTAATGCTATATTTGCTATATTTGCTATGTTTGCTATATTTACCAGACCAAAATGGACCCAATAAGAGAAGTTAATTTTAACATTACATATACTTTATTGGTTGCTTTAGTGAAAAATTTGTTTTGAACATTGACCTGTGCTTATTATTTAAATTCAAGTATAGTGAAATAAAAAGGAGCTACTATAAAAGTTACATATTTACCAAACCAACCCTTTAAAGTGTATGGAAATTCTAGCAATGAACCTCTATTTACTGCCCTTTGGTCTTATAAATATATCATTGAAATGTTTTGATATATCTGTTATATAAAATGCAAAATTGTGAATTATTCATTCTGCCAGAAATCCAGTGAGCTCCTGTCTTCTCTGTGCTCTCTGCCTCTGCTGCACCGAAATCTAAAGTAGTGTTATCAGCCCTGCCTAGTTCTTCTCCATGTACTACAGAATGTTTCCCACCATAGTATGTAAAGGAGGGTACACTGGCTACCACTGTAGTATATCTGCACCGCACTATATAATTTAGATATTCTGTAGGCAGTATGCATCCCAAAGACATAAGAGGAGACATAAGAGGAGACTGAGAAGAAACCCTGCCAGCCACAGATGCTTGGCACCTCTGCATCTAGCTCCCCACAGGCTCCTCCATGCCATCCACTAGAAGCCCAGTGAAGTCTAAGCCATGCAGAGAGGTACAGACTATTTCATGGAGGCGAGTGACCTTGCTGTACCACAGCACACACATGCAAATCAGGCTGATTCCTTCCTTGCCTTTCCTAAACCCCGACAGCCAGTTTCTGACAGGATATAATGTGTACCGCAAAACATATAAAATGGATCCTTCCTCCTGATCTTCATATTTCTTTTGGAATTCCAGTAGAAACACATAAATCACACACCGTGACAACTCCTGGTTGATTAAATCACATAGATTACCTTTTATAAAATTCTATAAAAGTTTTAATCCAACAGACATAAGACCTAATAAAAACCTACCAACCACCAGGTCTCTACCTATTGTGATAAATCTAGTATTCCTTTATATAATCTCTGTATATATAAACGTAAACAGTGGCCACAAAAAAAAAAAAAAAAAACAGTTAATTAGATAAATCAAACTGGTTGTTATATCTCAAATAAGATGAAATATGAGGGTGATACAGATTACTCTACTGAATCCACTAATAACATCATATTATTGCTAGGGTAGAGACTAATCAATCCATTAATATTTACTCAAATCCCTGTACAGTTATACAAAAAACACATATAAAAAAACATATAAAACAGAAAATATTTATCCATTCAGTCAATGGATCCCCCAATTTCAAAATTTTGATGTATACTGTGATATAAACCAGATGGTAGAATCCAAAAATATACTGAAATAGCTCTATTGATTGTAGTTGCATGCAAGAAGGTCCAGAGGAAGAGTAGGTTATCTTTAAGTTGATATGTCCACCATATATGGATAACTACTTCAATATTTTACTCACTACCTCCTACTTCCCACAACTGTAATCTTATGTAAATATCACTGAGTAGTGGTTTATCCACACTGATTTAGAAGGCAATAAGCTCCTACAAAGCCCGAGGTCCAGAGGAGGTAGTGGAAGCCATGTATAATGCCTGTATATAATTCCAAGATCTCTGACTGCCTCCCTCTCATTGACAAAACTTCATATAGCATGAAAGCATTGATTTGTGCAGAGTCCCCTGAAGCAGAGATCCACTAATTTAAGGATGTAAAAGTAGATCATTTTGGTACTGTGGTCCAGAAAAGGTAATGAAAAACATTTGGAATACTAAAAAGCATCTCTCCTTATAGAAATGATCTCATTTTGTTTAGGGATGTATCTTTTTTGTTCTGAAATAGAAGCAGATCACGAGGGCTGGTTTTAGCTCTCCAATATGCTAGTTTTACACTTTTTATGGGGTAAATTTTGCTTAGAATGCGTTGTTGCAAATCCTGTGCCTCTTGCTCAAAGTATTCTAGTTCAGAGCGAATACTACAATATTGTCCCATTGGGATCCCCTAAATCATGTTTCGGATGACTGCTGTGAGCATGTAAAAAAGAGTTTGTAGCGGTGGATTTCTGATAGAGGGTAGTAACTAGCATATTGTTGGGTCCCTTGTATACAGTTAGATCCAAAAAAGAGATTTGTTGGATATCATAAGTGAAGGTAAAATGTAGATTAAAAGTGTTGTTTTTGAGTTCCTGAACAAAATCTCTCACAAGGTCATCAGTACCAGATCGAAGAATAAAAATGACGTCAATATATCTTCGCCACATATGAATGTGGTGAAGATACTGTGACAGAGACTCTGAAGAAAAAAGCCAATGCTCCCACTCCTCCGGGTACGATGGGGCACACTTGGTCCTCATCGCCACCCCCTGAACCTGGAAGTAGTGGAAGCCATCAAAAACATTATGCGTTAAGATAAAATTTAGCATATTCAAAACAAACTTATTAAGTTTTCTCTGTTCAAGACCTCTTTCATTCAGAAAATTTTCAATAATCTCAATCCCTGTTTGATGTGCAATATTGGAGTACAAGGCTTAGACATCGATGGATGTTAAAATCGTATCAGGTGGGCCCTCAATCCCATCCAAAGTCATGCATTGTGTCCTTTAAATAAGAGGGATAAGAATTTACATGGGGTCCTAAGTAGGTGTCGACAAAGGAACTATCATTTTGTGTGAGGCTGTTGATACCAGATACGATTGGATGCCCCGGGAGGTTTCTCCAACATTTATGCACTGAAATCTCATCATTGGTTAATTCAAGACTTGATAGATTCACTACATCGAGTTCACTTTTTCTTTCAGTGAATGTTGATTGAGTGTTGTGGGCTTTTTTAGAGGCCCTGTATTTTCCTTGGTCATTTGATCTAAAAAAATCATTAATTAGATACGCGTTTTTGGGGATAGTGCCACAGTGAGGATTTAGGCTTACCTGAGTATTGGAGGCAAGTGCCCGTGAGTTACCACCACCATAAGAAGAGATAGAGGTGTAAGAAGTGTGAGAGACCTTGGCTAGTTTAGCTGCCTGGGACAAATTAATGTGATCATCGACATTACCATTGCTTTGTGATGGAACAGTGTCATGTTCATGTTATTTCCTTTTAGTTGAAGATAGATCAATTTGTGCTTTGAGAGTGCATTCCAAGTGCAATCCTACATGGAAGGAAGAAGTAAAGGATGCAAAAGATTATTCACACATGTTTCTATCATCATTATTAGTGTGATAAGTGGGTCTCAATCTCATAAATCTATTAGAATTTCATTCCCATTTATGTGCCCTCCCACTTTGGAAGGCTAATAGATCTCTATTCATTTTTTATCCTTTTTCTTAATTATCTCACTACTGTGTTTTTCCACTGCTGCCCTAATTTCAATATTTTTGTCATTGAAAATGACAAACATGGCCAATTTTTTGACCATCTCCAGAACATGGCCAATTTATTGACCATCTCCAGAATTTCCTTATGTAGAGATAGTACTTCTGCCTCATAGTACTCCTTGAGAATTTGCACCATCACAACAGAGCATTGAATAGGATTGGTTTCCCATTTTGATTTTAAATCTGAGGGTTTTGATTGAATGGTGGGAAAAATTTGAATTCAAAGTCCAATCGGTATGACTTTTGAATCAATATATTGTTGAATATATGTTGCATGCCAAAAAAGGTGATCTTACGGATTTATAATTGTTTTAGTCTGATCGCTATCTGTGAGATGTCAGAATCTTCCTTGTTGGAACCTCTGACTTCCGTTTTTATCTGTAACATATAGTTTGCCCAAAGACTCCCCCAGTAGTCTGACATTTTGTGAAGAAAAAAAAAAGGGGGGGGGGTGATTATTTAAGAAATATTATTTGCCATAAATATACAAATGTAGAAATGTTCTACAGTGTATGTACTGTATATATCCCCAACCATCAAGGTAATAACACCAACATTTTTTTTTCTCCTTTTCCTATGTGTGGAACCTGCTGGGTCTGCGTATTGCAATTTTTATCCCGGACACGGGTTGAATAGGGATAATCATCGTTCGACTGATTGTGGGTGGTATTTTGGCTTTCGCACGTTATGGGTGACCTTTTTTCGTGCCCCTATTTTGATGATGATTGGATTGATGTACCTAGTTTGGCTTTTAAGTGTGGCCTGCTCCCCTGCCTATTTGCCACTTTGGGCCATGGAATCACAGTGTTTGCCTTCCGCCTTCTGGCCATCTCTGGGATTAGACGTCACTTCTGGTTTCTTACGGAAGTGCGTCATCGCAACGGAGGATTGTCCCCCATGTGCATGCCATTTTTGGTGGCATCTCAGGCGGGATGTGGGGGGGCGGGAGACGTGCGGGGAGGGAGGAACCTTCCATCATCTAATATATGTAAAGGCCCATTGGAGCCTCTGGTTTGCGGCATCACTCCTACTGGACCTAGGATCGGGGATAGATACTCTTTGCATCTTTTGAATATGGTCAGTAAGTGGAATCATTTTCATACATATAGCTAACTTTTCCTTAGTTTTAATTGTCCACTTATGGGGCCATTTTACACTGTATAGGTGTATATCACTTTGGACACGGATAACCGATTGATATATTTGACCCCAGATGTGTTTGTTTGGGGCTGTTTGTTAGACTTCATTTACTCCTTATCTGTGGTGTTCACACTTTTATTATAGGTATGTTTAATTTGATTACAGTGACTGGCTAGCTTAATTTTATACACATGGTTGGTGCCGGGTGTTATATTTGCAGTTATATATTGTGGCTTCCACTTGGTTTATTTATTTCACCTTTTATTCTTTTATTCTTTATTCTTTTTAATCCTTTTATTCTTGGTCTATTTTGTTACGTTCACCAGATTTTCACCCTATCATTGGTGATTTCACCTATATTTCTAACACCCAGATTCAATATTTGAGTCTGATGTCTGATTCTATATCAAAGGTTCCCTTACCCTTTCCAGATAAATGCTGTCAATATATTCCCTTGTTGTCTTGTGGATGATTCTCAAAGGTAAATTTATGATGAGACATAGGGTTCTTTCTTTTTCCCTTTAGCCTTACAATACCCATACAATGTTAAGGCATTCACTTTAAAAGCACATTAAGCATGTTAGAGTGTTATTTTTAGGTAATCTTATTATATGTAATTTTAGCATGCTTTAAATGCAAATGTAGCTTGATAAATCAGGGCCAGTGAGTGCAGGTATTATACAATACAGACAAATGCAGATAACTTTCCCATACATTGCATGTCCTGCTGTTATATTTGGTGTAATTCAAACATTATAATTTACAGTATAATATCTTCTTACTCTCTCAACATGTCCATGCATTATTAGCAGCAAAAGACACAGAAATAAACACTAAAGACACTGTTTAAAATAATTTGGAGTTGTATTCAGGATATTTCACATTCACATATAAGCAATAAAATACAACTGTTATGCTTTTTGTATTAAAGGGCTTAACTGAGTAACATCTACCCTACCATGGTGTACTTCATACAAAATGAATCATGTGCTCCCTCTCCTTGTTTGCAAAAAACTGTGTACTAGGTTGTACTGTTATAGTATGTCATCCTCTTTAACCAGCCTGAGTAGGGCAGAGCATGATTTTTTCATTTTTTGTCAATATAATTATTTCACAAAAAACAAGAAACTGTGACTACTCTTTCCTCCTCTGGTGCTACCTTAAAACACTCTATGCACTCTAATCACCCCATAACTTGCTATTATCCTTCATCAAAAAAGTGACATTTTATCCAGTTTTTCCAACTCCCTTCCATTCTTGGAAGGCCTCACATTTTATTGAACTTTGTCTTCCGCCCTTAAGTCCTTCTCATTCCTCCAGGAATCACATGGCCTCTGAAACTCAGAAAAGTTTTGTTATTTGCAGATCAAGCAATTTACTCCCCCTACCTTACCTCTACTTCTCCTCTAAACTGGATGACCCACTTTAATAATACCAGTGGATGAGTCCCCATGCCCTTGGCCTTATCGTTCAACCATACCTCCACCTGTTAGACAAGCCTAATTCAAAACACCCCCACATACATGTGTGCTGATGGGAACAATACCTTGGACTTTCCCCTGAACCAGATGATTGGACTGATGTTTGAGCTGCAACCAAATCTTAAGTGTACAAAATCAGTGCCTTAGAAGCTAACTACAAAGTCTTGACCCACTGATAGCTTTGCTTAATGGATTCATCCAGGAAAAAATGTAAACTGTTGCTTCAAGTAACAATGGCTGCAAAACAAACGATAGCAAAAGCCTGGAAGAATAACTCCCTTAATAAAGTGAAAACTAAACACAGGATTACTAAAGTTATGATACCGCTATAATAGATTCAGTCCCTAAAGATAGGATCAACCATGATACAAAATTATGTAGCCCTGGGTCCACCACTTCTTCCCCCCCCACTTTGATAAATTCTACTCCCCCCTAACACCTCTGCCCTCTTCTCTTCCTCAACTCATACTCCTTAAAGCGGAGTTCCACCCTGAAAATGTTTTTTTAGATAAAAATACCCCTGGGACAGTCAGAGCTAGTGCATTTAAGCAATGATAGCCTCTGAACTTTTCCCCTGTTTCACTTGTCTATACCGAACAGACCAGCCAGGGAGGAATGGCCCCAACCTCCAGAGAATCCCTGGACCAATAGAGCTACTTGGCCCAGAAATAATAGACATGAGTCTCCCAGACATGGAATCCCCACTTACAATAGATATTCCCCACTACAAAATGAGAGACCCTACACCCCTAGAAATAGAGGATGGAATGGAAGGGGCTACCATGAGCAAAATCATTTTTTTCAGGGGAACAACTGGGGAAGACCACCAAGAAACCAGGTTTGGTACAACCAACCAAGGAGACAAGGAGGCAGGGGACCACCTGGCCACAACAATACCTGGTGGACACCAAATTATATGGGAAATCAAGGATGGACACAAGGACCCATGAGAGGCCAAGGATGGACCCCAGGGCCGTGAGACACCGAGGATCCCCACATCCGAGAAGAGAGAGGATACTACATGCCCAATCCAGGGAACCAATGGAATGTCGGTGGGGCAAGAGGAAACGGGCTAGAGGTAAACGGGGGGGGCAGAAGAAAAAGAAGGAGAGAGTATTAGGGACCGGCATTTTTAATCTTAGTAACATTGAACTTGCCAAAAGGAATTGGCAATTTTAGATTTAGGATTAAAGTTTGCACCAGATAAAGATCTGGATAAATTTGAAGTGTTTATAGATGTTCAGAAATTTGTACGGAAATTAAATATTAAAAAGTTTTTTAACATCAAGGGAGAACAACAAGGAAATACATTACCAACACATTTTAAACACTCAGGACTTAGACATCAATCTATTTTTAACCCAAAGGTACTAATAACGAAAGCATAAATACTTTTAAGAAAATGGTGAAAGAGGATATCAAGAAATTACAAGTGCTTAGTAAGGATAACAAACGCATCGGAAAATCCATTAAGAAAATCGAAAAGAATAAAGAAGTAATTATGCGACCAGCAGACAAAGGAGGTGGTCTAGTGATCTTGAATAAAAGCGACTACGAAGAAGAAATGCAAAATCTCCTAAGGTTTCCGGATGCATACCAAAAACTAACTAAAGACCCTAAGAGGGGATATTTACACAAATTAAAAGCCTATGTACAAAAAAGGAAAAGATATAGGCATATTGACAGAAAAAGAAGCTAACTATTTGATTCCCAAAGCTTCTAAAACACCAGTGATTTATCACCTACCCAAAATTCATAAGAGACTGGAAAAGCCACCTGGAAGGCCCATAGTGAGTGGGGTAGACTCGCTATTTTCAAGATTAGGAGAATACTTGGACAAGTTACTTCAACCTACTTAGTACAAAAAGGCAGATCACACCTCAAAGATAGTACTCAATTGATTAGGGAGATTAGAGATTTCAAGATAGGGGATTCATGCATTTTGGTGACTGTGGATGCGAATTCACTGTACACTAGCATCAAACAGAAAGACGGTTTAAAGGGTGTCAAAAAAGCTTTATACAAAGACAATAACCTTAAATGTACACAGATTGAGTTCATACTAGAAGGATTGAAATTCGCAATGGAAAGCAATTACTTCTGGCATGATAAGACGTTCTATGCCCAAACGAAAGGTGTGGCAATGGGGCTAGATATGCCCCCAGTGTCGCTAACCTTTTTATATATATATGTGGGAGGAACAGCAAATATACAAGACCAACAAACCGCACCTTAAATACTATAAACAATATATTGACGATATTATCATGATTTGGGATGGTCAAATAACCTCCTTGGAATCCTTTTTAAAGGAAATTAACTCCAACGTTTATGGCATAACATTCACAGGAAATTGGAGCAAAACACAGATCGACTTCTTAGACCCACAGCTTCATAAAGAAGGGGAGAGTCTACAAACGAGAACGTTTTTCAAGACCACTGACAAGAATGGTTATATACCAACCTCGAGCTGCCACCACCCCAAGTGGAAAGTAACATCCCAAAAGGTCAATATATGAGACTGAGAAGAAATTGCGGGAAAATAGAAGACTTTGACAACCAAGCAACCATACTAACTGAGAGGTTTAGAGAAAAAGGATACCAAGAAGACACATTGGAAAACACAAGAAATATGGTTAGGAGTTTGATTAGGGAAGACCTATTGACAACTAAAAAGAAACATACAGAGAACTTCTTCGATTATGCCTTTATTACGGGTTACAGTAAACAATTTAGATCTGTAGAAAGAATTTTTAATAAATATTGACCTATTTTATAAACAGACAAAACTTTGGCCAAAACACTACCAGAAAGACCCAGATTTATTTACCGTAAAGCACCTACCCTCAGAAATAGATTGGTTCACAATGTAATTGATCCCCCCAAACCAGTGAAAATCTTTGCAGACATGAAAGGGTTTGTGAGGTGTAGGAGATGTATAGCATGTAAAAATAATCCTTTACAACCACGTAAAGTCACCACTTTTAAATCAACATCTAACCATAAGACATTCCAAATTAAAGACCTAATAACATGTAATAGTACACACGTCACCTACCTGATTGAGTGCTCCTGCCACCTCCAGGATATTGGACGTACTACTAGGCCCCTATATGTAAGGATTAGGGAGCACATAAACAACATTAAAAAAGGCTTCCCCAAGCATAGCCTGTCAAGGCATTTCCTGGAGGTTCATAATAAAAATCCCAAAGATCAGATTTTTTATGGTATTGACAAAATCTCAGGACACTGGAGAGAAGATAACAAGAAAAGGAAAGTCTCACAAAAAGAGACAAAATTAATATACTTACTAGAATCTCTCCAGCCAAAAGGACTCAATTTGGATATAGATCTTAATTGTTTCATTTCAAATTTTTAATTTTCAGTCCAATACTCATTAATTAATCGCCTCACTCTGGTTTTATAAGGTATAAAATATTTATTTAATATTTATTATTTATTTCTATGCACTTTTTGGACAATAAAATATATGTGGTCTCCACATTTCTTGTCCAATAGATTTATTTTCACTCAATATTATGTAGGGATTATACTTATATTAATGTATTTTTTTGCATCGGTTTTATTTATTGATCCATTTAGATCTTATATATTTAAAACTAATTTATTCTTCACCACACTTACTTACCCATATTTCTGGATATGTTGACAATACTTTCTCGGGACCCCCTCTGTGATTTTCAAAAAGTTTTTATTTTTTATATGATACTTGTTAGTTTAAGGTCTTCAGCAACAAGAAACCCAAGCAATGCATCAAATTCTCTTGAGGTCCTATATGATGTATATATCTAGCACTACCCTTCAACCTACTTTTCTCCCTTTTAATTTTTAATTTTAATTTTTAATTTTTATTTTAATTTTTAGTTTTTGATTGTTGATTCTTAATTTTTGGTATTGGATTTTTATGCATAATTTTAATTAATTATGTATGAATTTTATTGTATTTCTTTGGAATTAACAGTAGATTTAAGGACATCTAAGTTAATGCTTTTCTAATTACCAGATCGATTCTTTTTAATGAATTTGGCCATATTTCTCTTAGTATATGTTAATTAATTGTTATATATGTATATTTTTCTGTATGTATTTATTTACTATGCATATGTGGATGCCTATTTAATATACCGCTAGTGGTTAACAAGCATGTAACTTATACCAATCACCAAGGAACAGTTTCTCATAAATTCTGGCTGCTATGTTCATACAAGCCTCATTGGCCTTTCACATTCAGGGACTATATGGTTGCATTAGTCGGATGCAACACAACACGGACATAATAGGAAGTATATTTTTCTGCCTAGCAACCAATGATCTCATTTATGAATAAAATGTGGATTGGCCCAAACATGTCCGTGGTTTGCTTATATTTCTACCCGGCAACTAATTCCGTCACACTTAATTGGCCACGGCTTTGAATTTTCTGATTGGCCTGTTCCTAGTTGCTTGTTTTCTCCAGGGTATTTATAGGGGGGGGGGGGTTGACGTAGTGATGCTACACTTGATGACGTCTTTATGACAAAACGCGTAGAGCATCACTGCATCACTTCTGCCCTTTGGAACGCACTTCTGGTACGCATGGAACGCATAGCATTCCGGAAGTATCTCGGCACTACAGACCTCCCGTTTTTTACTGTTTCTTATGCCTGATTGAACTACTGTAATGTGAGTAGCATTTTAATATTAAACTTTAAAGTTATAACGCAGTACTACACTATATGATTTTTTCTTCCTCATATGTTAACCGGACCATACCTGGCCACTTAAGATTATACAGTACAGGACCCCCAGTACTCTTTACATCTATCCTTGGATGTTAAGACCCCTATTTTGATGTCACTGACCAGACGAATTGCCTGATGACCAATGAGGGATATTGGAGCCATATTTTATTAACTATAAAGGTGCAATACCCCTGTAGGGGTTCCTATATCTGGTAAGTGCGGTCCTGGGAGAGTGGGGAGCACCCTGACCCACCACACCGGCCACACTGAAAGGAGCACTGAAGATATACCAGTCACCCCCGCTGTGAAACTACACCACTTAACACCTTTATTGGAACCCCCCCCTGTGATTTGGGACTATCACATTTCACTGTGCACTGGATATATATATTTTTATATATTTCTTCGTGGTGTGATTTAAACTACTTTTGAATACCTTTTATAATTATTATTATATATTTCACCATTTTTTTCACCAATATTTGATTTATTTTGCACTTTTTTGCACTTTTTTTGCGATTCGGTATCACATGTTTTTTACCTCTTTTTTTTCTCTTTTTAAAACATCACTTTATTATTCATTATATCCTCACTATTAGTGTGAATACCAATTTTTGGTTATCCACAGTCACTTTTTAGTGATCTTTATATATGTATTTTCAGTACATATATATATAGGCACGCTAGCACTTTATAATTGCACTTGTTGCTTGCACAATTGATCTGTGCAATTCTTTGAGACACTGAGTCACTTTATCAATGTATCACTAGTAGTCACCTATTTATTCTGGGACTTTATTTATTGATTTATTTATATATATACTGTATATGCACTTTTGTTTTATACTGTACTTTAGAGTTTATTTATTATAATCATCTTACCTATAGCAAGTTGTCTTTAAGTCTAACCTGAGTATATACACTTCAGAACTCTCCTGCTTCCTTCTTACACTTCGCTGGCAGCGCCATCTGCCTCCACATACTTTTTTCATTCTTTACTGTGCACTTCTGTGAACAGGTCTAGAGGTAGGCAGCAGCCAAGCTTTACCTATAGACTAATTTATATCCTATTTCTCTTCTTTTATTCTAACCCCTAGAACCTAACACTTTGAATTGTAATTGCACTTTTGAATCCTAGTTCATTTCTTCTTATCTTAATCCTGTTAATTGCAATGTCTCCACATGCTTTTACTGTACAACTTCTGACTTTTATTGTCTTCTGTACTTCAAAAGCCGTCTCTGTTAAAACAATAAAAACTAAACATTCAGAAAAAGTTGCTTTATTTGGGAGCTACAGAATGTTCTGACTCAGCACTTCTGCACACATGGAAATATAATAACTTTAACTGATAGAAAAATGACTTTACTGGGCTGTTTAAACTTGCATTTTCAATATAGTATTGATAAATTCTTCTATTCCTTATTCAACTTGGAAGTATGTTCCATTTTAAAAGTTTGAAATTAATCAATATAAAGTAATTCATTATAGATTGATATTTCTGTTCTTTCTCTTCCAAATAACTTGGACAGTATTGCTTAAGCACTGAGTAATGAGAACATTGAATAGCAATAAGGCAATCAATACTTTTTAATTATGCTTCAGATCAAAGCTGCAATTTTTAATGATTATTGTTGTAATGTGAAGGAATGAATAAAAAGTAGCTCAATATATTTTTTGCAGGAATACCGTATTGAAAAAAATTATAAAAAACGTTTTTTTTTATAAACTTGCAGGGAAACTTTTTTTATATTTCTATTGAAATGAGTGGTTTAGATTTTTTTTTCCCAGGAAATGTAATTCTTGATATAAAAGAACAAGTGTAGTCTAGAGAAGGGTACAAAGCAATTTAACCACTTGCTTACTGGGCACTTATACCCCCTTTCTGTCCTAGCCAATTTTAATATTTTAGTGCTGTCACACTTTGAATGACAATATCGCGGTCATGCAACACTGTACCCACACACATTTTTTATAATTGTTTTCTCACAAATAGAGGTTTCTTTTGGTGGAATTTGTTCACCACTGGGTTTTTTATTTTTTGCCAAAGAAACAAAAAAAAAACAAAAATGTTCAAAAAAACCAAACAAAACATTTTTTTTATAGTTTGGCATTCAATTTTGTAAACAGGTTTCTCCTTCACTGTTGTGCGCATATGGGGCTGCACTGATGGGCACTGATAGGCGCTGATGAGGCGGCGCTGATGGGCACTGATAGGTGGCACTGATGGATACTGATGAGGCAGCACTAGTGGGTACTGATGAGGTGGCACTAATGGGCAATGATGAGGAGGCACTAATAGGTGGCATTTATGGGATCTGATAGGCAGCACTGAAGGGTACTTAGAAGTTACATTGATGGGCACTGAGAGGTGGCACTGATAGGTGGCACTGATGGTCAATGATAGGTAGCACTGATATGCACTGAAAGGAAGCACTGCTGGGCACTGATAGGCACTGGTAGGCGGCAGTGATAAGCTGCACTGATAGGTGACACTGATGATGGACACTGATTGGCAGCACTAATGGGCACTGATTGGCAGAACTGGTGGGTACTTATTAGCGGCACTGGTGGACACTGATAGATGGCACCGCTTTTTTTTGTAAGCCCGTGGTGTGTGAAACACACTCATACTAACACCCGCTGCAAAAAAGAAAAAAAAAGTGCATACACAAAAGTAAGAACATAAAAAAGTGCACAGGGCATACACATGGACCTCCTCCAAAGAGAAGAGACAGAGCCCTTACCCTTATCCCCCGGGGCACAAGGATCCTGGCAGGGACTGGGGTACTCACTGGTCCTCCTAGCTGAAAGCAGGTGAACTCCATTCTCTGGGAGGTCTGCCAAAACAGACCAACCCCAAGTACTAGATGGGGCTCCCCATGGGAAAGGGTGAACTAAGCCAGAAGGCCATATCCACCTCTTCCGAAGACTTTCAGAGCAGGCCCGAGGACCTACGCCCTATTATTTAAGCTGTGAATAAAGAGTACCGCCAACAAAGAAAAAACCAAATGTGACAAACACAAACATAAAAAGTGGGGAAAAGGGAAGTGGAGAAGTGCTTAGTGCCCTAGTGCCATAGTGCCTTAGTACCATAGAGCCATAGAGCAAAACCATGGCAGGCCTTCTGGCCAGGAATAAAAAATTACTCTGGTCCTGCCCAAAAGGCCTGGCCCTAGAGGCAGGTGTGAAGAAAGTGTGTATAGTGCAGTGACCTTGGTGCCAATACACAGTGAGTATACCACACCTCTGGACTGCCACCCCAGGGGCACAGCACCACAAGATTTTTTCAGAGTCCTGCCTTTGGCCAGACCTTTGCCTTTCCATTCCACAGGAAGGCATTTGAACTTAGGGAGCTTGGGGAGAGCCTTACTTACAACTGGGGACAAGCCTTATGCACAAGGCCAGATTCAATCCAGGAGGAAAAAGGCCCTCCCACCACCCCCACATTTTCCACCTAATTACATCAGGGAAGTACTAACTGAGCCCCAACTGGCAAGGGGGTCAGGGTTCTTTCCCTAACAGCTGATAAGAACATATACTACACTTGCTCTTAGCCGAAAGGCCGAGAAGCGAGGCGGCACTGGTGGACACTGATTAGCGGCACAGATTGGGACCAATGTCCCTGTAACAGAATCCGGTTACCGGCTTTTATTCTTCTCTCCTTGCGCTGATTGTGAGGATAAAAAAAGCCAATAACAGGCTTCTGTTTACTTCTGTGATCAGCTGTCATTGGCTGACAGCTGATCACATGGTAAAGGGCCGCTGTGATTGGCCCTTTACCCTGCTCTGTGATTAGCTGAGTCGACAGTCACTCGATGAAAGACTCGATGATCACAGAGCGCACCGCCCGCATGCCACAGGGGGTGTGCAAGCAGTGCCATCATAGGAGAATGTCTATAGACACCCTCCTGGCACTGGAAGCCTGTGCTGTAGCCGTCTTTCAGCTATAGTGCGGGTAGAAATTGATTAATCCCATAGATACTTGGTCTCCAGTGAAATTATACATCAGTGTACATTGGGGTTGATTGACTTAGGGGGAGAGACTGTTAACATAGCAAAGTATGTTCACTTTAAAAACTGAATGTTCATTAGGCCTATCAAATAAAGTAAAGCCATGGTCACTATGAACATCCATTCAGAAGCAAAGGAAACAGCATTTTTTCTTGCATATGATTGGATGATTGAAGTGTTTCCAGTTTACTGACTACAGACAGTGTTTCCAGTGTTGTTAGTTGCAGCCAGTGCCAATGTTTACCTTTTCATTTTGCGGTGATTGGTCAATTTGTTAGTGTTTCTACTGTCCTGGAACTTCAGGGCCTCTGAAAATGTAATAGACAGTCATTAAATCATAAGCATAATTTATGCTTCTTGAAAGTCTAAAAGGTGCTCCTTGGATTTTGTGCCCCCCCCCCCTTTCATTCAAATTAAATCTTCAAAATGCTCATTATGGCTCTTATTAAATACCTTGGGGTGTCTACTTTCCAAGAAGGGATATTTATGGGTCTTTGTGCTGTTCTGGAATTTTAGAGTCTTATTAATTGGACAAAGTAGTGATCATGACATTATTGCCCTGACTCTCAACCTCACACAATCAGAGTAATCTGTGCATTCTTTGAGAAAATGCAAAGCGTTCTCTGAATGGTGCCTGTAAAGAGCAAGTAGCCTCCTGTGTTCACCAATCAACAGGGCAGTTGCTCAGTACCACCCAATAGCTAGCATTGACCACTGTAGTAGAGGTGCCTATTGCAGCTTCCATGGGGTATAGTACATGCATACTTCTGTTGATCTATGATGAACCGATTTGTCAATTAGGGATGATCGAACAGTTCGGGTCAACCATCGGTTCGACCCGAACATTGGGTGTTCGAAATTCTGCCGAATTCCGAACTTATTGCGGTAAAAGTTTGGAATTCGGTCACCAGAATCGCCCCCAAAATGCAATGGGACAGGAACTGGGCTTTAAAAGCCTGTGATTGGCCCAGAAACGTCAGTAAAAGCCAATGAGGGGCCAGAAGTCTGCTAGGAACGTGATTGGTGTGACTAAAGGGTCAAGAGGCCAATCAGGAGTGAATATGCCCCCCAGTATATAACATAGCCCCGCCTAACCTCTAGCACTGTAATACAGAAGCTTTTGAAGAGAGTGGAAGCATTTGTGTTTCTCCTGCTGCTTGTAAAGCTCCAGTGTCATTTTGCAATTATCTTCTGCTGTATGGAGCTGTTCTTTTAGTGTGAGGAAAGGGATATGCAGTGTAGTTAGGGTACTATATACAACAAAGAAAATGGCCTCTGCCCCCACCTATAACTGGCCTTCATAGCAAAGAACACATGGAAGGGCAACGCACATGAAACAAACAAAGATAAAATTCCCAGTTCAATTTGCCAACCAGTCTGCTTACCAACCAAATTGGCCTGTCTAACAGTTTGCGTCAATACAGGGGTTTAGTTAGCACACATTTGCAAACGCATGTGAAAGCTGCAGGGCCACGTCAAGGCTCCCTGTTACCTGCAGTCCTAACTCTAACTAATGAATTTTAAAGAGTCTCCACAGTGGGAGCACATGCAAGCTAATGGATAGATAGGGGGCAGGTGAGCCTGGAGGTGGCCCATCCCTCCTGAAAGGTAATTGGGGGCATAGTGGAAGGCCAGTTATAGGTGGGGGCAGAGGCCATTTTCTTTGTTGTATATGTGTACTTGTGAGTGGACATACTGGGTGCCTTTGCTGTAATACTATCAGCTGGGCTTCCATTATGCCCCCAATTACCTTTCAGGAGGGATGGGCCACCTCCAGGCTCACCTGCCCCCTATCTATCCATTAGCTTGACAGGCCAATTTGGTTGGTAAGCAGACTGGTTGGCAAATTGAACTGGGAATTTTATCTTTGTTTGTTTCAGGGTACTATATACCACTATAGTTAGATTCAATAATATAGTTTTTGTAGGGATACTTTTAAGTGTCAGGGTTCCGTCTAGTGAGCACGTTGCACTGCTGATATATCTACAGCAGGTATACGTGCTTGCTAGTCAGCTATTGTGCAAAATACCACACCCCCTTACAGGAAGCACATGGTGACCCCACTCTGCCATGTCAGGATGACCATAGTTTAGGGTGACCTGACTCTGCCATGCCAGGGTGACCCCAGTTTAGGGTGACCTGACTCTGCCATGCCAGGGTGACCCCACTCTGCCATGTCAGGGTGACCATAGTTTAGGGTGACCTGACTCTGATAAAGCCTCAGTGACAACTATACATAAATTAAAATTCATCACAAAAAACAGATTATCTTTCTTAGAATTTCCGTAGCGCAGGGATGGCGTTACCCTCCTTTCATAAAGTGCAAATAAATAAAGTGCATAAATTGCATAAATAATCCAAAACATTTAACTAAGCAAGAACAAGACAAAAGTCTTTGTTTATGAAGTGCATTTATTTGCACTTTATGAAAGGAGGGTAACACCATCCCTGCGCTACTGAAATTCTAAGAAAAATAATCAGTTTTTTTCTGGTTCTGGACATGCTACAGAGCTGAAACTTCACAGGTACACTTTTTAGACCCCCCAGACACTAAATCCAAAGAAATCTCATTTTTTTTCAATAATTTTTTCAATAATTGGCTCTCTATCAAAAACGACAATTTTTAGGAATTTGTTTTGCCTGATTCATAGTGCCTGGGGCATGACCCAGAACCCTAGGCACTTTTTAGGGGCATTTAGTAGGTTTTAGGGCTTCAAAATTGTGTTTTTTGATTCCCGAAGTTCGGGTCCTATTGATTTCAATGGGGTTCTGGAATCCGAACCGAACTTTCAGGAAATTTGGGTGTTGTCAATGCAAAAATGTCCCTACTTAAACGTCAGCTTTAAAGCAACCAATGTTAGAGATAAAACAAGCCACTAGGAATAAGCCTAAAAAAAAAATCGCAGATCGCCGCCATTACTCGTTAAAAAAAAAAACACCAAAAATGACTAAAATCTTTCCCTTAGTTAGTAAAGGCAATAACTTTTGCGCAAACCAATCAAAATACGCTTATTGTGATTTTTTTTTACCAAACATAGGTAGCAAAAAAAAAAAAAAAAATGTGATTCTTACATTTTTTTGGGGGGGAATTTCATATAAAAAAAATGTTAAAAATATTGTTATTTTTTCAAAATAAACGCTCTTTTTTTGTTTATAGCACAAAAAGTAAAAATCGCACAGGTGATCAAATACCACCAAAAGAAAGCTCTGTTTGTGGGAAAACAAGGACGTAAATTTTGTTTGGGTACGACATCGCACGACCGCGCAATTGTCAGTTAAATTCGCACAGCGCCGAATCGCAAAAAGTGGCCTGGACGCAAGACAGCAAAATCCTCCGGTGGTAAAGTGGTTAATCTGAATCCTGTTGAAGCAAAGCCAGATGTAGCCTGTCTGATGTGGGGGTGCAGAGGGTTGTAGGCTAGCAGGGCATTGTGCACGGCAGAGTACAGGGTCAGCAGGGCAAATGAAAGTAGTCAACAGGGCAGAGGACTGGAGTCAGCAGGACAGTGTATAGAAGTTATTAGCACATAGAACAGTGTACAGGGAGACAGTAGGGTAGAGGACAGGAGTCAGCAGGGATGGAGACAGGGGTAAGCAGGGCAGCGTACATGAGTTAGCAGGGCATAGGACAATGTGAAGCTGGTTGCTATGTTTCAGTTCCAACCTGTGAAATTCCCTGGTCAGAATGGCAGCCCACACTGTGCAGATCACGGTTGTGTATAAGGGAATGTGATCTCTGTGTAGTGTGTGAAAAAAGAAGCTCTACTGCCTGTGTCCACACTGTGTGCAGTGAAATTCGGGTGGAGGGCACAGCCCACCCCAGAACATCCCTAGATCCCTCCATGTTTTGAAGTCAATGGGAGCCAAACCAAATTTGAAAATACCAAATTGCTTCAAATAACATACTGCCTGGCTGGCCAGGAACCATACCAGGCCACATGTCCGCACGTTGGAGAAGGCACCTTGCTAGGGGTAACTCCCCTGGCAAAGCACCTTGTCCCTATGTTGAAGATAAGGACCTCTTTCACATAACCCTGGCCCAGGGGTTGTGGGGGTCTGTGGTTGAGGGTCTTATTGGAATCTGGAAGCCTCATTTAAAAATCAAGAGACTTCCAGATACTGCCTTCCTCTTATGAATGAGTAAGAGGTACAGTACATAGTACCCCAACTCATTCACAAAAAATATAAACCGTAAATAAATACAATATAATATAATATAAAATCTCTCTCGCTTAGAACTTAAATAACAGAAATGAATGAATAAATGAATAGATGCCGCTGCTTTCAATTATTCAAAATATATAAAAAAGTGAAAATCACACCAAATTATATGAAAACCACCAGCAGCGCAAAAATAATTAGTGAATACATGATTAATTAATGATGAATTAATAAATGTGAAGAAGGTACTCTTAAATAGGAGTACCAAGATAATCCAAAAAGTATAAATAAGACCAACCATAAATCGTGATTAGTGTACAGTCCAAACAAAAATAATTAAAAAAACAGTATTGTTGATTTAGCGCTTCCAAAACTAGATGTACAGTAGGTCCCGTGAATGAAGAATACAGTCACCGCAAACCACCACCACTGTGTGACATTCACTTCCACTCCCATCAGGAGGGTGGCACAGTGGTGTAGTGGTTAGCACTTTCACCTAGCAGCAAGAGGGTCGCTGGTTTGAATCCCAACCACGACACTACCTGCCTGGAGTTTGCATGTTCTCCCTGTGCCTGTGTGGGTTTCCTCCGGGTACTCCAGTTTCCTCCCACACTCCAAAGACATGCTGGTAGGTTAATTGCATCCTGTAAAAAATTGTCCCTACTGTGTATGTATGAATGTGAGTAAGGGACCTTAGATTGTAAGCTCTTTGAGGGCAGGGACTGATGTGAATGTGCAATGTATATGCAAAGCGCTGCGTAAATTGACAGTGCTATATAAGTACCTGAAATAAAAAAATAAAATAAATCAGATGGACACTCACCAAATGTTTTTGCCCCCCCATTTCACATGGTTGGACACAAGTGCTGAAAAACAGAGGTTTAGTGGAATCCTGTAGATAGGATTAATTGTCTCCTGCCCTTTTCTCTAGTGGTCACTGTGACGGTGGCGGGTATCAGACCCCTGGCCTTCTCATCCACCTCGTGACCAAAGACCAAGCAATCTCACACCCTGCCATCACTTGCGTAACAATACCACTCTCAGCTGCACTCAGCACATAGATTGTCCAGCTTGCGGGACCACAATCTAGATGCCAGCAGACTGAGAGCGATTGTCACCGGGTTAATTAAATGATTAACCCTTTCTCTGCCACCACCTCTACGTTATAATGAGCCTAGGGGATGCTTGTGGTTTTACAAATATCAATTATGACTTTAGAATAACCGTCTGTAACACGCACTGTCACCTCAGACCAGAATGTTTCAGATAGGTTAGCCTAAACAGTACAAATATAAATTATGACTTTAGAATAACCGTCTGTAACACACAGTAGCGCTCTTTCAGGAGGCAGGTTTGTTTGGGTCAGTTTGCTTTAAGAGCTTATAGACAAAGTTAACACTTTTCAAAATAAGGTTTAATTATAAGAAAGGTTAAAATTGGTGCGAATAAAAATATTTACAGAAAAATGGGTTACAAAGAAATAGAGACACAATACAGCAATTTAGAAATATGAAGAGAAAAGATGAAAATACTTGCATTAAAACGGTCCTGGTATTACCTTAGTTTCGGAAGCTGAACATGTGATATTTGGTTCCCCTTGAGCGATGTTATGGCCTCGATGTTAGGATGAGAACTGGCAGCTCTCTCAGTTCCCGTGTTTTTCTCTGACCCTCCAGGGGGTGTCACCAGAAGTACTCAGCCAATGGCTCTGAGTCTATAAACTGCCACTTTGACAGATTCATAAAAGCACTCATATCTTGAGTGATGAAATGGTTACACGCTTGAAACCAATATTTTATGGTCCGGTTTGGAATGTCCTATCTTTAGACACTAAACATGGGTTATTTTGGAATAACCTCTGACCTGTACGGCATCGGATCGCTAGCTTGTCTTTCCTAGGCATGAAGGTGTCCGTGTTGGGTCTTAATTCGATTGGTATTTTATGGGGCACCCAAATATCTACTTTTTGTTAATATGTTATGTTCGGGTAAAAAGATATGATTTGAGCACGGATTTTGAGTTGTAACTTAACAGTTTGGTTTTGGGAATTTACAAGGCAGCTTCACTGGACATCTGCTCTGACCCCCTGCTGTCCTCGGAGACACAGCTCCTGCTTGGTCAACCTGCTTGTGTATAGTAAAGGTGTGAAAAATGTCAGCTGTGCAGGAACCTGGCATTCAGTGACCCAGGGGGTCATTACAGTGCCAAAAGGCTGGGGGGATGATGCTGGTAAGAATGACCATTTCCAACACTGTCAACTAAGCTCGCATTACAAGATGGATGCTTGCGACAGCGTTTGAACAAAATGGCGGCCTGACAAACTAGAGTGCCAACGCACGATATCATTACACCTCCCCCTCTTGTGGGTGCATAGGAGGGGAAGCACAATTCCCCTCCGGACACACCCGTCTCCTGCGGCTCAGCTTGACGCGACAAACCATCAGCGTTGCCATGGGTGCTACCTTTCTTATGCTGGATGACAGATGCTACTCCCCTGGGGAGAAGCTTCCGGCTCAAATAGAGAATGAGAGTTTCCTCTCCTTTAGCATCCCTCCGGCCTAGGGCTGCATCTGGCCCAAAGGTAATTGCATAGGGTGGTGCTGGGACTGGGCGTTTAAATTCCTGGCCCCATGTCCCAGGGGCACGGGCCAGTACCTCCGTCAGGGCCGGACGGTCCTTCTGACACACTGGCGTCAAGGATGCCAGTTTAACCAGGGTACTGTTGGTTGGGCCAGTCACGGGTTCAGCTGAGCCACTCTCGTCGCATCACAGCATCCTCCTGTGGCCAGCTGTACCCAGGAATGAAGTAACCAACGTTAGGGTTTGAGGAGTAGGCCAGGTCCTGGTATCCTCAGTTCCAGATCTCTGGGTGCCTACTCCTTCCTGCTGTTCCCAGTACCAAACCGCTGACACGTCCATCTGACAGTTACTACGCAGAGCTGTCAAACTAGGCAGTGCCAGAACGTTTGGGACTGTGGACAGGAGCTCTGGGTGTTCCACCCAGACAGGGCCGAACACTACCAGGCCCCTAAAGCAGGCCACTGCACCAGGTTCGACCTCTCCCCGTGGATCACATGTGACCCTTAGAGAGGTGTCTGATGCGTTCCCAACTCCATCTAGCATTGCCATAGACGCAGTTAAGCCACATGGGGTGGGGAAGGCTGGCTAGTCCTGAGCCTTCCAAGTTAGAAGGTTTGGTACCCGCCCCCTGCTCAGGTTCAAGGTGGTTCGACAGCGGGCACCAGCCAGCTGCTTTGACACCTCATGGTTCCTGGGCACGGGGTAGGCCACAATCGCAGGGCTGACGTTCAGCCTGCTAAAGGCTCCACAAAGCCTTCTCTCGGTCTCCTGTTCCCCATCGGCCTGCACCTCCTGTGAGACAGGGGGGGTCGCAGGTATGGGGGGAGCAGACACCCAGGCGCCCATCTCGTGGACGTCAGGGTGTGCCCTCCCAGGGTCTCAAATATCTCTGACGCGGCATGTGGTAAGCACTGCCAGCAGCACAGATACCTGGAGGGGGAAGGGGGGCTTCAGCTGAAGGCCCAAACCCAGGCCCTGAGTGCCAGCTACCGCTAACAGGACACCTGTCTTTCCCAGTTCAGGGGTACTAACTCTGTACCTGGCATGTGCTGGGCTAGGATGCTGTGTGAGGATCAGGTCAAGCCACAAACCCTGGTGTTTCACTCCAGGCCCGAACCGCCTGATCCCACAGGGATCCTTACAAATCAGATCATGTGACACCTTCAATACATGTCTGGGAGGTTGACTGGACACAATGAACAGCTGTATAACCCCTTCAGTCTACAGGCCTCCTGCCTGTTGTCCTGTCACACCTATCTGCCCATTGTCCCAGTCAAGCTGGTGTTTACTCATCACAGCCAGGGGCCTTTCAGCTCCAGTCCTAAGTGATCGGATAGTCTGGTCGATCCGCAGTGCTGCCTGACAGGCAGTACTATAAGTCCCAGCCAGCTGTCCTGTGGCGAACAAAGACTGCTGCTGAGGCCTAACAGAGGTGGAGTCCACTGGGTCAGAACAAGGAGAGGACAAAGAGACCTCCTCCTGCTGCTCTGCGACCAGGGCCTGCGTCTCCACTGCCTGTGCCGCACTGCGAGGAACCACCAACATTGACAAAACATCTTTAGCATTATCATAATTTCCATCAACATTATCAGCAACATCATTTCCAGCATTATTAGCATCAACATTATCATCATCAACATTTTCATCATCACTAATATCATCATCATCATCAACATTATTTGCATCATCATTAGCCTCATCATCATCATTACTACAGCATACCCCTGGTAACTTCACAGGCAAGAGGGCCTCCTTTCCTTCTTCAAAAAATGGAGGACCTGGTAATTCAACACCACTCCACCCCTCCCCCTCTCTCTGTCCATCCATAGGTTGCCCAGACATTAACCCAATATCTGCACAGTACCTTGTCAAGTCCAGAGAGTTCCGTAGAGGCATCCAGGGTGCTCTTAGCAGGGGTGTAGTACGAAACAAGGGTACGTAGGTCGGCACCCAACAAAACATCTGTGGGGATTTCCTCAGAGACTCCCACCTCCCTCATCCCACTCCCAGCACCCCAATCAATGAAAACATGGGCACGGGGTACCTGTGAGCGGGTAACCCCAACTCCAGTGAGGGTAAAAAACTTTCCAGGGATGATGTCCCTTCTTCTTATCACTTCTGGTTTGACCAGGGTGACTTCAGCGCCTGTGTCCCGGAAACCAGTGACAGTCCGGTTGCCCATGGTGATGGGCTGCAAGTTGGCAGCGGTCACCCGGGATTTCCTGCGGACAAACAGCACGGAGGAAGAGTTGCTGGCCGGCTGACCAGGTGATGTCATCTGCTTCTGCTCAGGGCACTGTGTCCTGAGATGTCCCGCTTTTCCACAAGTGTAGCATCTGCGGGTGTCAGTTGTAGGGAAGGTGACACCAGGAACTGCAGGGGATGGTTGCTGGGGAGCTTGACTCCTAGGTGCAGGAGGTGTTTCCATGTGCGATTTCCCTCCCTTTGCGCCATACAGAGGAGCCTTGCGATGGTCAGATACCCGAGTGTGGATGTAGGTATCTGCCAGTTCTGCTGCTTCTTGGGCAGAGGCTGGCTTTCTTTCCAGCACAAACTGTCGGACGTCTGTAGGACAGATGTGCAACAATTGATCTCCAATCATGAGATCCTCCAGGGACTCAAACGTAATGGCCTTCAAGCCCTTAGTCCACTGACGGAATGTGGTGCGTAAGCGGCTTACCACATCCATATAGGAGTCCCCAGGTCCCTTTTGCAGGGACCTAAATCGCTTCCGGTACACTTCCGGGGTTAACTGCTACTTTTGGGTGATTGCAGCCTTTATGGCCTCATAATCACCATCCTGCTCCTTTGGCAATATGATGTAAGCATCCAGTTGCCTCGCAGCCCTCGCATCAGGTACCGAGCCCATTGTGCTTGGGGCAGCTGGTACTGACGGCAAGTCTTTTCAAACGACAGCAGGTACACATCAATGTCACTGTCCTTTTCCATGACTGGAAATTTGGCTGCCGGGCTCACAAGCAGAGAGGTGTCCCTGTGCTCTAGGTATCCGAGGTTCTGAGTCTGTCGCTGCGGCTGGGGCTTAGCCATCTCCTGTTCGTGCCGACGATTAGCCTCTGTCAGAGAAACGGCCATGCTGCAACTGGCAACTCCGCCGGTACTTCCAATGGCCGCAATGGACTCAGGCCATAGACTCATTGTCAGTGAAATGGCTGTGCTGCAACTGGCAACGTTCCCAGTACTTCCCATGGCTACAATGGACTCAGGCCATAGACTAATTCACTGGCCTATAAAAGGACTCTGCTCAGCCCATCTGATTGCTGGATTGTCTTCAGCTCTTCCTGTTTCCTGTGCATTGTTACTTCCTGGATTCCAGTTTGACCCAGCTTGTTCCTGACCTGTCTGCTCACTCTCCTGGCTTTGACCCTCGGCTTCATCTGACCATCCGATCCTGCTTCAGTGTTTGACGCTCGGCTTGTGTGACCATCCCTGCTCTTTTGCCCTCTGCCTGACTTCTAGTGTACCGATCCCGGCTTGCTCAACGGACTTGCTTCTGCTCAAATCCCCTTGTCTTGGCGCCTGTTTGGACTGATACCTGTGTATGACCCTCGGCCTGGCTTTTACCTGCACATTGCTTGATTCCCTGGAGTTCCTGAGAGTTGTTCCGGATACCCTTGTGAACCTCTACCTGCACTCCACAAGCATCCAGTGCTCCTTGGGACGCATCACCTCCTGTCCCACTTCCAGGGGTGATTCGCACCGAGCTGCAAGGGAAGCCCTCTCAGCATTTTGGCCTCTACCAAGAAGGGATCTGACAGCCTCCCTCTGTGCATCCTCTCTCTCAGCCTCTCTCGATGTGCACGCAGTAGTCAGCTCACTTTTGTTCATTTTCTTTCAGATAAACCAGGCATGTTTGCAAGCAGAAAAGATAGAAACAGACAGCAAAGATAGGAAGGAGCTGTAGAAAGTAGAGATTGCTGTGTGTCTCTTTTTAAAAAACAAAAAATATGCACCAGTTTGTCTCTAAGGACTGCTTTCCACAACCGTTACAATCCTTCAGTGCAGAGCTAATTCCTAACAGTGCACTGAATGCTCTTAAATGCAAGACTATCCCACGTACGCTGCTAGCCAATATGCGACGGTGGTGGGTATCAGACCCCTAGCCTTCTCATCCACCTTGTGTCTCAAGACCAGGCAATCTCACACCCTGCCGTCACTTGCATAGTGTAGTGGTTAGCACTTTCACCTAGCAGCAAGAGGGTCGCTGGTTTGAATCCCAACCACGACACTACCTGCCTGGAGTTTGCATGTTCTCCCTGTGCCTGTGTGGGTTTCCTCCGGGTACTCCAGTTTCCTCCCACACTCCAAAGACATGCTGGTAGGTTAATTGCATCCTGTAAAAAATTGTCCCTACTGTGTATGTATGAATGTGAGTAAGGGACCTTAGATTGTAAGCTCTTTGAGGGCAGGGACTGATGTGAATGTGCAATGTATATGCAAAGCGCTGCGTAAATTGACAGTGCTATATAAGTACCTGAAATAAAAAAATAAAATAAATCAGATGGACACTCACCAAATGTTTTTGCCCCCCCATTTCACATGGTTGGACACAAGTGCTGAAAAACAGAGGTTTAGTGGAATCCTGTAGATAGGATTAATTGTCTCCTGCCCTTTTCTCTAGTGGTCACTGTGACGGTGGCGGGTATCAGACCCCTGGCCTTCTCATCCACCTCGTGACCAAAGACCAAGCAATCTCACACCCTGCCATCACTTGCGTAACAATACCACTCTCAGCTGCACTCAGCACATAGATTGTCCAGCTTGCGGGACCACAATCTAGATGCCAGCAGACTGAGAGCGATTGTCACCGGGTTAATTAAATGATTAACCCTTTCTCTGCCACCACCTCTACGTTATAATGAGCCTAGAGGATGCTCATGGTTTTACAAATATCAATTATGACTTTAGAATAACCGTCTGTAACACACACTGTCACCTCAGACCAGAATGTTTCAGATAGGTTAGCCTAAACAGTACAAATATAAATTATGACTTTAGAATAACCGTCTGTAACACACAGTAGCGCTCTTTCAGGAGGCAGGTTCGTTTGGGTCAGTTTGCGTTTAAGAGCTTAGAGACAAAGTTAACACTTTTCAAAATAAGGTTTAATTATAAGAAAGGTTAAAACTGGTGCAAATAAAAATATTTACAGAAAAATGGGTTACAAAGAAATAGAGACACAATACAGCAATTTAGAAATATGAAGAGAAAGGATGAAAATACTTGCATTAAAACGGTCCTGGTATTACCTTAGTTTCGGAAGCTGAACATGTGATATTTGGTTCCCCTTGAGCGATGTTATGGCCTCGATGTTAGGATGAGAACTGGCAGCTATCTCAGTTCCTGTGTTTTTCTCTGACCCTCCAGGGGGTGTCACCAGAAGTCTATAAACTGCTAAGTGACCTCCCGCTTTGACAGATTCATAAAAGCACTCATATCTTGAGTGATGAAATGGTTACACACTTAAAACCGATATTTTATGGTCCGGTTTGGAATGTCCTATCTTTAGACACTAGACATGGGTTATTTTGGAATAACCTCTGACCTGTACGGCATCGGATCGCTAGCTTGTCTTTCCTAGGCATGAAGGTGTCCGTGTTGGGTCTTAATTCGATTGGTATTTTATGGGGCCCCCAACTATCTACATTTTGTTAATATGTTATGTTCGGGTAAAAAGATATGATTTGAGCACGGATTGTGAGATGTAACTTAACAGTTTGGCTTTGGGAATTTACAAGGCAGCTTCACTGGACATCTACTCTGACCCCCTGCTGTCCTCGGAGACACAACTCCTGCTTGGTCAACCTGCTTGTGTATAGTAAAGGTGTGAAAATGTCAGCTGTGCAGGAACCTGGCATTCAGTGACCCAGGGGGTCATTACAGTGCCAAAAGGCTGGGGGGATGATGCTGGTAAGAATGACCATTTCCAACACTGTCAACTAAGCTCGCAATACAAGATGGATGCTTGCGACATCGTTTGAACGAAATGGCGGCCTGACAAACTAGAGTGCCAACGCACGATATCATTACAGTCACTCCATAGATAACATGTGAAAATAAAAGCTCCACTGTGATACCGTAACACATGTAAACATTTATTTAAAATGAGTTGCAAACCACTCACATAAAATACACAACATCAGCACTAACAACAAGTGTCAAATATGATCGGTCCTCTCCCCTGAGTCCTCATCACCTCCACGCTGGCTTTGATGACTCCAGGAATCGTCCTCTGATCTCCTGACTGACAATCCATTTGCCATGTAGCCACGTCCTGACGTGTTTCGTCACTTACGGCTTAGTCACAGGGGGATGGCTGCACGGTCCGGCATACCGGCTTATCACCTCTCAGAATTCAGACTGTTAACCCATTCCAAACTCCCTGATCATCCATAGGAAAATGAAGGCACTGATATACCTCCTAGACAACGTTACCATTTGTCCATCTGTTCACCTAACGCCTCATTAACCAATGCAAATAGTTTACATGACCATTTTCATGCATTGGAGCACCTGAACAATTTATTAGTTCAATCGCTCATCCCTAATTGTTTGGTGAACTTGGTCTGGGTTACAATTACCATGATAATAATAAAATTACCATAATATTAAGATTACATTAGATGCACAATGAAAGTGGCAAAACTAAAATCTTTACTGATAACATACCAGAAACTATCCTAATATATGATGCAGTATGTAATTGCCTTAACCTGCCTGGCAGCTGAATGGAAACAAATGGCGGAGATGCATCACTGGCTCTCTATTAATTACCATGTGGGGAAAACTGTCACATTTAGCAACTTTATTAATACTGCGGAGGGCAAACAAACATCCTACTTACAGTAAGTCACCCCTTCACTGAAGAAAAAACAGGCAAACTTGGGGTCAAATTCTATATCAGTCTGGATCCCAAACTCCTTCCTAAAAGCCACAAGGTAATTCAATCCACCAGTTCCCAGCCTAAACTAAAGGACTTAGTTTGAGTGGAGTTGTTCTTTAACACATATTTGAATTGCAAGAACTTATTTTGCTACATTCTTTTCTGTTCATTCAATCATAAAAGTAGCATTTGACCTTATATGGAATGCCATATGAAACAAAATCCCCAAAAAATGTATATACTGTATATAAAAATAAAATGCATATTCACCTGAGTAATTCATGCATGTCATTTAGCCTGTGGCTTTTGCATTTTATTAACCATGTGCAATTATATAAAATGTTTCCTTACTATTTTGTAGATTGTATTGCTTAAATAGTTCATCTAAAACCTTCCTTTCATAGATATATAATGATTCTAGGTGTTTAGAAAATTCACTTTCAGTCTTCAGTCTTCCCATTCTGAAGGTCATAACACATGTGGTTGCTATAGCAGCACTTGACCTAGTAGAAAGGTTTCTAAAGGACAGAATATATATGAGAGTCTGGACTATAAATTTATCTTACATTGAAGACACCAGAGGAGTTATGATATATTACATTTACAAATCCTGCTTTATCATTTATTTCTGCTAAAAGGGATTAATATGTGTGGATGAAATTTAACCTAATTGGGACACTTGATTGCTATTATTACTGTAAGCCTGTGGATGCAGCAGGTCTTGAAAAAAAATAAGAAAAAAATATTTTCTAAACTCTGTTTGATTTTTTACATGATTTCAAAGTAAACCTTTGCTTGAGACAATTCAGTACAGGAAAACATTTGCAACATTAGGCTTGAGCTTGAGCAGGTTTGTGGTAAACCAACCTGTTTGCTGTTCATGGACATGGTGCCATGGACAATGCTGCCATTCACTGCCATAGCAATGAACTAACAATAATGCACTTCTGGTCTCTGAATTTAGGTCAGGTGGCTTAGAATGACAAATATTGAAGGCTTTGTTATGTTCCAGTCCTTTCACAATAAAAGGCAGTGGTCCCAGAAGCCATATTGACATGTCTAGCCTATGATAAAGTGCGTAAAGAAAGATTACAGTAGGGATTGTGGGCACTAGTCTCTTAAAGAAGATGTTAACCCTTACCCAATGTCCTTTAGGTAGAAAAGGTAATGTGTAACTTGGGAATATTAGGGATGGGGGGGGGGGGGGGGGAGAAAGAATTTTTGTATCTTAAAGTGGTTGAAAACCCTCACATATACCTACTGAATTTACTAGCATCAAATGGTACGCATAAATTAAACAAAGTCTCCAATATAAGCAGGGAATTTGTCACTTCTGGATCCCGTATGACTTTCCAATGAATGTGTAAACTTGGGGATATTAGGGATGGGGGGGAATTTTTGCATTAAAAGTGTTTAAAAAACCCTCACATATACCTAGTGAAGTCGCTAGCATCAGATGATACAAAGGAAATAAACAAAGCTTCCTACGTAAGCTGGAATTCGTCACTTCCCGGTCATGTGGATCGCACGCCAATGCTGGAGCAGCAGGCATTATCCGCACATGCTGTACACACCTAGTGCCGGTCTCAAGCACAGTGACCCGTGAGTGCAGTTATTTTATACCTTTTTTATCATCACCAAATAAACCTTACTACACTATGAAATTTTTTGGTGTGTTGCCACCCTTTACTTGGGCACCAGTGGTGAAAGAATTAGGAGATATCTCCATACTGAAAGGAGTTGTAAAGTCAGAAGGTTTTTTTTATCTTAATGCATTGAATGCATTAAGATAAAAAGCCATCTGTGTGTAGCAGCCCCCCTCATACTTACCTGAGCCCCATCTCTTTCCAGTGATGTCCATGAGCCCCTCGGTCATCCGGGACTCTCTCTCCTGATTGGCTGAGACACAGCTGCGGCGCCATCGGCTCCCACGTGTCAGGGTGCGAGGAAACCAGACCACATGAAGATGCAAGTAAAATAAAGCAGCTTATTAGAGCAACAATAATAGCCCACAGCAAGAGTGAGGAGTGAATTCAGGAACAGCCACGGTCAAGTCCAGACGCTGGTAGTCATCCAAACCAGGATCGAGTCTAGAAGTGGTAAGTCATCCAAGCTAGGGTCAAGTCCAGAAGCAGGTCGTCTGCCAATGCCTGGTTGTCTGCCAATGCCGGGTCGTCTGCCAATGCTGGGTCATCTGCCAATGCCCGGTCGTTTGCCAATGCGGCATCGAGAGCCAGGAAAGTCATCAGCCAAGCCAGGTCATGCACAGAGGAACACAGAGAACAGAAGACTGCTAGCAGTGATGCACCTTGGAGCACAAACACAAGGGCAAGGACTGCAAGCCATCAGGTGATATACAGTATATAGTCAGGTGTGCAACATCATCACTGAGTAACACCCAGGCAGCAGGCAAGTGATGATGCAAACAGTTTATAAGAGACAGCAGTCTGCACATGTCCAAGATGGCTGCCAATAGGAAGGTAAGGTAAGACCTTGACACCGCAGCTGTCTATCAAAGTCAGTCAGCCAATCAGGAGAGAATGTACACACAGAGCTGCAGCTCGGCTCGGTTGCCCCCATAGCAAGCTGCTTGCTGTGGGGGCCCTCAATGGGAGGGAGGGGCCAGGTTCAAGTATTTAAAGGAGCAGCTACACATCACCAATCAACTTATATTTGGGGCGCCATTCTTTGGTATAATGGATTTAAAGAAAAAAGAAAAGTGCCACGCTATAAACATACACCTGAAATTGCTTAACCTCCCTGGCGGTATGATTCTTTTGGATTGGATTTTAGGTGCTGAAAGCGGTACCATTATTTTGCATGTAATTCTTGTGAATAAGCAGCCCAAACCAACTGTATACATTTATTATATATATGTATGTATATATATATATATATATATATATATATATATATATATATATATAATAAATGTATACAGTTGGTTTGGGCTGCTCACTCACAAGAATTACGTGTATGTATATATATATATATATATATATATATATATATAAAGAAAATCACATTACATTGCCCCCCCAGTGCCCTTACCTGCAGTTTTACTGTACTTTTTATATATATATATATATATATATATATATATATATATATATATATATGTGTGTGTGTGTATATATATATATATATATATATATTTACATAAAAAGTACAGTAAAACTGCAGGAAAGGGCACTGGGGGGGCAATGTAATGTGATTTTCTTTATTTTGAACGGTATCAGTGTGTTTGGGTGTTTTTACATTTGAATTTGCCACCGGTTCCACCCCCTGGCGGACGTCACGTCACCGGAGACGGAAGCCGGGGCTTGCAGACGATCAGGAGGAAGCTCCACTGCCACATACCGCCCGCATTCTTCGCTGGGTCCCGGAGAAAAGGTAAATAAAACCTCTACCAGGATCCAGCAATCTTCCTAGCGCTACCCCGAGTGTGGCTCAGGGTTACCGCTTTTGGCTCTAAAATCTAACCCCGAGTCACGCTCGGGAATACCGCTAGGAAGGTTAAAATAATCTGACTATAAAGTGCTACATATAAACATACAATATTAAGTATGTAACTAACTGTGCAAAACCAAATAAGGTACAAAGTGACAAATGTGCAAACAAGCAACCTCTATATAACACAATAAAGGAGCAAACATTGCATATTTAAAAAAGTGTAAAATCCTCAACAACGTGAGTAATATGTGTTCAAATAAAGGAGTCCATATCCAAAAGGGGCATCCCATGTTCTGAATGGAAGATTGCCAAAAAGGTGCGACCATCACCACAAGGGAGAGTCAGGAGTGCTTACCAGAGTTATGCCAGTGGCAAAGAGTCATTTAAGCAAGAGGTAAAAAAACCATAATGACACAATCTCCGGATGGTTGTCAATGTTTCTTTTGCCACATCAAATCTTCACTATACATATAGGAACTCGGATACCCATATAAAACAATAAGTCTCCTCATAGTGTAAAATCATCAAAGAAATACTTTTTAAAAGTAGAAAACTTACATTCTCTCTGCAGTTTATGCGTTTCATTGACACGGACATCATCTGGGGTATGATTATGGATTTAAAGCCTCCTACATAAGTTCTATCTATGTATCTGCAGGGATCTGTCCTCTTTAGCCATTCAAAATCCAGATTTTATACATGATCTCTCAGCTCTGAAAATCAGAAGATGGAAATCTGAAATCTGACAGTGCAGATTTCTGTGAGGACAGCTCTGAGCCCTGAGGGAAGTGACACACCCTCTTCAAACAATACAAAGAACATGCAGAGCTGAGGACATCATTCACAGGCTGTGTGCTGGAGCTCTCCTCCCCATCATTATTTTATTTCTTGGTGTCAGGAAAACCTGCTAGGAGTGACTCTTGCAGGTAACAAAAGAATGGGGAGGCTGAGAGAAATAACATGAGAAATCACACCCATGCTTTGGAGGCAAGCACATAATATAGAAGGATGTGCTTTGTTCATATTTCATATGAGGTTTACAGCCACTTTAATGCTGCTGGTGTGTGGCCGGAAACGTTTTGTGTGGCCGGAAACAGTCTCTAAACATTCACTGTTTTAACAGTTTATTGCTGTCTATATGCATTGAAGGTTTTGCAGGCTGTAATTTCAAAGGGCATATTTCTAAATGTTGCTGGCGGATTTTTTTTTTTTTTTTTTTATAAAGGGCCTTTTCTATAAAACAATGTACATCTGCAAACACTGAGGTTAATGTCATAGATCTTGTGCAGCAGGTGCTCATTCTTATGCGCATGTTCAGAGTCGTGAGCATAGAAGCCTAAGATGAGCAAGGAGCAGAATGTGCATGCACACACTAAATAGGCGACTTTTTCATTTTCCCCCACCACCAATGCGCTTTCACATTGGCGCATTAATTTGCACTATTGTTTTACCCCGGAAGTGATTTACCGGTGGAGATGTAATAGAAGGGCAGGGTGACCATCCTTTAGCCATACAGTATATAGCTCAGATGTGTGATCTCTCAAATTACTTTCCTATCAGGTGGTGTAAGGACTGCTGTTGATGCACTTTGTGTTTCAACATCTCAGGTAACCTTGATCCCACACTAGAATTTGAGGCTATGTTTGTTTGCTCTGTATCGTGCTGGTGATGTCTGTCCCATCTGACTTTTGGTCAATAGGCATTTCCCCCTTTTCCGTGCAGGCTATCCATGAAGAGCTTTAAGTAAATTTTTTGAATCTACTAAACTTGGATTCTCGGTGGTTTACCATCACCTTGTGTGAATCCCGAAACATAGGCACTTACTGTATGTGTGATTTGTTTGCCTTAACTAGTGCATGTAATGTCCCCACATACTGTAATTGTATATGGGGGAGGACTGGGCTTTTGCATATATAGTGTTTACTGCTATTTTTCAATCTATTATAGTCTTTAATCTGAATGGTTTGTACCTTCCCTATTGGCCGCTTGTGGGCTCTCATTCTGTACCTTCCTGGAGGAATTTTTGCCCCATCTTGCTGTGTTGTCTGTCCATACCCCAACCCTTGCTCCCTGTGGTTCTTCACTCACATGGAAAGCATCATTACACTGTGGATGCATAGTTGTGTTGTAGGTTTTTTTTTTTTTTTTTGCACATAACTATAGTTTTTAATTGTTTATTTGTTATACTGTACATCTAGGATGTTGTCACATTGTGATTTCTTTTTTTTTAATGTATTTTTAATTTCACACGTGTTTTTCTTCATCAACTGTACCCCTTCAACCCCTGAAGAAGCTCAAGGAGAAAAACCTGTTGGGACATTACACCCTCCATTGTCATTTTTTTTACCTTTATAAATCCACTATTGGTTGCTTTGTGATAATTAGGATTGAATCTAACTAGGAAGGTATGTGGGGTAGATGCTGCCTTGTATACTTCTAAATGCATCAAATATGTTTTTAGGAGGACTTACATTTAGGGATGGGCCAAGCAACCCCCTGTTCCGTTCATACCAAAACTTTTGACATTTCAAAAGTTCAGAACTAAATAACGAACCCCGTTATAGGACCGCTTTAGGACTCGAACTGTAAAAATTTAAAAAAGTGCCCATTTTGAAGGCTTATATGCAAGTAATTGGGCATACAATGGTTATGGGGGACCAGGTACTGCCCTGGGGGACATGTAACAATGAAAAAAATTTTGTAAAAAAAACTTCATTTTTAACCACTCTACGACCGCTCACAGTAATACTACTGCGGCAGAGTGGTTCGTTATCGTCCAGCCACGTAGTATTAACGTGACTGGACACTCCCCCTTCTGGGCGGCGCTTGCGCGCCGCCGGAGGCTCGCTCCCGCTGTTTTCATTCACAGCGGGAGTCGGGCCAGGGGAGGAGCAGCGGCGATCGCCGCTGCTCTTACCCGATCGTCGGGGATCGAGTCTGGAGATCCGCCCGCTGTGTGTAAACATAGCGGGCGGATCTCCATAGTGACAGGGAGTGACAGATCGGACTGTTCAGCATAGCTGGACATCCGATCTGTCCATGACTCACATAGTCACCTCCCCCCCTACACGTCAGTAAGCACCAGGCATACATTAACCCCTCCCTCTCCAATAAAATTAACCCCTTCCCTGCCAGTGTCATTTTTACAGTAACAGTGCATATTTATAGCACTGATTACTGCAGTAATGTCACTGGTACCCCCAAAAGTGTCAAAAATGTCAGTCAAGGGTCCGGTCTGTCCGCCGCAATGTCGCAGTCCCGCAAAAAAAAATCGCAGATCGCCGCCATTACGCGTTAAAAAAAAACACCAAAAATGACAGAAATCTTTCCCTTTGTTAGTAAACACAATAACTTTTGCGCAAACCAATCAAAATACGCTTATTGCGATTTTTTTTACCAAACATATGTAGCATAAAACAAATTGGCCAAAAATTTTTAAAAAAATTGGTTTTTACATCTTTTTTGGGGGGAATTTCATATAAAAAAATGTTAAAAATATTGTTATTTTTTCAAAATAAACGCTCTTTTTTTGTTTATAGCGCAAAAAGTAAAAATCGCACAGGTGATCAAATACCACCAAAAGAAAGCTCTGTTTGTGGGAAAAAAAGGACGTAAATTTCGTTTGGGTACGGCGTCGCACGACCGCGCAATTGTCAGTTGAAGTCGCACAGCGCCGAATCGCAAAAAGTGGCCTGGACGGAAGACAGCAAAATCCTCCGGTGGTAAAGTGGTTAATAGAGCAGTGATTTACTGATGCTTAAGTTGAAAGCATCAAAATGAGAAATAACAATAAAAATAAAATTTTCCTTTGAATATAGTGCCTGGGGGGGGGGGGGTCTCATTAGTCTACCTGTAAAGTGGCACATCTGTAATGTGTCTAGAAGCTGCTGCAGAAATAATTCCATTTATAAAGCCAAAAAAGTTACATTTTCCCTACAAGCTTTCTTTATTTTGCAAACAACGGCTTGGGGAACCATTCTGTATGATGAGCTCACGGTGTAGTGCACTGGGAACAAGATTAGAGATGTTTTGGATAAATTCTGGTGTCTCTTGCGCAGGTTTTGAATAGAAGTAACAGGTGCGGAAAAATTGGTATCTGGGTCTTGAAGGTGCCTTCACACCGTAACTCTATAGAGGTACTTTTGATAAAAGCAAGAATTGCCTTGCTGTCAAAAATTTAAATTATATGCACCATTCAAACAGGTGTGGAAAAATAGGTCTTTGGGTGTTGGAGGCACCTTCACACCATAATCCTATAGAGTTACTCTTGATGAAAGCAAGAATTGGCCTTACTGTAAAAAATTTAAATGAAATGCGCCTGTCAAACAGGTGCGGAAAAATTAAAACTGAAATATACTGTGGTAAACATTCACCAACGCACAGAAATATACTGTGTTAAACGGCAGGTAACGCACTATAATATACTGCGTTAAATGTGCAGTAATGCACAGAATTACACTGCGTTAAAGGTGCACTAATGAACAGAAATATACTGCGTTAAACGTGCAGTAACGCACTGAAATATACTATGTTAAACATGCACTAACGCACAGAAATATACTGCATTAAAGGCCACGTAATGCATTGAAATATACTGCGTTAAACGTGCAGTAACTCACAAAAATATACTGTGGTAAACAACACATAATGCACTGAAATATACCGCATTAAATGGGCACTAACGCACAGAATTATACTGCATTAAATGGCAAGTAACCCACTGAAATATACTATGTTAAACATGCAATAATGCACAGAAATATACTGCATTCAATTTGCAGTATTGCACTGAAATATACTGCATTAAACATGCACTAACACGCAGAAATATACTGTGTTAAATGGCACGTAACGCACTAAAATATACTGCGTTAAACGTCACGTAACTCATTAAAATATACAGAAATATACTGCATCAAACGTGTTAAATGGCACATAACACAGTAAAATATAATGCGTTAAAAGTGCACTAACGTCCAGAAATATACTGTGTTAAATAGCACGTAACACACTGAAATATACTGCGTTAAATGTACAGTAAGGCACTGAAATATACTGCATTAAATGTGCACTAACGCACAGAAATTTACCTATGTTAAATGGTATGTAACGCACAGAAATATAGTGTGATAAATGTGTAGTAATGCACAGAAAAATACTTAGGTAAATGTGCACAGAAATATACTGCGTTACACTTGCAGTAACGCACTGAAATGTACTGCATTAAATGTGCAAAATTGCACAAAAATACACTGCGTTAAACGGCATATAAGGCACAGAAATATACTGCGTTAAGCATGCAGTAACACACAGAAATATACTTTGTTAAACGTGCACTAATGCACTGAACTATACTGCAGTAAACCCACCCTGACAAAATAAACTGACATTAAAGTAAAAATGATGGTCACTACACTCACACTGACTGAACTATCACTAGATTCACACTAAAGTGACATTAAAGTAAACATGAATGGTCACTACACTTACACTGATTGAACTATCACTAGATTTACACTAAACTCATATTCTATTCTGACAATAGAATCACAATAGCACACTATATACACACACCAATATCACACTACAAATGGTCGCTATTGAAAGAATACTTTTATAGTGTCGGGTGGGACTAAGAGTAATGAGCCATGATTTGCTAGAGTCATCATTATTTTCTCCAGTCATGGCTCTGACAGTGCTATGTGCCCTGGTTGGGCAAAGCTTTCATTGCTTCAGCCAATCAGGGATTCCAATGCACTGTGCGGCAGCGCAGTGCATTGTGGTCATTCAGCGGGCGGAATAAAGAAAGTCTGCTAGCCAAAAAAAAAACCAGGCTCCTAAAAACAAAACACATGCAGCCTGGTATGACTGTAGACATGCACGTGGAGAGGCTGTAAAAAAGCTGAAGGACACACATCAGCACTCAGCAGCATTAATATTTAAAAAATCCTCCCCTTCCCCCCATATTCCCTAAGATATACAACATTTTTCTTCTAAAAGACACTGAGTAAAATATTGCATCTGCTTACAAGCCTTGTGTAATATATTACAATTAGCAGCACTGTCTATGCTTTCCCAATGCCAGTTACAGTAAGTAGGGATGGGCCGAACACCCCCCTGTTCGGTTCGCACCACAACATCTCAAACAGGGAAAAAGTTCTAGCGAACATGCAAACTCTATTAACCGCTTGCCCACTGCCCGCCACAGATATACCGTGGCAGGCTAGCTCGGCTGCGAGAATCGCGGTACCCATACATCCCTCCTCGGGAGCGAGTGTGTGTGTGGGGGGGCGTGCATGGTGATTTGCAAAAGGGGAAGCTAATCTGCGGGGCTGGTGGACGCGATTGCCGCCGGGGACCCGCGATCACTCCCCAGGAAGACAGAACGGTTGTCTGCCGTTGTAAACGCGGCACACCATTATTCTGTCAGCATTCAGCACAGGACTCCTGTGTTCCTCCTATTTAGGAACACAGGTCCCTGTGTTGATCATATAAGCCCATCCCACTCACAGTTAGAAAACACCCCCTAGGCTCACATTTAACCCTTTGATCACCCCTGGGTTAACCCCTTTCCTGTCAGTTATTACAAAAACATTGAATATTTTTAGCACTGATTACTGTAGTAATGTCACTAGTCCCCCAAAAGGGTCAAAAAATGTAAGTAGGTAATGTAAATCAGTAAGGTGTCTGATCTGTCCGCTGCAATGTCGCAGTCCCGTTAAAAATCGCTGATCACCGCCATTACTAGTAAAAAAATAAATTAAATAAAAATGACATAAATCTTTCCCCTAGTTTGTAGACACGATAACATTTGCACAAACCAAACAAAATATGCTTTTTGGGGTTTTTTTAAAGCAAAAATATGTAGTAGAATACAAATTGGCCTAAAATTATGCAAAATTAGATTTTTTAATTTTTTTGGGGGATGTTATATGCAGAAAGTGAAAAATATTATTTTCTTTTTCTCAGAATTGTTGGTCTTTTTTGTTTATAGAGCAAAAAATAAAAATCGCAGAGGTGAATATTACCACCAAACGAAACAACTCTATTTGTGGGGAAAAAAAGGACATCAGTTTTATTTGGCTACAGCATTGCAGGACTGCGCAATTTTCCGTTAAAGAAACGCAGTGCCGAATCGCAAAAAATGGCCTGGTCATTAAGGGGGAAAATCTTCCGGTCTAGAAGTGGTTAAGGTCTATAGGACACGAACATGAAAAATCAAAAGTCCTCATGTTATGCTTATATGCATAAATATATATATATATATATATATTTTTTTAGCAGAGAATGGTATTTACACAGCGGTCTTTAAAATGCAATTTTTGGGGTAGAAATACACTTTCATGAAATAAAAAAAAAAACAGTAAAGTTTGCCCATTTTTTTTGTATAATGTGAAAGATTATGTTACACCGAGTAAATAGATACCTAACATGTTATGCTTTAAAGTCGCGCACACTCATGGAATGGCGACAAATTACAGTACCTAAAAATCTCCAAAGGTGACGCTTTAACAAATTTTGACGGTTAATTGTTTAGAGTTACAAAGGAGGTCTTGTGCTATTATTATTGCTCCCACTCTAACGATCGTGGTGATATCCCACATGCGTGGTTTGAAAACCCTTTACATATGCTACATTCGCTTCTGCGCGCGAGCACGGAGGGACGGGGCACTTTAAATTATTATTTTTTCTTAATTATTTTATTTAATTTTTTTATTTTTACATTGTTCATTTAAAAATGTTTTTTTGATCACTTTTTTTGCTGTCACAAGGAATGTAAATGTAGCACCCTACAGGTAGGTGCTAGGTAAATGTATAGTGGGCCTTGTCTGCCTAACAGCAGGGCTGTCATCTGTTTAGATAGGGTGTCAGGGCTTCTAGATGTGCCTGCTGAAGGTAGAAGTATCCCCACTGGCTCCTGTGAGAGGCTTCTCATAGGGCAGTGTGGGAAGCCCAATCAGGGGACACATCCCAGCTTGTAACTTCCCCAGAAGGCAGATTATGCTGCAAAGGATTCTGGGAGTGGGTATAAGTTTGGGGGGAAGTGCGTGGCACTTTGTCTTTGGCGGGAGCAGAGTCCCAGGAAGGAGAGTGCAGCTGTCTCTCCTCCTGTCTGAGGAAGGCGGATGTCTGAGGGTGTCACCTGAGTTTCTAGAGAGTGCTGAGTTGAGCTGAGGGGATCCAATGTGCCGAAAGCCTGCGGAGGAAGAGAGGGGTCCAGTCCTAGGAAAGCCTACACAGGTCGTGAGTACTGAGGATTGCCCTTGGGGGTCTGCCTGAAGTTAGAGGGGACCACTCCGGAAGAGGTTCTGGGATCCAGTGTCAGCTAGCTGTAAAGGGGGTACCTGGGTTGAGGACCCTGAAGCTACAGAGGGGGTACATAGTCAATGGACCCTGAAGAGTTTGAGGTTAAAGGGGGCACCTGCAGTTTGGGCCCTGAATTGTACAGAGCATGCCAGTTACAGTGACAGCTATACAGAGTTCTACTCGATATGACCTCAAGCTGTGCCAAGCGGGGGAAAGTATTCAGTGACTTTCACAGTGCAACAGTGTCAGGAGTTCTACAGTTCTCAGTCTTGGATCTTCTGGACTATAAGTTGAGGATTCAGCACTTCTTCTGTTTTACAGAATATTCTCAGTGACAGTGAGCATTGGCTGGTGCCGGCTGGCATCAAGGAAGTGCCAACGGGCATTTCAGAAGTAAAAGTCCCAATTGTAATTAGTTTAAACCTCAAGGAGTACCCCACTTATTCCCTTCTCCCATCCCCTTAATTCCAATAAAAACCACAGACAAAGATGCCGGAGTTTTCGCTGCTTCAGTTATCACACCCAGGGTCACAGCTCACATGGGCTGGAGAGATTACCGGTACTAATGGCAGACCCACATCAAGCCATAGGGCTGGAAACCTTGCTACATAAATATCCCAGTAATAGGTAGTGATAGGTACTCTTTATGTTAGCCTGCCTGTAAAGTGGCACATCTGTATTTGCAGATGTGTGCAACTAAAACCCTGTTTTTAACACATATTGTTAAACAGGTCAATTTGGTTGGTCGCAGACTGGTCGGTAAGGAGAGCTTGGAATCTTTTTGTGTCTTGTTACATGCTTTGCTCTTCCAATGCTCCTTACTGCAGAGATCAGTTACAGGTGTGGGCAGTAACCATTTGTTTGTGCTATGGATTATATTGGTCAGGTAATGCACTGACACCTTTGCTGCCATGGTGTTGTAGGCTGGGTGTTCAGTGTGCCCTTGTGCCTTTAAGAAGGGGTGGGCTCCCTTCAGGTATATTTGCCCAACCCCTGTCCATCTAAATGCATGTGCTTCCATTGTTGGAGACTCACAGAATTTAGAATTAGGACCACAGAAAATGGGATGCCTTGTCAGGGCTCTATGGCTTACACATTTATTTGCAGATGTGTGCAACTAAACCCCTGTATTTAACGCATACTATTAGACAGGTCAATTTGGTTGGTCGCAGACTGCTCAGTAAGGAGAACTTGGAATCTTTTTGTGTCCTCTTCTGGACAACCCTGGGCTGTTGTCACACACTATACATGGCTGCCGTGTAAGCATCAGCCTTATATAGTATGGGGCATGGACTTTACCTTTGGCCAATCAATGCTCTCACAGTACATTGTGCTGTAATTGGCCAAAGCATGCAGGTCAGGTGCTGTAATTGGCCAAAGCATACAGGGCATGCTTTGGCCAATCATCAGCAACCAATGCACTGCAAGAGCGCAGTGCATTATGGGGCGCTCATTGGCGGGAAAAATTTCCTCTGAGCACCCTGACGTCAATCTTGATGCCTGCTGGACCCGAAAAAAAAAACGTTTCTGCCTCTTTGGGTCGTGAATATGAAGTACAGGCATCTGGTGAAGTAGGACTGCAGTGGTCCAGGCTAGAAGCCATCTCCGATGCTCCTGTGACTGTCCTGGTCAACAGGATGATGAGATGATGGAGGAGAGCCAAAAGCGAGGGCTTGAACGCACTCTGGACCGCAGCGCTGATCGTGATGACGCCATCGTTATGCTTACTCGCGATGCATTTCAGGGCATACGCACTCAGAAGATGGGGAGAATGCGCACTCCTTTCTCAAGCTCTTGGTGAATTCCAGGAAGTAAATACTACATAAATCATTGGCCCTTACTCAAGATGGTCATAGCTGTAAATGCGAGGGGGGGTTTCTTCAAAGTGATATCCTAGCAAAATAAAGCCTGGAGACATGGATGGGTGAGTTTGCTTTCAATATTAATAATGAATTAAATAGCATTTTAGGTTAAGGGTGCTCAGACACAGTTTAGTCTGGCTTTATTTTCCATCAAACTATCCCTTTTGCTCATGCTGTATATCTAAAATATGATTGAAAAGACTAAACATTTCTTTCAAGTTTTTCTTTGTACCTACACAATGCCACTGCCCTCACTAGGTCACAGAAAGATGTGCATTGGGTATTCAATCTTATACTAATTCTGTAGGAACCTGCTGGGGTATTCTCCTTATTTATGTCTAAGTTGCTGTAGATCATTATGGATTTTGACATCCAGCTATCTCCTTGTTCTCCATTTGTTCTGTTGTGTATATTTCTGGCATTTGCTTCATCTCTTGCTTTGTTGTGTGTATTGTGTAGCCAGTGATTGTTATTTTGTCACACCACCATTCACTGTGTTTTATGCAAGCTCTTATTAGTAGTTATTATTACTAGTATTATCTGCCTATAATTATTTATATTACTGCTTTTTGTGCTATTTGTTACAAGTTCTATTCCTGTTTCCTTTGCTAACATACTTGTCCTTTGTTAGTCTGCTGCTGCCAGTTAATGCAGTTCCACGGGTCAAATTCAAATAGTTGCTACTCCATCAGTGGCTCTAGGAAATGCCAAACACTTTTTACAGCCCTTGCAGTTTGAGAGCTGCCTTCAATTTGCCAACACTGAATATTTTTGCTTGTTTGCATTTATTTGTGCTATAGTCCCTCTGATATTTCAACCGGTTCCCAACTAAAGGCCCGTACACACGTACCGATCGTCGGCATACAAACGTCGGTGGACGAAGGATCTGCCGATTGTACGCGTGTTAGTATGGTGCCTCCGACAGATGTCTGCGCACAATCCGCGGACAAAAGTCTTTCGTGCAAACATGAAAATATTTGTATGCCGACACCAGAACGGACGATTGTTCGCCTGTCAGTACACAATTCGGCCGACAGACCGCAGATTTGCAAGACTGGGCATGCTCAGAAAATAGAAAACACAGGGAAAGTTAACCATTACATGACATCACTTCTGCAGTCGGCGGACAAAATTCTTGTGCTGTCCTTGTGCTGTCTTTGCACTTTTCAGCAGACACCGACATCCCGGGGAGAAAAGAGGAACATTTGTAAGCCGACCATCGGTACGTGTGTACGGGGCTTTAGGGGTCTAGTCTCTACACAATCATGTCCTCTGTTGCAGTGGAATCCTGCTGATCCAAACGCTAAGGGTGTATTAAAAAAAAAAAAAAGTGTAGAGCTATTTGTCCTGTGAAACTGCATGTACATTTATTCTGTGTGAATCGGGGCAAAATCATATTACATTTGGCTATTTTCTCTTCAGGTCAAATGTTATCCATTTATAATAATAAGGGTGACAATGCCTTGTGGTAAATGCTCATGTATTATAATCATTACTTTAATCTAGTAGGGATCATGTAGTATTTTCATAATTAACTATATTCTTATGAATAAATAACATTTAACCTGGAGAGAAAAGAGCATTATAAAATTTTGCATCCATTTGCACAAAACAAATGCACATGCAGTTTCACAGGATGGATTTTTTGTAAATATACCCTTTAACCACTTGCAGACCGCTCACATGGAGCGTACTGCGGCAAAGTGGTTTGTTATTGGCCAGCGACGTAGGTCTACGTCGCTGGACTCCTCCCCTTGTGGAGGCTCGCCCCTGCTGTATTCAGACACAGCGGGAGTCGGGCCAGGGGAGGAGAGGCGGTGATCCCCGACGCTCTTCCCTGATCGTCGGGGATCGAGTGAGGAGATCCGCCCGCTTGTGTAAACAAAGCGGGCAGATCTCCTATGTGACAGGCAGGGACAACTTACAGGATTCAGCATAGCTGAACCTGCGATCTGTGCCTGTGTCACACAGTCCCCTCCCCCCACACACGTCAGTAAGCACTAGGCATACATTAACCCCTTGATCACCAATAAAAGTTAACCCCTTCCCTGCCAGTGACTGTAGTAATATCACTGGTACCCCCAAAAGTGTCAAAAATGTCAGTTAGGGTCCGATCTGTCCGCCGCAATGTCGCAGTCCCGCAAAAAAATTGCAGATCGCCATCATTACTAGTTAAAAAAAAACAATAAAAATGACATAAATTTCCCGTAGTTAGTAGCTGCGATAACTTTTGCGCAAACCAATCAAAATATGCTTATTGCGATTTTTTTTACCAAACATATGTAGCAGAAAACAAATTGGCCTAAATATATGACAAAAATTTTATATATTGGATATTTTCTAACTGTCAAAGTGGAAAAATATTGATATTTTTTCTAAACTGTTGCGTTTTTTTTATTAATATCGCAAAAAATGAAAAGTGCAGAGGTGATCAAATACCACCAAAAGAAAGCTCTGTTTGTAGGAAAAAAAGGACATAAATTTCGTTTGGGTACGGCGTTGCATGACCGCGCAATTGTCAGTTAAAGTCGCACAGTGCCAAATCGCAAAAAGTGGCCTGGACGTAAAGCAGGAAAATCCTCCGGTCCTAAAGTGGTTAATATTGTAGTAATTCTTCCTCCTTCTTATATGCAGGCATGTGGTACAACTAGGGTGCTGGAATCACAGGAGTATGTTCATTTTTATAGAAATAGATTTGGAGTAACAACTACTTGTAGTACAGGTCTGATAAACAATAAATGTATTTCAAAAACTTCACAGCTCTGGGAAATAACTAAATGTTCTAAATATATTTTTGCACCATATATTTTTTTTTTATTTCCTTCAGGATTTCTTTATCCCCTGTGATTATAATTACCCTCCTGTACTGGCTACAATTAAAAGGCTGTTCTAGTCCTTTGGTTCAGATAAATCTGTTTTAATAAACAAGACTACCATTTTGCATACTGTATTCTTGCTTAAAATTACTTTTAGATTTTAGTTAATATTCGGGACATGAAAATTTAAATATTTTTACTTTGTTGTAATTTGCTGACCCACTGAATTTGAGCTGGCCTCCACTCATTCATCATTGAGTTCAACCATGCCTATCAAACAATTTCAATGATAATTTGTCACATGAGTGATTTTACAGCAACTATATTTTACAGCAGTCATTGTGTTTATTGTAATAATGTGTTTCAGTGATAGATAAATTAGAAATTAAGCTGAAGTGTGACTTTTTTGGGAATGGGTGACACAAAACATAGTCAGCATTAAAAACTTCATACCTACAGCTCACTGTTATTTTCACAGACAGAGAAGAGGAAGTTGAGTGTTCCCTGTACTGGTCAAAATTAACATATAAGAATTGTAGGGGTACCAGTTGTGGTAGAGCTGTCATGACCATAAAATGCTAAAAAGTTTCTAAGAAAGTATTATCTCAAGATGAAGGTCCTTTAACTAGTTTTTAATGCCTTTTATTTTAATCATACCATACCCATTGTCATATAATAAAAACTGTATGTAAGTACTTTCATTCCTACTTAAAAGAGAAGTATGGCTTTTTTTTTATCATACTTACCTATCTGTCCCCAGCTGGCTCTAAGACTGAAAAAACTGTCAGCCACTGGCTCTCAACTCTGCCCCCCCCCCCCCACATTCACTGGAGTGCTGGGCTGTGGAGGGGTTGGAAGTAGCTGGATCAGGCTCTCCGCGGCTTGCTGAGAGGCTAGGCTGGGTGCCGATCCAGGCATGTGATCATGTCCCGACTCTATTGTTGCCCCGATCCTGCCCCAGCCTGAACCAGATCTGCAATGTCCCGTTGTCTGCTGAAAATGGGTCACAGGAGTACAGAACGAACTGCACTCCTGTGATCCACAGGAGAAGTACAGCCAAACTAGATCTGGCTGTACTTTTCTTAAAATTACTATTAAGATACAGTTCAAACTTTTCACATCTATATTTCTAAATATTTTCAGGTTTAAATCTTCTGTGCCCACTGTAGTATTTAAAGCCTATTTTTAGGCTGCACTGAGGATCAATCTAGATCATAGATCCAAGATGCTGAAATAGTTCAGTGAGCCAGCAAAAGTATTATGTCCTACCTTGCTTCAAAGATGGGAGGTAGTAATATTTTAGTGTCTGATTTTGGTCTTTGCTTTACACTTGTTTCTTGTTCAGAGACAATAAGATTAAAATTGAGTACTCAAAATGTATCTAAATCCATCTTTTTATTTTGTGGCTAGAATGGTAGAGGGTTAGAATGTTTTTGCTGCTGTGAGCATCCCTTTTAGGGAGATTCACTCTCTCGGTTTATCCTGTAACCATTGTCACCGGGTTGGAAAGCGAGGGAAATTTTGAGTTGCCACCAGAACAGGAATTTAAGGGAAATTTCCCCTTCTTGTAGTTTTTCAGTTGGCTGCAGCTATCTGATGACATCACATACAAAGCAGGACCAGCAGTTATACATTGTATGGGAGGACAGAGAGGGCCCACTCTGTCTCAGAGAGTTGGACAGGCTAAGAGAGCCCTGGCTGCCAGGAAAGTGAGAAATATGGTACGTATTTATACACATTCCTTCCCCTCTTGCCAAATGAGCATTTACCCATACAGTGTAGGGGAGCCTTCATTACATGGATACATTTAACAGCAGCCTGGAGTTGGGTTTTATTTGTTTTTTCAACATTTACATAATTCCTGATTGTGTTACAGTATATTTCAGTTTTATTATGCCTAATTTGGTGGTTATTGCAGGATATTCCTGCTTACCATGGATCATGACTACTAGAGATGAACTGAAAATTCAGTCTAAACCTAGGTTCAGATGAACCTGAATTTTAGCCTGTTCAATGGGAGCTGTGCATCATATATAGAAGCAGTATTTTTAGCACTTCTATACATGACAGCTTCCCGCTGTTGCCGGTTCCTAAGGAATCCACGGGTGATGCCACTTTTCTTTAAAGAAAGGAGCAGGGTTATCAGTAACAGCACTGCCCAAATATTGTGATGGTCATTAGGGTTGCACCAATACCGATACCAGTATCAGTGCTGATACTAAGTATTTGTACGAGTACTGGTACTCGTGCAAATGCTCCGATACAAAAACGAAAAATGAATGCGCTCAAATCACACTGCAAAGAATGCATGCGATCTGAACAGGAAGGAAAACCACTTTCCCATCGCACACGTTCCTGGAAATGAGCTCCCAAAATACCGGGTGCTGCAGCGACCACCATCTGGATTCTGGAGCATGTAAATTTTCGCCGAAACACCAAGGATCTACAATTACATCCAACATTTTTTTTTAATGAAGAAAGATCAAATCACAGTGTGGTACAACATTTTGGAGCCACAGCAGGACCTCTTCGTCAGGCATGTGATGTCGTGTTTGAATAGGAATGTGGTGTGATTCCTGTCTGAATGATAATGGAGGGTGGGTCATGAAATGTACCCACCCTCCATATATGGGGCCGTGGCAAGACAGCGGTTAAAGCTGTTAAATAGAAAAAATTATTATTAATAAAATACTTACCTGTAATTGGACAATTCCCAAGCAAATGGGCCGGTTGGCACGAGTTACTGCCTATATAAAGGGAAAAAAGAACCGTTATATACAGTCAGTCAGTGGGGAGCACAGGAAGAAGTCATATTTCAGCTTTGCTTGCCTGTCATGGAGTCTTTACTTTACTGGAGCGGGCTAGCGGTGATGATGGCGAGGCCTGGATGTTTCTATGCCTCTGTCTTCCACCTGAAATTCCTGAGCAAGTGATTCAGCCTCTGGTAATTCCACCTCCATCTTCCTCTCTCCGTGGGTCGGATGACACGCTTCCTCTTCCGGGGGTTTCCTCAGTCTCCGCTGATGCAACTTCCTCGCGAGGTCTGAGTATACCTGCTGTGGATTCAATTGACCCCAATGACGACATCCGGTGTCGTCAAGTCCGCCCGGTGTCTATTGCCAGAAACACGAGAGGAGGAAGATAACGGAGGTTCTGCAAGAGGCCTAGAAGATACGAGCCGGTTCCTCCCTCGGCAACGAGCGCCGCTGGCAGGGCACATTCTAAAAAAAAGAGGTACCAATCGTGTTTTGTTTAATCTTATCATTGACAGTAATGCTGTAAATCTTTCACAGGGGGACACCTTTTCATCCACATTACTGTCTATGGTGTTACCAGACATCTCAGGGGCTTCAGTCGATCCTGCGCTTCAATCGACACCTCAGCCAGTTCCTGTTTTGGTACCAATGGTTCCTGCTACAGCTCTACGGGCCACAACTGCTTCTGCTGCCTCTGATGGCGCAGCTGCTGGAGGTGAGCTTGGTGACCACACTGTTTTTTGGAAATTTTGCACATTTATTGTCTGACTTCTGTTCTAAGTTATTGCCAGCTCATACTGTTTCTATTGATAATTTGGGTGTCCCTAATGCTTCTACTAATTTTCATTATTCACAAAACTCCGGAAGCTTCTATTTGGGGTACCGATTTACCTTCATTTTCTAGGCGCTGAACTTTAAATAATTTTGCTGTACCTGTTACTACTATACTATCTGTTTGTGATCCACAAGCTAATTCTGCAATTGTTTCTGAGACATGCTTCTGGGAGGTGCTATCTTGCGAGTTATCTCCCTTAGGATTTCATTTAGGTAATGCAATTAAAGATAAAATTTGGAGAGGCGATTTTATTGATTTGTTATCATTATTGCCCCAAAATAAGCCTCATAAACTTGATAATAGAGACAGTGACAGGTCTAGTGATGACAAATATAAATTTATCCCACATAATTTTAATAATTGGCTTCAAGCTTATTATATATTTACGAGTGTTTTGGGTGAGAAAAAGCCTTATTTGTGTAGTGGTCTTTTTCAGCACCTCGAAATCTTACTTGAGGCTTATAAAAATTTTCAGGGCTTGTCTTGGTTTTACTACGATGAGTCGTTTCGTCAAAAATTGTCTGTACATAAATCTTTAAAATGGGGAACTAAAGACGTTGGTCTCTGGTTGAATTTACTCTTACCTCAAAAGCAAATTTCTTTGCAGAAATTTGCTATTTCTGGTCAATTTTGCAAGGGGATTTGCTTTAGCTTTAATAAGGGGCAATGTAAACAGCCTAACAATTGTAAATTCAAACATGCTCCCATTGTGCGGATTCTCACCCCACTTTGAGATGTTTTAAGAGACTCGCTGCTATTAATTCTCAGCCTACCAGGGATCATCTTTTTCTTAAAAGCGGAAACTCAGGTGAAATTGGAAAAAATGCTGCAGTGGCTTCAAATTTACCCAGACCGCAATGATGCTATAGAAATATTCTTCGGTTTTAAGTTTGGTTTGCCGACTTTTGATTGCGAGGGTTGTGTGATCCCAACCAATTTGCCATTCATTTGGAATTTTCCTGATGTTGTTCATAAAAAAATTTTAAAAAACAATTTCTGCAGGTAGGGTCGCTGGCCCTTTTCACTCCCAACCTTTTTTAAATTTTAGAATTTCACCATTAGGTGTGGTTGCAAAAAAAGAACCTGGTGAATTTAGACTAATTTACCATTTATCGTACCCGAAAGGTCTCTTTGAATGATGAAATCGATCCTTCATTATGTTCGGTTTCTTACTCAACTTTTGAAGATTCTTTGCAGAAAATATGAAAGGTTGGTGATTCTGCGCTACTTGCCAAGACTGATATCAATTTTTCTTTGACAAATGCCTGCCTATGGGCTGTTCACTTTCCTGCAATTAATTTGAGCTTTTTTCAACTTTCTTGGAGTGGGTTGTTTCATATAGGACTAAATCTTCTAATCTTTTACATTATTTGGATGATTTTTTATTTATTTGGAAAGCAGATTCTTTGGATTGCCTATATCTTTTTATGGAATTCAGGATAATTTGTAGATCATTTGGGATTCCTTTGGCAGAGGAAAAGTCTGTTTTTCCTACGACTTGCCTGTAATTTTTGGGCATTCAAATTGACACAGTATCTATGGAGTTTCAGCTTCCTATAGATAAAATTATTAAAATGAATTTTTTATTGGATTTCATTTTATCAAAGAAGAAGGTGCAGTTGAGAACTATACAATTTTTGTTGGGTTTACTGAACTTTGCTTCTAGGGTGATGCCTATGGGACAAGTTTTTTTCAAAACTTCTCTATAGAGCTATTTCAGGTATTCCGTCTCCTTCTCATTTTATAAAATTTCGCACAATATTCGTGAGGACCTTATAGTATGGTTTAAAATTTTGGAGATTTTTAACGGATCCTCTTTATGGCAAGTCACCTTTTGTACTGCCTCTGTGCTTAGTTTGTACACTGATGCTTCTGGCGCCCATGGCTATGGAGCGATTTGGAATGGGCATTGGTCAGCCACTGCTTGGCATCCATCCTGGGTTTCTAAAGGGCTAACTGGTAACATAGTTTTGCTTGAATTGCTTCCGGTTTTAGTCGCCTTAGAGTTGTGGGGGTCTCAGTTTAGTGATAGAAGAATCCTTCTTCATTCAGATAATAAAGAGGTAAGGTTTGCTGTGAATTGTTTGTCTTCACGTTCGTTGCCAGTTATTGCATTATTGAGGCACTTGGTGCTTCAATGTTTATGCCATAACATCTGGCTTAAAGCATAGTTCGTTTCGGGATCCACTAATGTTATTGCTGACTCTTTATCTCGGTTTCAGATAAAGAAGTTCAGGAATCTGGTTCCGGGAAGCGGATCCTGTAGGCCTTTCTTGCCCTCCACACCTCTGGTTACTGATTTGATGCATGTTACAACTGCGATGAATCTACCATCTACTTGGCGTAGTTACCACACTGCATGGAATTTGTGGTGTTCTTTTTTGTCGCAATATGGACTGCCTCAATTTTCTTTCAATGAATGACTTATATTGGTTTTTCTGAGCAATTTAATGGGGTCAAATTTATCTTATTCTTATATTTTAAAAACTTTAGCTGGCATTTCCTTTTTTGCTTGTATGACCGGAGCCCTGTCCTGTTTGAGCTTTTTCTCCTTTAAGACAGCTATGAAAGGATATCCAAAAAATCATGCAGTGAAAGACAAGAGATTCGCTATATCGATTTCTCTTTTAAAAGATTTGTGTTCGGCTGCTGATTCTCTTTGTTTTTCAAATTATGAAGCCTTATTATTTAAATGTCCTTTTTGTTTTTGTTTTTTTGGGGCCTTTCGGATATCCGAATTGCTAGCTAGTAATTTTAAGGCCAATAATGGTTTGGCATTTAGTAGTGTTTATGTGTCTGATGATACTCCTAATATTTTTCTTGCTAAGAGCAAAACGGATCAATTGGGTTAAGGCAAATGGATTGGTCTCTTGCGTGGTAATGATCAATCTATCTGCGTTGTTTCCTTGGCCCTGAGAGATATTTATGTCTTTGGCCTATTATGGATGGCCAATTTTTTGTACATCAAGATGGAATTCCCTTGACGATTTTTCAATTAAATGCTGTACTAAAGAAGTGTTTGTCATGCATTTAGGTAAATCTGCCCATAATATCCCATTTGTTTAGAATTGGAGCTGCTACCACCTTAGCAAACATGGGTCTTTCTGAAGAGTCTATTAAGAACATTGGGAGATGGAATTCCAATTCCTATAAATTGTATGTTAGACCTAATACCTATATTTGATTTGTAGGTCAGAGGAAGGTGATATGGATTGTTGGACATTCCTATATTTTTTGGGCTTGTAGGAGAGCAGAAAAGAGGAACTACGGCCTGAATTTGGGATTCCATCCTTCAAATTTCAAAATATTTTGGTGTGGTATTAGAGGTATGACTTGGAACGATTTTTCTAATGTTTTTTATTCCTTGCTCAATAGGTGGCCAACTCCTGATGTTTTTTTTTTTTTCACCTTGGTGGTAAGGATGTAAATCTTTGTAAAAATTAGGATATTATTTTTACATATGAAAATCGGATTTAAAAGTGTTTAGTTCTTTTATTCCACATTATGTTTTTATTTTTTCGGAAATTGTCCCACGTTTGATTTGGCTTTCAGAGGATGCTAAGCATCTGGAGAAGAATTATATACATGTTAATAGAGCGATTTTGAAATTTATGCCATCTTTAAATGGCCTGTCTTTTCGGCACTGCAATTTGGAAGGAGGATTAAATGATTTGTATACTGTAGGTCTGATTTGGTTAATTTGGCCGATGTAGGAAATGACATTTTTAATTTGGACTTGCAGACCTGTATAGAATTGCCCGTGGCCTAGGTGGTGGTGCCATGCACTTAGGTTATGAGCATGGTTTGTAGGTGTGTCTTTAAATTGGTCGTAGTTTGAGCTACAGGTTTAATTGTTTAATGATTTTAGTCTCGGTATATATAAATATACTTTATTAGTTATTTAATTTAATAAAAGGCTGCGGCCTATTACACCCACAGGTCTCTTGTCCAAACTCTTTATTTATTTATATTGTAAATATCTAATGGTTTTTTTGAATAGCTGTTCTGACTACGGTACCATGATAATGGAGGGCGGGTCATGAAATGTACCCCCCCTCCATATATGGGGCCGTGGCAAGACAGCAGTGAAAGCTGTTAAATAAAAAAAAAATTATTATTAATAAAATACTTACCTGTAATTGGACAATTCCCAAGCAAACGGGCCAGTTGGCATGAGTTACTGCCTATATAAAGGGAAAAAAGAACCCTTATATACAGTCGGTCAGTGGGGAGCAGAGGAAGAAGTCACATCCCACCCTCCCACCCCCTTTATTTTCTTTTGTCGCATTTTTTTGTCTTGTTATTTTGTCCTTCTCTTGGTAGAAGGGGTGTGTCTTTAAATTGGTTGTAGTTTGGGCTGTATGGCTAAACTACAGGTTTAATTGTTTAATGGTTTTAGTCTTGGTATACACAATTAGGGATGATCGAACTTTTGAAAAGTTTGGTTTGACCAGAACACCCGAATTTGCCGAAAGTTCGGTTCGGTTTCTCCGAACCCCATTGAAATCAATGGGACCCGAACTTCGGGAATCAAAAAACATAATTTTGAAGCCCTAAAACCTAATAAATGCCACTAAAAAGTGCCTAGGGTTCTGGGACTATGAATCAGGCAAAAAAAAGTTCTTAAAAATTGTTGTTTTTGATAGAGAGACAATTATTGAAAAAAATTATTGAAAAAAAAAAAAAGAGATTTCTTTGGATTTAGTGTCTGGGGGGGGTCTAAAAAGTGTACCTGTGAAGTTTCCGATCTGTAGCATGTCCAGAACCAGAATTATTGTATGAATTATGCAGAGTAGTAAAGCCTTTTGCAGTGGACTTAACACTTACAACAAGAACAGCCGTTAAGTTGTCACTGAGGCTTTAAGTCCACTGCAAAAGGCTTTGCTACTCTGCGTCACACACATCTGCTTTATTTAGCGACAACTTTGGGTCGCATAGCAGAGTGCGTCTGCCAGAGGTGGTGGTGGTGACATTGTAAGGTGGTTCCTATAACTGACACCAATGACCCTGCATTAAAGGCACTGTGTATTGCTCTGGCACTACATAAACAAAGACTTTTGAAGGACTCTGTTCTTGCTTAGTTGGATGTTTTGGATTATTTATGCAATTTATGCACTTTATTTATTTGCACTTTATGAAAGTAGGGTAACACCATCCCTGCGCTACTGAAATTCTAAGAAAAATAATCTTTTTTTTGTGATGAATTTTAATTTATGTATAGTTGTCACTGGGGCTTTATTAACTGTGCGATGTGAAAATCACCTGCAAGACGCACACTGCTATGCGACCCAAAGTTGTCGCTAAATAAAGCAGATGTGTGTGACGCAGAGTAGCAAAGCCTTTTGCAGTGGACTTAACGCTTACAACAAGATTAGCCGTTAAGTTGTCACTGAGGCTTTGGCAACTCTGCGCAGTGAAATTCACCTGCAAAACGCACACTGCTATGCGACCCAAAGTTGTCGCTAAATACAGCAGATGTGTGTATCGCTGAAATGTATTTTGCACAATAGCTGACTAGCAAGCACGTATACCTGCTGTAGATATATCAGCAGTGCAACGTACTCACTAGACGGAACCCTGACACTTAAAAGTATCCCTACAAAACTAGATTATTGAATTTAACTATAGTACCCTAACTACACTGCATATCCCTTTCCTCACACTAAAAGAACTGCTCCATACAGCAGAAGATAATTTCTAACTGACACTGTCCCTATATATTTTTTTTTTTCTAACTCACACAGCACAATGGCTGTATTTCTAACTACACTGACAATCTTTCTGTAAGCTGACTGCTCTTCTGCTGATCTGGAGCTTTACAAGCATTCGGCTATGCAGCAACGTTGTTTAACACATCAGGAGAAACACAAATGCTTCCACTCTCTTCCAAAGCCTCTGTATTACAGTGCTAGAGGTTAGGCGGGGCTGTTATATACTGGGGGGCGTATTTACTCCTGATTGGCCTCTGGTCCCTGTAGTCACTCCAATCACGTTCCTAGCAGACTCCTGCCCCCTCATTGGCTTTTACTGACGTTTCTAGGCCAATCACAGGGTTTTAAAGCCCACTTTCTGTCCCATTGCATTTTGGGCAGTTCTGGTGACCAAATTCCAAACTTTTACCGCATAAAGTTCGTAATTCGGCCGCATTTGGAACACCCAATGTTCGTGTCAAACCGAAGGTCGACCCGAACCGTTCGATCATCCCTATATACAATATACTTTATTAATTATAAAGTTACATAGTTAGTGAGGTTGAAAAAAGACACCAGTCCATCCAGTTCAACCTATAATGTGTGTGTGTGTTTGCTGCTAACCATACATTGTATACCCCTGTATGCTGTGGTCTTTAAGGTGCCTATCTAATAGTTTTTTGAAACTATCAATGTTCCCTGCTGATACCACTGCTTGTGGAAGAGAATTCCACATCCTTACTGCTCTTACAGTGAAGAACCCCCTGCGTATTTTAAGGTTAAACTGCCTTTCCTCTAGTCTTAGTGAGTGGCCACGTGTCCTATTGTATTTCCTTTCTTTGAATAGGTTTTTCCATATGCTAGGTTTTGCTAGTACAATATTTGTACATTGCTATCATATCCCCCCTCAATCGTCTCTTCTCCAGAGAGAATAGGCTCAGTGCTTGTAGTCTTTCCTCATAGCTGATGTCCTCCATTCCCCTAATTATTTTTGTTGCCCTTCTCTGGACTTTCTCCAGTTCCAGCACATCCTTCCTGAGGACCGGTGCCCAGAACTGGACAGCGTACTCCAGATGTGGCCGGACCAGAGTCTTGTAGAGTGGTAGAATAATCTCTTTATTTCTGGAGTGAATCCCCTTTTTTATACATCCCAGTATGTTGGCTTTGCTTGCAGCGGCTTGGCATTGCATGCCACTGCCAAGCCTGTTGTCTACCAGTACCCCCAGGTCCTTTTCCATCCTAGACTCACCCAGAGGTTCCCCCCCTAGTGAGTAGCTTGCTTTCTGTTTCTGGCACCCAGGTGCATTACTTTACATTTTTCAACATTAAACCTCATCTGCCATGTAGTTGCCCACCCCATTATTTTGTTCAGGTCCGCTTGTAAGGTTTCCACATCCTGCCCAGAAGATATTGGCATGCTTAGTTTAGTATCATCCGCAAATACTGACATTTTACTCGATATTCCCTCCTCTAGATCATTTATGAATAAATTAAACAGGATTGGCCCCAGGACAGAACCCTGGGGGACCCCACTTTCCACACTCGCCCAATCTGAGTACTCCCCATTAATCACCACCCTTTGCAACCTCCCCTGGAGTCAGTTCTCTATGCAGGTACTCACCTTATGGTCCATACCTACCTTCCTTAGTTTGAACAGTAAGCGTTTGTGGGGAACGGTGTCAAAGGCCTTTGCAAAGTCCAGGTACACCACATCCACAGGCTTACCTTTATCTAGGTGGCAGTTCACTTCATCATAGAAGGTTAATAGATTGGTTTGGCAAGAATGATTTTTCATGAATCCATGCTGATTACTACTAATAATACCATTTTCATTACTAAAGTCTTGTATGTGGTCCCTTAACATCCCCTCCAAAATCTTGCAGACTACTGATGTTAGGCTGACCGGCCTATACAGTAGTTACCCGGGATATATCTCGGCCCCTTTTTAAATATTGGTACCACGTTGGCTTTTTTCCAATCAGCTGGCACCATACCCGTCTGTAAACTATCCTTAAAGATCAAGAATAATGGTCTGGCAATCACCTGGCTGAGCTCTTTAAGAACCATCGGGTGCAAGCCATCTGGTCCCGGTGATTTATTTATGTTAAGTTTTTCTAGTTTCGTTCTAAGTCTATCTTCTGTTAGCCATGGCGGTATTTCCTGAGGTGTGTTGTTTAGTTTGGCCTTACAAGCTGGGTTAGTGTAGCCCCCTGATTCTTTTGTGAAGACTGAAGAGAAGAAATTATTTAACACTACCGCCTTTTCCCTGTCCTCTGTGGCCAAAACTCCCTTATCGTCTTTTATGGGGCCAATGTGTTCTGGGCTCGCTTTCTTACTGTTTATATACTTAAAGAATTTCTTGGGGTTCTTTTTACTCTCTTCCGCTATATGTCTCTTGTGTTCTATTTTAGCCGCCCTGATTTTGTCTTTACATTTCTTATTACACTCTTTGTAATGCTTGAATGCTGCCAATGACCCCTCAGCCTTGTATTTTTTGAAGGCCTTTCCTTTAGCATTAATATGCATTTTTATGTTGGAGTTTAGTCACCCAGGGTTTAGTTTTGCTCTTTCAAATTTATTTCCCTTTGGAATATACTAGTCAATCCCTTTGTTAAGTATGTTTTTGAAGCACTCCCATTTTCCTCCGTGTTCTTTGTTCCAAGGGTTCTATCCCATTTGATATTTTCTAGCAGAGAGCGCAGTTTTGGGAAATTGGCTGTTTTGAAATTCAGTGTCCTTATATTACCCTTGTGTTTACTATTACTATAATTAATACTGAAACAAATTGACCTATGGTCACTGTTTCCTAAGTTGTCCCGTATTTCTATATCCGTGAGCAGGTCTGTATTGTTGGTAATCAGTAGGTCAAGTACCGGGGGGGGGCGTGGCTGCCGTTGCGGAAGATGGACGCTTAGTGTGCTAGCTCCGCAAGCCACCCGAGACACACGCTGCAACAAGGGCTTTTCGAGCTCTCACAAACACCTCCACGGGACGGTAAACCTCCGCTGAAGCTGCTGGGATGACCCGCCGCAAGAAAGACATGGCGCAATCCTCCAACTTAGCGGGATACTTTATCTCGCAGGCGCCCGGTCTCCAACAAAATAGCGCCGGAAGCTCGGGACGCACACAGAGCGCCAAACAAGGAGAAGGCCTGCTTCCCAAACTCTCCCCGATCCCGCCGCCTCTCCCGCAGCGACAGAGGGTCGGGAATCCTGACAGCGGACAGTCGTCGGGTTCCCCATCGCCACCGTCGCCATTCTCCCGGAGCCCAGCTAAAACCAGGCAGAGAATGAACTCCCCGCCGCCTGACTTCCACGGAGCCTCAGGTATGGACCTCTCCCAGCACTCCCTCGCACCACCAGCACACCAGCCCTCCACGAGAGATCCCCTAACTGGTCACTCCTCGGGGGGTAATCCCATTTCTGAAGCCACAATGAGGGACATGCCGTATTCCCTGTGGACATCGATGCAGGCAGACATGCAGCTGCAGACTAAGCAAATCACTGCAGAAATTACAGCTCTAGGGTCCCGCATTGATCATGTTGAGCACTCTGTCCAGAACCATGCTGAAACTATCAATTCAGTAATTGACAAGCTAAACTCACACACTGAGGAAATAGCACGTCTGCAAAACAAGGTGGCAGATCTGGAGGACCGCTCCAGACGTAACAATATAAAACTGCAGGGAATCTCTGAGGCGATCACTCCCGACCACCTGCTACAACATGCCACCTCACTCTTCAAACTGCTAGTTCCTTCCCTGTCGGAAGCGGATCTGCTTATCGACAGAATCCACAGGCTGCCCAAGCCTGCCTTTCTGGACTCAAATGTGCCAAGGGACGTCTTGCTTAGGGTCCACTTTTACACGGTGAAAGACAACATTATGTTGGCGTCCAGGCAGCGGGGTGTGCTTCCAGGTCCCTATAACGATGTACAACTGTTGCCTGACCTTTCCAGACACACGCTACAAGCCAGGCGCAACTTGTCCACTATAACAAAGGCTTTGCGAAATCATTAAATTCAGCACAAATGGAGATATCCGGCGACACTTATAGTGACCCATGGAGGCTCCACTACCACGATAAGGTCCCTGGATGAAGGCCTGACAATGCTTCGGAGATGGAACATCCTCCCACCAGATCCTGTAGCTGCGTCAGATCACTCACCTCTGACACCATTAGAAGCTGAATGGCACGTAGCCTCTCGCAAAAGGTCCTCCAGACCCTCATCAACCCAACCCAGCCCTAGCCGCACCTGATTTTACGACCAGTGTCTCAGGCCTTGGAAGATGATTCTCCCTATGGCCCTTCTCTGTTCCTGTTGTGAGTTTTCTCGCTCTCGGGCTGCTGAGACGGCCCTTTTTTTTAGGCTTTGTCCTTCTTTTCTTTTTTTTTTGGTCCGTTTATTTTTTCTTTTTGTTCTTTTCTCAACGTACCACGCCATGCCCAAATGTCCACCACGGGTGATGCCTTCTCTATCATGGCCCTATCACCAGTGCAATGACCATCAAGCTAGTGACAATTAATGCCAATGGACTGAACCACCCTGCCAAGAGACATTCGCTTTGGAAGGAAGCCACCTCTCGACAAGCTGATGTGTTGGCGGTTCAAGAAACTCATTTTGACATTAACGCAACACCTCACTGTGGTCATAAGGCATACCCGCAAGTTATCCTGGCGTCCAGTACGGAAAAAAAGAGGGGTGCCATGCTCGCTTTCAGGGACTCCTTGGCGCTGCGGATACACAAAACAGTCTTGGACCCCAACGGCAGGTACATCATAGTGACCTGTGATCTCAACGAACTGACGGTGACCCTAGTAACAGTGTATGCTCCAAATACCCACCAGATCCGATTCCTCCGCAGGGTCTTCAAGCAAGTATCTGGAATGCTATATGGTCATTTACTTATATGTGGGGATTTTAACGCTGTTGTCGACCCCGGGCTGGACTCTTCGGCGTCCCCCCGGAGCCGACAGCAGTCCTTGGGAAATGTTTTGCACTAGGAAAAAATGTATGATGTGTGGAGGTGCCAACATTCTTTCTTTTCTGCTAGACACAATTCCTATTCTCGTTTAGACATGTTTTTTGTAGACTTGTTCTTGCTGGATAGGGCTTCCTCCTCTGTGGTCGGTGACATCCTATGGTCGGACCATGCCGCGGTGGAATTGACCATAGAGGAGGCAGCGAAATGTACCAAATCCTACATTTGGAGATGTGACCTACGCATGCTACAAGACGAGAAGTGCAAAGCTCATGTCATAAGCAATTGCAGGAATTAAGTAGCGTTAATGACTCCTCTGTCTCCAACCCGTGGGTGCTGTGGAGTGCACAAAAAGCCTACCTGAGGGGGGTGTGCATTCAGCAGCAGGCGCGGCTTCTGAGACAGAGGAAGGATAAGATCTCTCAGCTAACGCATCAGATCCATACCTTGGATGCTGATAACAAACTTAATCCCACTACATCCAGATCCCAATCTATAGTGCAACTGCGGCAAGAGCTGCGTTTCTTGCTTTTGGAAATCTCCAACAGACACCTCCACTACCTAAAACAAAAACACTACTGCCAAGCTAATAAAGCTGGTAAATTCTTAGCTTCCCAGGTCAAACGTAAACAAGCCAAAGCCAGGATCCCCTACCTAGTTCACGCCAGATCTGCCTCAAAAATAACTCACCCGCAAGCTATAGCGGACGAATTCGCTGACTTCTATAGCTCCCTATATAACCTGAAAGACAATCCCTCGGAAATACAACTGTCGGCAGAAAATATCAACCGCTTTCTTCATAAAGTATCTCTTCCTTCGTTGTCCCCCTCTCAGCTACAAACTCTTAATTCTCCAATTACGGCTTCTGAAGTCCTGTCCAGAATAGCATCCCTGCCGAAGAGCAAATCACCTGGTCCTGATGGCTTCTCCAATGAGTTTTACCAATTGTTTGCCCCCTACTTGAGTTCCACTATGACAGCGGTATATAACAAGGCTATGGTAGTAGCCTCTCTACCCCCAGACATTTTAACCACTTTAGCCCCAGCCCTATTTCGGACACTTTTTGTTCACAAGTTAAAACCAGTATTTTTTCCTAGAAAACTACTTAGAACCCCCAAACATTATATATATTTTTTTAGCAAAGACTCTGGAGAATAAAATGTCGGTCATTGCAAAATTTTTTGTCACGCGGTATTTGCGCAGCGGTCTTTAAAACGCCATTTTTTTGGAAAAAATTTGAAAAATCACATTTCACTGCATTTAAAAAATACTAAACAGTAAAGTTAGCCCATTTTTTTTGTATATTGTGAAAGATGATGTCACGCCGAGTAAATAGATACCAAACATGTTACGGTTTAAAATTGCGCCCCCCCGTGGGATGGCGACAAACTACGGTCAATAGAGATCTCAATCTGCGACGCTTTAAATTTATTTAACGGTTACCAGTTTAGAGTTAGAGTGTAGCTCTTTTTTTTTAATTATTGCCCACGCTCTGGCGATCGCGGCGATACCTCACATGTGTGGTTTGAACAGCGATTTCATTTGCGGCTCGACTTGCGTATACGTTTTTTTTTGTGCGCGAGCTAACGGTGACGGGGACGGCTAAATTTTTTTTTTTTTCCTATTTATTTTTTCTTTTTTTTAAAACTTTATTACAGGTTTTTAAAAAAAAAAAAATCTGATCACTTTTATTGCTGTCACAAGCAATGTAAACATCCCTGGTGACAGCAATATGTCGTGACAGGTACTCTTTATGGAGGGATCGAGGGTCTAAAAGACCCTAGACCCCTCCACTACACTTCCCTGTATGCAAAACGCCGAAAACGGCATTTTTGCATACAGCCGTTTTTCAAATCTGCCGCCTTTTGCAGCACAGTAACCCGGACGTGACGTCATGGACGCCGCCTCCGGGTTACGTCATCGGAGACCCGATCGATGCCGTTTCCGGCATTCATCGGGACTCCATCCAGCCGGCGGACGTGCCGGCTGGGTGCTCGGGGCTCCCGGTGGGACGGTAGCCCCGAGCAAAGCCGCGGAAGGCGGCGGGAGGGGGGGGACGTCCCCTCCCGCCCCCCCGGGTAACGATCGAGCGGCTCCCGAGCCGCATCGATCGTTACCGACGGAAAGCCGACCGTCGACTTCAAACAACGGTACCGGGATGATGCCTCTAGCTAGAGGCATCATCCCGGTATAACCCCGCAAAGTCTGATCACGTAGAGGTTACGTGACTGGTAGTAAAGTGGTTAAGTGCACACATTGTCACACTACCCAAACCCGGCAAGGACCCCACTATACCAGCCAACTTCCGCCCCATTTCCCTCCTCAATTCGGACGCAAAGATCTATGCACGTATTCTGTCCAAGCGTATTCAAACATTACTCCCCACACTCATACACAGGGACCAAATGGGGTTCACTCCGGGCAGGCAGACGTCCGATGCCACCAGGTGACTTTTAGGAATAATGCATCAAGCGCAATCTTCCAAAACCCCATCTGTATTGCTTACTCTAGACGCTAAGAAAGCGTTTGATAGGGTTCATTGGGGCTATATGGAAGCTACCTTGCAAAAGTTTGGGTTCTCAGGTCCCATTCTGTCCGCCATTATGGCTCTCTATTCGTATCCTACGGCACAAGTCTATACATCCGGCATACTGTCCAAACCATTCAAAATCACAAATGGCACACGTCAGGGCTGCCCTCTATCCCCAACGATATTTAATTTGGTTATCGAGCCGCTAGCAGAAACAATTAGATTATACTCTCTTATCACGGGGTTCAGGTTGCCGTCCTACCACCACAAAATTAATTTATTTGCTGACGATGTAATTATGATGCTCACTCACCCAGAACAATCACTCCCGGCAGCATATGCCACGTTACAAGACAACAGCAGGGTATCTTTTTACAAACTTAACACGTCTAAATCTACAGTCCTTAACATGGGGGTCCCTCTCCGAACTCAGTCCAAACTCCAAGCGTCGGTCCCGATACCCTGGTCCTCTGGGAACATTCACTACTTAGGCATAGATCTGCCAGATGATCCCCTCAAATTACTCTCCATTAACGTTAGCAGACTGATGGCCAAAATCACAGCAACCATCTCTACGATGCGTAAACCCCTATTTTTCCTGGAGCGGTAGGGTTGCGGCCTATAAGATGTTCATATTACCCCAGATTCTATATCTATTTAGGGCACTTCCCATCCCTTTCCCGGTGATCCACATCAACAAATTTTCCAAGCAAATGTCCTCATACATTTGGGCAGGGAAAAGACCGCGTTGTGCCTTTTCGATTTTGACCAAGAAAAAGCAATTTGGGGGTGCAGCGGTCCCTGACCTCCACTCCTACTATAAAGCTTTTATTCTCGCTCAACTGAGACAATGGCTCAAAACCAAAGAAGAGCCCATGTGGGTGGCTCTGGAAAGGGATGTGGCACCGACAAGGGACCTGAGTACTCTGCTTTGGAGCGACAAATGGATGGAATGGAACCTTGCGGACCTTCCTCCCACTATGCAGACGACAATGAGAGTGTGGCGTACAACCCCACACTTTTCCTGTGTGAGAGATGTCACTGACACCTCCCAGCTACCCTTATCCGTGCTCCACCCCTACCTGCCAGATTTACCTGTCCGCCTACTAGCTAAGTGGCAGATAACACACATTGACTCCTTTTATGACGCCAATACTCCCATCTCTCTGGCTAACATGATCGCCAAATACAATATTCCATACCACTTACATTTGCATGTCATGCGCATATCCCACTTCCTAAGTAGGTCAAGTACCGCATTGTTTCTTGTTGGTGCATTCACCATCTGACCCATGAAATTGTCCTGCAAAACATTTAGGAACTGCCGAGCCTTGGGTGAATGCGCGGTTCCTTCTGCCCAGTCTATATCTGGATAATTAAATTCCCCCATTATAATGACATTTTCCCATCCTTGCTGCCAATCCTATCTGTAAAAGGAGGTCTGCCTCCCCCTCCTCCCTCAGGTTGGGGGGCCTATAGCATATGCCCAATATTACCTTCCCCACAGTGCCTTCCCTTTGAAGTTCTACCCATAGGGATTCTGCCTCGTCCATAGCTCCATTATTAATATCATCCCTCATATTTACCTGTATACTGTTCTTAATGTGTTAATTTAATAAAAGGCTGTGGCCTATTATACCCACAGGTCTCTTGTCCAATCTCTTTATTTAATTATATTGTAAATATCTAATGTTTTATTTGAACAGCTGTTCTGACTACGGTACCATTGCATGCGGTTTTCCCCACCTATCCTGTTTGAACCCAGGCTTGTCATAGTGACTTCAGCCTGGGTTCACACAGAATCAGTGCAGGAAACTGCATGCAATTCAGACAGGTATCGCATTCCTGTTCAAATCGCATGCTATTCTTTTCAGTGAGATTTGAGCTCATTCATTTTGTATGGGCTCAAATCGCACCACAAAGGTATCATTGCTTGGTATCAGCAAGTACTTGACCAAAATTAACAGTACTCGTATTCCCTAGGATAAAAAACCCTATCGGTGCAACCCTAAAGGTCATATTTGGTCAATGTCAGACTCCCACACCCACTGGGAAAGGGTTGTGGGAAGAAACCCCTGTGGTGTTGAGTGGGAACCTGTAATCCAGCACTGGAGTCAAGTTTGACCCAAACGTGTCTTGTTGTCACCCAACATTGTAATGTAATTATGTTGTTGCAGACTTCTGGGGCCCCATCACTGGACAGCAAAATGACCAAGGAGGAGATAAGAGCACCCAAGAAAACTATGCTTCTTTCCAGTTCAGAATATAAAAAGCTTAGGACCCAGTGTATCATGTGATCACAGACTTTGTAAGTAAAATTAACTTTTACCTTACTTTTTAAAAAATATTCCAAGCATTAAGTTAGAGGCAGAGGGGGGTAAGGTGCAGGGTATGAGTGTGGCTGGAGAACAGCTTGTTATTTTGAATACATTTGTCCACCATTTGCAAATATGTTTGACATTTTGTCAGATTAACAAATTCAGCCCTGGACGGTTTACCCCCCTTCATGACCAGGCCATTGTTTGTGATACGACACTGTGTTACTTTGACGCTGTACCCAAATAAAATTCATGTCCTTTTTTCCACAAATAGAGTTTTCTTTTGGTGGTATTTGATCACCTCTGCAGTTTTAGAAAAAAAAACAAAACAATATTTTTTACTTTTTGCTATAAAACATATCCAAAAATAAAATGTAAAAAAATCTAATTTCTTCATCAATTTAGGTCAACACGTATTCTGCTACATATTTCTGGTAAAAAAAAAAATCACAATAAGCGTATATTGATTGGTTTGCGCAAAAGTTATTGCGTCTAGAAACAATGATATATTTTTATGGCATTTTTTTTATTTTTTACTAGTAATGGCAGGGATCGGCGATTTTTAGCGGGAGTGCGACATTGCGGTGGACAAATCAGATGCCTAACTGACACTTTTGACACTTTTTTTGGGAACCAGTGACATTATTACAGTAATCAGTAAATATGCACTGTTACTGTACTAATGACACTGGCAGGGAAGAGGTTAACACCAGGGATGATCAAAGGGTTAAGTGTGTCCCTAGGGGATGCTTTCTAACTGTATGGGGGGTGGACTCACTGGATGAACACAGAGATCCCTGTTCCTGCTTAGCAGGAACACAAGATCACTGTGTTACTCCCTGACAGAACGGTGGTCTGCGGTTTATATTCTCAAACTTCCGTTCTACCTCTCTGGGGAGCGATCGCAGGTAGCCAGCAGTCATTGCGTTCCCCAGACCCGCTGATTGGCTCCCCCTGTGGCCAATCAGTGTGCATGCTTACCTCTGGCGGCACACGGATGCCATCTAGTGGCTACTGCACAAAATGATGTACAGGTATGGGATTTTGCACAAAATAGCCGACCTGCCACAGTATATGTATGTTAGGCAGTCGGCAAGTGGTTAAAAATACCTGTTCTGTATGTTTTAAAATCTAATATAAAACCTTACATAAATTCTTTCCTAGTGTCCATGTTATTAAAATCCCAGGAAGAAAAGCAATTATTTTTCGCTAAGGGGATTGGTACCGGGTGGAAACTCAAATATTTGGTATTATTCTTGCTAAGAAAAAGTGTTATGTTCTTGTGCCCTTGGTCATGAATCTGGATTGTGATTTAAACTGGTGAGCATGTCAAAAATATTTAGTTTATATGCCATCTGTCATAAACAATAAGGATAATGTTTTGAATTTAGTACATCTGTCTTTCTGTAAACATTATTTGTAGTAAAACCATGAAAACGATTTTAGCAGGTGTGTTTAGAAACCTTGCCAAAGGACTTTCATCTAATTAGAATTCAAAGAAGTTTTTTCTTTGTATAATTTTTTTTCTGGCGGAGATGTGAAAACTCTACAAACTACGAGGCTGCACTTTCATATAATACATTAGGAATGTTTCAAAAGCAGAGAGTCATAAAATTGGAGATATTATCTGATTTTTTTGATCAAACATTATATCTGAACATAGTTTGTGAAGAAAAAGCTTTAGAACTTTGTCATTTTCTCATTCTTAAAGGCACTGTATACTTTCAAAGGTTTTTGTTGTTTTAATTAGGTATCAATGTAGTTATAATTCCTGTGTTAGTTTGCTTTTAGTGTTGAGCGAACACGGACTGTATTATTCGTGTTCGTACCGAATAATTGGATTTTTTGTACCCGAACACGGACACGGACACTTTACTGTATGTTCGGGTAAAAATCCGTGTTCGGTCGTTTTATTTCCGGGTTTTGCATGCTTTGGCGCTCTTTTCATGGCGGGCTTTCAACAGCCAATCAACAATCGTTTAACTGGTGTGCCTTAAGCCATCCCAGCCATGCCTGCAAATGTCTTAGTAGCTGTGATTGGCCGTCTGAAGCATGTGACCAAGTCTTTATAAGTTCGAGGCAGCCGCAGCGGCGTCATTATGCTGCTTATATCAGGGACAGAGCACACATCAACGTGCTGGCTGCTGATTAGGGAAAGATAGGCAGGAAAAAACCATTTGTGTCCGGATAGAATTGAGGGACAGGTCGGAGTGTTTAGGTAGGGCGAGTTGTAGGCATTTTAGGGATAGAGTCTGCTGAATTATAGGGTCAGTGTCTTCTACAAACTACAATCGATATTGCTGTGTGGGGGGTGGGGTGAATCTGCACTCAATCCTGATCTACGATCTCTTCTCAATCCTGTTAGGGACAGAGTCTGCTGAATTTTAGGGAAACTGTGTTCTACAAACTACAATCGATATTGCTGTGTGGTGTGGGATTGGAGATAGGCAGGTGTCAGTGATCCACATCCATTTTTCTGTGTGTGAGCTGCAGTGAACACAATCTTTTTGGGCTGCAGTGAACACAATCTTTTTGGGCTGCAGTGAACACAATCTTTTTGGGCTGCAGTGAACACAATCTTTTTGGGCTGCAGTGAACACAATCTTTTTGGGCTGCAGTGAACACAATCTTTTTGGGGTGCAGTGAACAAAATCTTTTTGGGGTGCAGTGAACACAATCCTTTTTGGTGTGCAGTGAACACAATCTTTGTGGGGTGCAGTGAACAAAATCCTTTGTGGGGTGCAGTGAACACAATCTTTTTGGGGTGCAGTGAACAAAATCCTTTTTGGGGTGCAGTGAACAACATCCTTTTTGGGGTGCAGTGAACACAATCTTTTTGGGGTGCAGTGAACAAAATCCTTTGTGGGGTGCAGTGAACACAATCTTTTTGGGGTGCAGTGAACACAATCTTTTTGGGGTGGAGTGAACAACATCCTTTTTGGGGTGCAGTGAACAAAATCCTTTTTGGGGTGCAGTGAACAAAATCATTTTTGGGGTGCAGTGAACACAATCTTTTTGGGGTGCAGTGAACACAATCTTTGTGGGGTGCAGTGAACACAATCTTTTTGGGGTGGAGTGAACAACATCCTTTTTGGGGTGCAGTGAACAACATCCTTTTTGGGGTGCAGTGAACACAATCTTTTTGGGGTGCAGTGAACACAATCTTTGTGGGGTACAGTGAACAGAATCTTTGTGGGGTGCAGTGAACACAATCTTTGGGGGGTACAGTGAACACAATCTTTTTGGGGTGCAGTGAACACAATCTTTGTGGGGTGCAGTGAACACAATCTTTTTGGGGTGGAGTGAACAAAATCATTTTTGGGGTGCAGTGAACAACATCCTTTTTGGGGTGCAGTGATCAAAATCCTTTTTGGGGTGCAGTGAACACAATCTTTTTGGGGTGCAGTGAACAAAATCCTTTGTGGGGTGCAGTGAACAGAATCTTTGTGGGGTGCAGTGAACACAATCTTTGGGGGGGGTACAGTGAACACAATCTTTTTGGGGTGCAGTGAACACAATCTTTGTGGGGTACAGTGAACAGAATCTTTGTGGGGTGCAGTGAACACAATCTTTGGGGGGTACAGTGAACACAATCTTTTTGGGGTGCAGTGAACACAATCTTTGGGGGGTACAGTGAACACAATCTTTTTGGGGTGCAGTGAACACAATCTTTGTGGGGTGCAGTGAACACAATCTTTGGGGGGGTACAGTGAACACAATCTTTTTGGGGTGCAGTGAACAACATCCTTTTAGGGTGCAGTGAACACAATCTTTGTGGGGTGCAGTGAACAACATCCTTTTAGGGTGCAGTGAACACAATCTTTGTGGGGTACAGTGAACAGAATCTTTGTGGGGTGCAGTGAACACAATCTTTGGGGGGTACAGTGAACACAATCTTTGTGAGGTGCAGTGAACACAATCTTTGTGGGGTGCAGTGAACACAATCATTGTGGGGTGCAGTGAACTCAATCTTTGTGGGGTACAGTGAACACAATCTCATACTTCTGAAGATTTGAGGGTGCTGCCTGTTCCATACTCCCCCTACTCCTCATCTAGCCTTTTAGGGGTACAAACAATAGTAATTGGGGCCTAGTGTGGTTGTGTACGTGTGATATACATACACTTTTTTTGGATCATATTTTCTATTCCGCTATTTAATCAAAAACCTTTGGGGATCAGTTAAATTGGGGGATAGTCTGTGTTGGTACGTGTGAGAGAGATCCACCTTTCCAAGTTGTTGGGGTTCATCTCATACTTCTGAAGGTTTGAGGGTGCTGCCTGTTCCATACTCCCCCTACTCCTAGCCTTTTAGGGGTACAAACAATAGTAATTGGGGCCTAGTGTGGTTGTGTACGTGTGATATACATACACTTTTTTTGGATCATATTTTCTATTCCGCTATTTAATCAAAAACCTTTGGGGATCAGTTAAATTGGGGGATAGTCTGTGTTGGTACGTGTGAGAGAGATCCACCTTTCCAAGTTGTTGGGGTTCATCTCATACTTCTGAAGGTTTGAGGGTGCTGCCTGTTCCATACCCCCCCTACTCCTCATCTAGCCTTTTAGGGGTACAAACAATAGTAATTGGGGCCTAGTGTGGTTGTGTACGTGTGATATACATACACTTTTTTTGGATCATATTTTCTATTCCGCTATTTAATCAAAAACCTTTGGGGATCAGTTAAATTGGGGGATAGTCTGTGTTGGTACGTGTGAGAGAGATCCACCTTTCCAAGTTGTTGGGGTTCATCTCATACTTCTGAAGGTTTGAGGGTGCTGCCTGTTCCATACCCCCCCTACTCCTCATCTAGCCTTTTAGGGGTACAAACAATAGTAATTGGGGCCTAGTGTGGTTGTGTACGTGTGATATACATACACTTTTTTTGGATCATATTTTCTATTCCGCTATTTAATCAAAAACCTTTGGGGATCAGTTAAATTGGGGGATAGTCTGTGTTGGTACGTGTGAGAGAGATCCACCTTTCCAAGTTGTTGGGGTTCATCTCATACTTCTGAAGGTTTGAGGGTGCTGCCTGTTCCATACCCCCCCTACTCCTCATCTAGCCTTTTAGGGGTACAAACAATAGTAATTGGGGCCTAGTGTGGTTGTGTACGTGTGATATACATACACTTTTTTTGGATCATATTTTCTATTCCGCTATTTAATCAAAAACCTTTGGGGATCAGTTAAATTGGGGGATAGTCTGTGTTGGTACGTGTGAGAGAGATCCACCTTTCCAAGTTGTTGGGGTTCATCTCATACTTCTGAAGGTTTGAGGGTGCTGCCTGTTCCATACCCCCCCTACTCCTCATCTAGCCTTTTAGGGGTACAAACAATAGTAATTGGGGCCTAGTGTGGTTGTGTACGTGTGATATACATACACTTTTTTTGGATCATATTTTCTATTCCGCTATTTAATCAAAAACCTTTGGGGATCAGTTAAATTGAGGGATAGTCTGTGTTGGTACGTGTGAGAGAGATCCACCTTTCCAAGTTGTTGGGGTTCATCTCATACTTCTGAAGGTTTGAGGGTGCTGCCTGTTCCATACTCCCCCTACTCCTAGCCTTTTAGGGGTACAAACAATAGTAATTGGGGCCTAGTGTGGTTGTGTACGTGTGATATACATACACTTTTTTTGGATCATATTTTCTATTCCGCTATTTAATCAAAAACCTTTGGGGATCAGTTAAATTGGGGGATAGTCTGTGTTGGTACGTGTGAGAGAGATCCACCTTTCCAAGTTGTTGGGGTTCATCTCATACTTCTGAAGGTTTGAGGGTGCTGCCTGTTCCATACCCCCCCTACTCCTCATCTAGCCTTTTAGGGGTACAAACAATAGTAATTGGGGCCTAGTGTGGTTGTGTACGTGTGATATACATACACTTTTTTTGGATAATATTTTCTATTCCGCTATTTAATCAAAAACCTTTGGGGATCAGTTAAATTGGGGGATAGTCTGTGTTGGTACGTGTGAGAGAGATCCACCTTTCCAAGTTGTTGGGGTTCATCTCATACTTCTGAAGGTTTGAGGGTGCTGCCTGTTCCATACCCCCCCTACTCCTCATCTAGCCTTTTAGGGGTACAAACAATAGTAATTGGGGCCTAGTGTGGTTGTGTACGTGTGATATACATACACTTTTTTTGGATCATATTTTCTATTCCGCTATTTAATCAAAAACCTTTGGGGATCAGTTAAATTGGGGGATAGTCTGTGTTGGTACGTGTGAGAGAGATCCACCTTTCCAAGTTTTTGGGGTTCATCTCATACTTCTGAAGATTTGAGGGTGCTGCCTGTTCCATACCCCCCCTACTCCTCATCTAGCCTTTTAGGGGTACAAACAATAGTAATTGGGGCCTAGTGTGGTTGTGTACGTGTGATATACATACACTTTTTTTGGATCATATTTTCTATTCCGCTATTTAATCAAAAACCTTTGGGGATCAGTTAAATTGGGGGATAGTCTGTGTTGGTACGTGTGAGAGAGATCCACCTTTCCAAGTTGTTGGGGTTCATCTCATACTTCTGAAGGTTTGAGGGTGCTGCCTGTTCCATACTCCCCCTACTCCTAGCCTTTTAGGGGTACAAACAATAGTAATTGGGGCCTAGTGTGGTTGTGTACGTGTGATATACATACACTTTTTTTGGATCATATTTTCTATTCCGCTATTTAATCAAAAACCTTTGGGGATCAGTTAAATTGGGGGATAGTCTGTGTTGGTACGTGTGAGAGAGATCCACCTTTCCAAGTTTTTGGGGTTCATCTCATACTTCTGAAGATTTGAGGGTGCTGCCTGTTCCATACCCCCCCCTACTCCTCATCTAGCCTTTTAGGGGTACAAACAATAGTAATTGGGGCCTAGTGTGGTTGTGTACGTGTGATATACATACACTTTTTTTGGATCATATTTTCTATTCCGCTATTTAATCAAAAACCTTTGGGGATCAGTTAAATTGGGGGATAGTCTGTGTTGGTACGTGTGAGAGAGATCCACCTTTCCAAGTTGTTGGGGTTCATCTCATACTTCTGAAGGTTTGAGGGTGCTGCCTGTTCCATACTCCCCCTACTCCTCATCTAGCCTTTTAGGGGTACAAACAATAGTAATTGGGGCCTAGTGTGGTTGTGTACGTGTGATATACATACACTTTTTTTGGATCATATTTTCTATTCCGCTATTTAATCAAAAACCTTTGGGGATCAGTTAAATTGGGGGATAGTCTGTGTTGGTACGTGTGAGAGAGATCCACCTTTCCAAGTTGTTGGGGTTCATCTCATACTTATGAAGGTTTGAGGGTGCTGCCTGTTCCATACCCCCCCTACTCCTCATCTAGCCTTTTAGGGGTACAAACAATAGTAATTGGGGCCTAGTGTGGTTGTGTACGTGTGATATACATACACTTTTTTTGGATCATATTTTCTATTCCGCTATTTAATCAAAAACCTTTGGGGATCAGTTAAATTGGGGGATAGTCTGTGTTGGTACGTGTGAGAGAGATCCACCTTTCCAAGTTGTTGGGGTTCATCTCATACTTCTGAAGGTTTGAGGGTGCTGCCTGTTCCATACCCCCCCTACTCCTCATCTAGCCTTTTAGGGGTACAAACAATAGTAATTGGGGCCTAGTGTGGTTGTGTACGTGTGATATACATACACTTTTTTTGGATCATATTTTCTATTCCGCTATTTAATCAAAAACCTTTGGGGATCAGTTAAATTGGGGGATAGTCTGTGTTGGTACGTGTGAGAGAGATCCACCTTTCCAAGTTGTTGGGGTTCATCTCATACTTCTGAAGGTTTGAGGGTGCTGCCTGTTCCATACTCCCCCTACTCCTAGCCTTTTAGGGGTACAAACAATAGTAATTGGGGCCTAGTGTGGTTGTGTACGTGTGATATACATACACTTTTTTTGGATCATATTTTCTATTCCGCTATTTAATCAAAAACCTTTGGGGATCAGTTAAATTGGGGGATAGTCTGTGTTGGTACGTGTGAGAGAGATCCACCTTTCCAAGTTGTTGGGGTTCATCTCATACTTCTGAAGGTTTGAGGGTGCTGCCTGTTCCATACCCCCCCTACTCCTCATCTAGCCTTTTAGGGGTACAAACAATAGTAATTGGGGCCTAGTGTGGTTGTGTACGTGTGATATACATACACTTTTTTTGGATCATATTTTCTATTCCGCTATTTAATCAAAAACCTTTGGGGATCAGTTAAATTGGGGGATAGTCTGTGTTGGTACGTGTGAGAGAGATCCACCTTTCCAAGTTGTTGGGGTTTATCTCATACTTCTGAAGGTTTGAGGGTGCTGCCTGTTCCATACCCCCCCTACTCCTCATCTAGCCTTTTAGGGGTACAAACAATAGTAATTGGGGCCTAGTGTGGTTGTGTACGTGTGATATACATACACTTTTTTTGGATCATATTTTCTATTCCGCTATTTAATCAAAAACCTTTGGGGATCAGTTAAATTGGGGGATAGTCTGTGTTGGTACGTGTGAGAGAGATCCACCTTTCCAAGTTTTTGGGGTTCATCTCATACTTCTGAAGATTTGAGGGTGCTGCCTGTTCCATACCCCCCCTACTCCTCATCTAGCCTTTTAGGGGTACAAACAATAGTAATTGGGGCCTAGTGTGGTTGTGTACGTGTGATATACATACACTTTTTTTGGATCATATTTTCTATTCCGCTATTTAATCAAAAACCTTTGGGGATCAGTTAAATTGGGGGATAGTCTGTGTTGGTACGTGTGAGAGAGATCCACCTTTCCAAGTTGTTGGGGTTCATCTCATACTTCTGAAGGTTTGAGGGTGCTGCCTGTTCCATACTCCCCCTACTCCTCATCTAGCCTTTTAGGGGTACAAACAATAGTAATTGGGGCCTAGTGTGGTTGTGTACGTGTGATATACATACACTTTTTTTGGATCATATTTTCTATTCCGCTATTTAATCAAAAACCTTTGGGGATCAGTTAAATTGGGGGATAGTCTGTGTTGGTACGTGTGAGAGAGATCCACCTTTCCAAGTTGTTGGGGTTCATCTCATACTTCTGAAGGTTTGAGGGTGCTGCCTGTTCCATACCCCCCCTACTCCTCATCGAGCCTTTTAGGGGTACAAACAATAGTAATTGGGGCCTAGTGTGGTTGTGTACGTGTGATATACATACACTTTTTTTGGATCATATTTTCTATTCCGCTATTTAATCAAAAACCTTTGGGGATCAGTTAAATTGGGGGATAGTCTGTGTTGGTACGTGTGAGAGAGATCCACCTTTCCAAGTTGTTGGGGTTCATCTCATACTTCTGAAGGTTTGAGGGTGCTGCCTGTTCCATACCCCCCCTACTCCTCATCTAGCCTTTTAGGGGTACAAACAATAGTAATTGGGGCCTAGTGTGGTTGTGTACGTGTGATATACATACACTTTTTTTGGATCATATTTTCTATTCCGCTATTTAATCAAAAACCTTTGGGGATCAGTTAAATTGGGGGATAGTCTGTGTTGGTACGTGTGAGAGAGATCCACCTTTCCAAGTTGTTGGGGTTTATCTCATACTTCTGAAGGTTTGAGGGTGCTGCCTGTTCCATACCCCCCCTACTCCTCATCTAGCCTTTTAGGGGTACAAACAATAGTAATTGGGGCCTAGTGTGGTTGTGTACGTGTGATATACATACACTTTTTTTGGATCATATTTTCTATTCCGCTATTTAATCAAAAACCTTTGGGGATCAGTTAAATTGGGGGATAGTCTGTGTTGGTACGTGTGAGAGAGATCCACCTTTCCAAGTTTTTGGGGTTCATCTCATACTTCTGAAGATTTGAGGGTGCTGCCTGTTCCATACCCCCCCTACTCCTCATCTAGCCTTTTAGGGGTACAAACAATAGTAATTGGGGCCTAGTGTGGTTGTGTACGTGTGATATACATACACTTTTTTTGGATCATATTTTCTATTCCGCTATTTAATCAAAAACCTTTGGGGATCAGTTAAATTGGGGGATAGTCTGTGTTGGTACGTGTGAGAGAGATCCACCTTTCCAAGTTGTTGGGGTTCATCTCATACTTCTGAAGGTTTGAGGGTGCTGCCTGTTCCATACTCCCCCTACTCCTCATCTAGCCTTTTAGGGGTACAAACAATAGTAATTGGGGCCTAGTGTGGTTGTGTACGTGTGATATACATACACTTTTTTTGGATCATATTTTCTATTCCGCTATTTAATCAAAAACCTTTGGGGATCAGTTAAATTGGGGGATAGTCTGTGTTGGTACGTGTGAGAGAGATCCACCTTTCCAAGTTTTTGGGGTTCATCTCATACTTCTGAAGATTTGAGGGTGCTGCCTGTTCCATACCCCCCCTACTCCTCATCTAGCCTTTTAGGGGTACAAACAATAGTAATTGGGGCCTAGTGTGGTTGTGTACGTGTGATATACATACACTTTTTTTGGATCATATTTTCTATTCCGCTATTTAATCAAAAACCTTTGGGGATCAGTTAAATTGGGGGATAGTCTGTGTTGGTACGTGTGAGAGAGATCCACCTTTCCAAGTTGTTGGGGTTCATCTCATACTTCTGAAGGTTTGAGGGTGCTGCCTGTTCCATACTCCCCCTACTCCTCATCTAGCCTTTTAGGGGTACAAACAATAGTAATTGGGGCCTAGTGTGGTTGTGTACGTGTGATATACATACACTTTTTTTGGATCATATTTTCTATTCCGCTATTTAATCAAAAACCTTTGGGGATCAGTTAAATTGGGGGATAGTCTGTGTTGGTACGTGTGAGAGAGATCCACCTTTCCAAGTTTTTGGGGTTCATCTCATACTTCTGAAGATTTGAGGGTGCTGCCTGTTCCATACCCCCCCTACTCCTCATCTAGCCTTTTAGGGGTACAAACAATAGTAATTGGGGCCTAGTGTGGTTGTGTACGTGTGATATACATACACTTTTTTTGGATCATATTTTCTATTCCGCTATTTAATCAAAAACCTTTGGGGATCAGTTAAATTGGGGGATAGTCTGTGTTGGTACGTGTGAGAGAGATCCACCTTTCCAAGTTTTTGGGGTTCATCTCATACTTCTGAAGATTTGAGGGTGCTGCCTGTTCCATACCCCCCCTACTCCTCATCTAGCCTTTTAGGGGTACAAACAATAGTAATTGGGGCCTAGTGTGGTTGTGTACGTGTGATATACATACACTTTTTTTGGATCATATTTTCTATTCCGCTATTTAATCAAAAACCTTTGGGGATCAGTTAAATTGGGGGATAGTCTGTGTTGGTACGTGTGAGAGAGATCCACCTTTCCAAGTTTTTGGGGTTCATCTCATACTTCTGAAGATTTGAGGGTGCTGCCTGTTCCATACTCCTCCTCCTACTGCTCAACCATCCTTTTAGGGGTACAAACAATAGTAGTTGGGGCCTAGTGTGGTGGTGTACGTGCGAGATACATACACTTTCTTTTTGATCATATTTTCTATTCCGCTATTCAATTAAAACCTTTGGGGATCAATTCAATTGCGAGATAGTCTGTGTCGGTACGTGTGAGATCCACCTTTCCAAGTTGTTGGGGTTCATCTCATACTTCTGAAGATTTGAGGGTGCTGCCTGTTCCATACTCCTGCTCCTACTGCTCAACCATCCTTTTAGGGGTACAAACAATAGTAATTGGGGCCTAGTGTGGTTGTGTACGTGCGAGATACATACACTTTTTTTGATCATATTTCCTATTCCGCTATTCAATAAAAACCTTTGAGGATCAATTGAATTGCGGGATAGTCTGTGTCGGTACGTGTGAGATCCACCTTTCCAAGTTTTTGGGGTTCATCTCATACTTCTGAAGATTTGAGGGTGCTGCCTGTTCCATACTCCTCCTCCTACTCCTCATCCATCCTTTTAGGGGTACAAACAATAGTAATTGGGGCCTAGTGTGGTTGTGTACGTGCGAGATACATACACTTTTTTTGATCATATTTCCTATTCCGCTATTCAATAAAAACCTTTGAGGATCAATTGAATTGCGGGATAGTCTGTGTCGGTACGTGTGAGATCCACCTTTCCAAGTTTTTGGGGTTCATCTCATACTTCTGAAGATTTGAGGGTGCTGCCTGTTCCATACTCCTCCTCCTACTCCTCATCCATCCTTTTAGGGGTACAAACAATAGTAATTGGGGCCTAGTGTGGTTGTGTACGTGCGAGATACATACACTTTTTTTGATCATATTTCCTATTCCGCTATTCAATAAAAACCTTTGAGGATCAATTGAATTGCGGGATAGTCTGTGTCGGTACGTGTGAGATCCACCTTTCCAAGTTTTTGGGGTTCATCTCATACTTCTGAAGATTTGAGGGTGCTGTCTGTTCCATACTCCTCCTACTCCTCATCCATCCTTTTAGGGGTAGAAACAATAGTAATTGGGGCCTAGTGTGGTTTTGTACGTGCGAGATACATACACTTTTTTGGATCATATTTCCTATTCCGCTATTCAATAAAAACCTTTCTAGGGCAAGATCTTAAATTACAGAAATATGAGGAGACCGTCAAATAAGGGCCGTGGCCTGGGTCGTGGTGCTGCTGGTAGAGCTCCTGTTGCAAGGAGAGGACGTGGTCGATCTGTGCCAGCTACACGCACAAGTGAAACACCTTCCTCAAGTGTGAGTAGGCGACAGAACCTGCATCAGTATTTGGTAGGGCATCAAACGCCCCTAGAAGTGATGAGGCCAGAACAAGTTGAGGCGATAGTAGATTGGTTTGCTGCTGACAGTGCCTCCAGTTCCTTCACATTGTCTCCCACCCAGTCTACTGCAGAAAGGTCAGAGTTGGCACCTGCAGCCAATGTCCAACCGTCTTTCACCTCACCCCCTTGCAAATCAGGCCAGCAGTCTGAGCCCCAAGCCATACAGCAGTCTCTTATTCTTTTTGAGGACTCTGTCAGCAGGGTTTCCCAGGGCCATCCACCTAGCCCTGCCCCAGAAGTGGAAGAGATTGAGTGCAGCGATGCCCAACCACTTATTTCTCAAGATGAGTACATGCAAGGATCATCGCAGCACGTCTCCGATGATGACGAAACGCAGGTGCCAACTGCTGCGGCGTTCAGCATTGTGGAGACCGACAAGGAGGGCAGGGGTGAAGACTGGGTGGAAGATGATGTGGAGGACGATGAGGTCCTCGACCCCACATGGAATGAACGTCATGCAGGTGACCTGAGTAGTTTGGAGGAAGAGGCGGTGGTCGCACAGAGCCACCAGCACAGCAGAAGAGGGAGCAGGGTGCAGAAGCGGAGCGGCCGTGCCCTAGACACTACGCCCGCTACTGCCCAACGCAGCAAGGGAACGAGCGCACCAAAGTCAGCTCAAAGGAGTTCTCTAGCGTGGAAGTTCTTTAGAAAATGTGCTGATGACAGGACACGAGTGGTTTGCACCCTGTGCAATCAGAGCTTGAAGCGAGGCATAAACCTTCTCAACCTGAGCACAACCTGCATGATCAGGCATCTAAGTGCAAAGCACGAGCTGCAGTGGAGTACACACCTTCAAAACCAAGAAACGTCTCTGGCTCATCCTGCTTCCTCTTCTGCTGCAGTCTCGGCCGCTCCAGCCACATCTGTAGTGATACCGGCACCTGCCACCCCGCAAACAGACGATCTGTCAGCAACACCACCACCTGGGTCACCAACAACCATCTCCACAATGTCCCGTGGAAGCGTTCAGCTTTCCATCTCCCAAACACTTGAGAGGAAGAGGAAGTACCCCCCTACCCACCCGCGATCCCTGGCCCTGAATGCCAGCATTTCAAAATTATTGGCCTTTGAAATGCTGTCATTCCGTCTGGTGGAGACGCACAGTTTTAAAAACCTTATGTCGGTGGCTGTCCCACAGTACGTCGTGCCCAGCCGCCACTACTTTTCCAGGCAAGCCATCCCTTCCCTGCACAACCAAGTGGGGGAAAATATCAGGTGTGCACTGCGCAACGCCATCTGTGCCAAGGTCCACCTAACTACGGATACGTGGACCAGTAAGCACGGTCAGGGGCGTTATATCTCCCTAACGGCACACTGGGTAAATGCAGTGGCGGATGGGCCTGAGGCGGATAGCAATTTGGCGCATGTCCTTCCACCACCGAGGATTGCAGGGTGCTTCAGTTTGCCTCCTGTTCCTAACTCCTCCTACTCCGCTTCCTCATCCTCTACCGCCTCCTCATCCGGACAGCGTAACACCTTCACCACCAACTTCAGCACGGCCAGGGGTAAACGACAGCAGGCAGTTTTACAACTTGCCTGTTTGGGGGACAAACCACACACCGCGCAGGAGTTGTGGAGGAGCATGGAACAGCAGACAAATGAGTGGTTGCTGCCAGCGAGCCTCAAGCCCGGCCTGGTGGTGTGCGATAACGGGCGAAATCTCATAGCAGCTCTGGGCCTAGCCGGTTTGACGCACATCCCTTGCCTGGCGCATGTGCTGAATTTGGTGGTGCAGAGGTTCCTTAAAAACTACCCCGATATGTCAGAGCTGCTGCAGAAAGTGCGGGCCGTTTGTGCGCACTTTCGGCGTTCTCACCCTGCTGCTGCTCGCCTGGCAGCGCTGCAGCGTAACTTCGGCCTTCCCGCTCACCGCCTCATATGTGACGTGCCCACAAGGTGGAACTCCACCTTGCACATGCTGGAAAGACTGTGCGAGCAGCAGCAGGCCATAGTGGAGTTTCAGCTGCAGCACGCACGCGTGAGTCGCTCTGCGGAACAGCACCACTTCACCACCAATAACTGGGCCTCCATGCGAGACCTGTGTGCCTTGTTGCGCTGTTTTGAGTACTCCACCAACATGGCCAGTGGCAATGACGCCGTTCTCAGCTTAACTATCCCACTTCTATGCCTCCTTGAAAAAACAATTCGGGCGATGATGGAAGAGGATGTGGCACAGGATGAGGAGGAGGAGGAGGATGAAGAGGTAACATTTCCAAGGCTTTCAGGGCAGTCATTCGCAAGGGGCTCCGAGGGTGGGTTCCTGCACACGCAAACGCCAGGGACGCAATTGTCCAGCAGGGGCACAGTTCTGGAGGATGAGGAGGATGAGGAGGAGGAGGAGCTGGAGGAGGAGATGGAACCATGTTCACAGCAGGGTGGCACCCAGGCCAGCTCATGGCCATCACTGGTGCGTGGCTGGGGGGATACAGAGGACACGGACGATACACCTCCCACAGAGGACAGCCTTTCGTCGCCTCTGGGCAGCCTGGCACACATGAGCGATTACATGCTGCAGTGTCTCCACAACGACCGCCGAGTTGCCCACATTCTAACTTGTGCTGATTACTGGGTGGCCACGCTGCTGGATCCCCGTTACAAGGACAACGTACCGTCCTTAATTCACTCACTGGAGCGCGATCGCAAGATGCGCGAGTACAAGCGCACGCTGGTAGACGCCATGCTGCTGGCATTCCCATCTGACAGCGGGGCCACAGTGGAAGCACAAGGCAGAGGAGGAGGAGGAGGAGGTCGCCAACGCAACCAGGGCACCGCCAGCACCTCAGAAGGCAGGGTTAGCATGGCCGAAATGTGGAAAAGCTTTGTCAGCACGCCACAACAAACAGCAGCACCAGCAGCTCAGATGGAACGTCTTAGCAGGAGGCAGCATTTTACCAACATGGTGGAGCAGTATGTGTGCACACGCCTACATGTAGTGAATGACGGGTCTGCCCCCTTCAACTTCTGGGTCTCCAAATTGGGCACATGGCCTGAGCTTGCCCTTTACGCCTTGGAGGTGCTGGCGTGCCCTGCAGCCAGTGTATTATCTGAACGGGTATTTAGCACGGCTGGGGGCGTTATAACAGACAAGCGCAGCCGCCTGTCCAGAGACAATGTGGACAAGCTCACGTTCATTAAAATGAACCAGGCATGGATCCCACGGGACTTTTCCGTACCTTATGCAGAATAGCAATGGATACCGACCTTACCCACCCATTGTTCCATTTTTGCTCTTTCTCACTCTTTTGGGGTGTACCCTCATTTAAAATTTTTGAAAAGAAGCAGTGTTGGCTACCTCGTCCTCCTCCTCAGGGCCAGATTAATGTAGGGGCTATTGGAGCTGCAGCTCCAGGCCCCTACCTTTTATATAGGCCCCGGGTTGGCCATATTCACTGTTACCGCTCTTCTGTCACTTGTAAACACAGAAGTCTGGCTTCTATGCTCGCTTCCCCTAGGCAGCACCCTCAGAACCTCCCCACACAGCGTGAAGGCCGGACAAGGAGGGACAGTTGGCGATGCATGGATGTGTTTATGGGCTTCAGAGACAGCATCCCATGTTGAATTAGGCATGCATGGCTGCACCCTTCCTCCTCTGGGTGCATGGCAAGGCACGGCCCTTAAGGCCCTTCAAAATCCTCAGCACCAAGCCCATGATGCTGTTAATCCGGCCCTGGTCCTCCTCCACCGCCGCTTCCACCTACACCGCCCATAGGTGTGCGCAGCCTATTGCATTAAGGTGTGCACCCCAAAGTTGAAATACACATGCATGTGTTTGCCAGCAGGGAGAGTAATGTATCGGGGCCATGTACCTGTAGGCAAGGAGAAATAGAGCAGAGCAGGTCCCAGGGAGATCTTTCCCATCTCCTCACTGGCAATGCTATGTGCCCTAGGTGATTAGGGTGTGCCCAGGCACACCCAGCACACCCTGTGCGCACGCCTATGTCACCGCCACATCCACCACCACCTCAACCTCCCTCCTACTCCATATGGGCCTCGTCCTTCAGAGATGAAGAAGAACATTGTTTTATTTTTCTGTTTTTTTTTGTTGTTTTAAGTTATTTCCCTATCCACATTTGTTTGCAGAGCACTTGCCATGCTCTTAATTACGTTTTGCTGCCATTTGCAGCACTCTAGCCCTTTCCTTTGGTGTTTTAGAGCCATTTTAGTGCCTTAAAGTTCGGGTCCCCATTGACTTCAATGGGGTTCGGTGTCCGGGAAAAGTTCGGTAAAAGTCCGGGACACGGACCCGGACTTTTTTTTAAAGTTCGGCCGAACCCGTCGAACACGGACATCTAGGTGTCCGCTCAACCCTATTTGCTTTACCTTGTAATGGTGGGCTCACATGTTGTGGCTTCAGTTTATAGCATCATTGGCTAATTGATTCCTCATGTGCTTTATTTTAATGGACAATTCCAGTCGTGCGATGCTGTCCCTAAAAATATTTTTTTACAGTACAAAAAAATAGTACCGTGATGTACATGCCATCGTCCCCAATAGTGAAATACCAAAAAACCAAAGACCAAGGGAGGTCGAAAAGAGTGGGACTACATAGGCATGTCGGTGGTTGAAAGGATGCAGTCACAACACCACTATGTAAAAAACATATACAGCAGGCAGGCAGAGTGGCTATGTTAAAAATGATTATACTTCCCAAATTACTTTATTTGTTTCGTAAGTTGGCAATTCCCTTACCACCCCAATATTGTGTCTCTGTTCAAAAGTGCTTCAATCAAATTATATGGGAAGGAAAACCACGCTGATGCGCGTCCCTCATTATGAGGAGACATAGGAGGCATGGAGGGATGGGAGTTCCTTGGGTTTCTGCATATTATAAAGCATCTGTATTAGATCAATTGAAATATTGGTGGACGCCTGTGCAGCATAAATTGTGGCTGGGATTAGAGGCGGATGATTGTAATCAAGAAAATCTTAGAACCACAATGATAGCTGTAATGATTGGAGCTGTTGTGCCCAATATCCAATCTATTACAGTGCAAACTGCCTATACAACGTGGACAGAAGTATTTTGTTTGCCTCCCGAATATGGGGCGACATGTGAATTCCCTACTCCCCTGTCAGTTCTCACGTACTTCATCCCAAATGTTGATATACAATTGTGGTTGAGAAAGGGGTTTAATTGCTTGAAAGATCTGTATAATGAAACAGGGATTCATCCCTTTGAATATTTTGTTCACCAGTATAGAATACCACCGTCAGCTTTTTTGAGCTATTATCAAATATTTTCCTTTCTACGGAAAAATAGCCTTCCTTTCATATGTTAAATTACCAATTTCCAATTCTATATACAAGTTGTATCAAGCACCCTTGGCTACTGCCAATGGTATTTCAGTTATTTATGATATATTGAACAAGCATAACACCTATTCTAAAGCCACTACTGTTTTTAAATGGGAAAGATTACTGGGGAAATCTTTCCCGGAAACTAACTGGCTAAAAGCTTTTGCTGCCACATATGCTTCCTCAAAATGTACTAATCATTGGGAATTATATCAAAAGACTTTAAATTTTTGGTATTTGACCCCCACTATACTTTTCAAATTTTACCCCTTAACTCCAGCATTATGTTGGAGAGAGTGTGGTGAACAAGGGACGATATTCCATATAGTTTGGGAGTGTAAATCGATTAGAGCATTTTGGAACAAAATATTCTCTATGATCTCAGAAGTTGTGGAAAAAAACATAATTCCAAGTCCTGAGATGGCGATCTTGCATCTAAATATCCATGAGATACCTATAAAGTATCGAGTAGTGGTCTTACATCTTTTATTAGCGGCAAAATTCTTAATCATAAGAAGATGGAAATCTCAGGAGATACCATCTCCATCTGATATTGTTACATTACTTAATCAGCAATGTGAGATGGAAAAAATTATGGCTACTATAAGTTCGGCGAAGAAAATATTTGTAGTTGGATGGAATCCATGGCTAAACAATCTAAGATGTATGGTGACAATGGATTAGATAAGGTATGTGTGCTAATGTAAGGATTGCTTAGTAGGAATGAATTTATTGATCATGAGGTAAAACGTGAATGGGCTATGGGGAACAGGTCTCTCTTTTATAATAAGATCGACGTCTAGTGACGATAGATCGAAGATAATGAGCATATCTATATATATGGAAACCCCATTGTTTTGACGGTTAAACTGAGTTGGATGGAAGGTTCCCCTTTCCTATTTCTCTCCCTGTCCTTTCCTCCTTTCCTCTCCCCCCCCCTCTTTTTTTTTTTTGAGGCAAAATGTTATGATCAATAATTTTATTGCAACATTTTATGTTGATATTTTGTTGTTTTGTTTTTTGTGTATATGTATTATTATTTTTTTGGAAAATTACAATAAAAGAGATATTGAAAGAGAAAAAATATATACAGCTTTATTTTAGTATTTAAAAAGACAAAAATAACATAACACAATGACAAACATATATGTTAAAATACATGGATCCGTGATAACTATGCACTTGTGATGGATACAAAAGACAACCAAACTGATAAGAGGCATGGAGTACCTCAGCTATGAGGAAAGATTAGAGGAACTGAATTTATTAGGGGGGGATATGATCAACATGTATAAATATATAAGGGGTCCATATTGTGAACTTGGTGTTGAGTTATTTACTTTAAGGTCAACACAGAGGACAAGGGGGCACTCTTTACATCTAGAGGAAAACAGATTTAGTCTCCAAATATGGAAAGTTTTCTTCACCATAAGAGCTGTAAAAATGTGGAACAGACTCCCTCCAGAGGTGGTTCTGGCCAGCTCACTAGATTGCTTTAAAAAAAGGCCTGGATTCTTTCCTGGGTGTACTTAATATAAGTGGGTACTAATATTTATAGATAAAATTGATCCAGGGAATATCACATTGCCTCTCGGGGGATCAGGAAGGAATTTTTTTCCCCTGCTGTAGCAAATTGAATCATGCTTTGCCGGGGTTTCTTCCCCTTCCTCTGGATCAACTGTGAATATAGGATTGTGTATATTGGATTGTATGGTTGGGTTTTCATTGTGGTTTTTTTTTTTAATCAAAGTTTTATTGGAAAACGTGCTCAATACAAAGCAAAACATTAATCGAGCAATAACATCAGTATACAAACCACAATATTGACCTGTAAACAATTCGAGCTCTGAGAAACTATGCAGAATGTCGAGGTTTTCCATCGACCATGAAAGTGTAGTAAACTAAAACAGATGGTGATTAACTTTTTCGCACATATCAGACAGAGGGAAGTAGGAGAGGGAAGCGAGGTGAAGGGAATGCATGGCGGGATGGGAAGGGTAGGGGGGTAGAAGGGGGGAAGAGGGGGAGGGAGTAACCAGTACCTCATGAGTGATTAAAAGGCTGCAAAAAGACTACTGCCATCCTATGTGTATAAGAACAGTTCTACCTCTGCGCCATACGATGCAACTATATAGACACCATTATTGCCAAGCACATCAATATATGTAATATCGGTGACTTGAAATAAAGTGTAGCCGTAGGAGTGTTAGCAATTGTCCACCAAGTCAGTATTGGGGTCTCAGATCAGTTCAGTTCAGTGGGGATGCGAAAGGTCCTGCAAGAGAAGAAGGATCGGGAGTCGGCAGGTTCCACTTGCGATCTATGGTCGATCGGGTCAGGCGAGGATCCAATGTGGGTCCCACCAGTTCAATATTTCTTAAAGAGGTGATATCAGAGGAAAGTTCAGCAATAGTGGGAGCGGTGTCCGACATCCAGTGTCGCAGAATCAATCTGCGGGCTGCCATCAAGCAGTTGACCAGCCATGGCTTAAATTGAGTTATGCTTTTCCTGGAGTCTTTAGGCAATGGAAGACTTTCCGGGTCTAGGCAATTGAACACGAGTGGGAAGACGTCTTTGGGAATGGATACCCCCAGCATTCTGGTAATATAGCGTATTGTTTTGTCCCAGAAAGATGATACCAGCGGGCAAAGCCACAGCTTATGTAGAAGAGAAGGGTAATGTTCTTTGCAGAGAGTGCAGAAATGATGTGCTGGGTCTTTCGACCATCGGATGTGAGGGTAATAAGCTCCATGGAGAATTTTAAACTTCTGCTCCCTCCACAATTCATTGGTTACATGTTGTCGAGTAGTCAGGTAGCCCTTTAAGATCCTGGATTGAGCATCAGGCGAATTGAGCATCTTATTCCAGGATTTAGCGATTGAGTGCTCAGTTCCCCGATAGAGTTCCTGGAGTAGTGGCTTATATAAGTGCGATATCCTGTGTTTGGCCTGAAGAATCCATTGGTCTATCAGGGTGGGGCGGAATCGCAATAAGGGTGTACGGCATATATCATTCACATAACTTATACATTGTCTAAAATACAAATAGTGGCCTTTCGGCAGATCGTGAGTCTTGGCAAATGAGTCATAGTTTAAAGGGGTCCCAGTATCCGCGTCAAAAAGCTGCACCATCAACTTTATCCCCTGTTGGGACCAGACCCCATATGCCGAATGTTGCTGCGCCTGTGGGAAACCAGGGTGTTTATGGATAGGAAGATGTCTAGACAGTCGTTGGGAAGACCCCAACCTCTTCCTCGTCTCTCTCCAAGCAGCCACCGTATCTTTGATTAGGATATTGTGGCGGAGAGCGTTAGGGACATCCCCTGTCCCACAGTGCAGCAAGGCGACAAGGTCGTGAGGAGCAGCCATTTGGGTCTCCAATGAATAATTTGTATACCGTGATTCTCTGCTGATCCAATCTAAGCATCCCCGCAGAAGGCACGCTAGATTATATATTCTAGTATTTGGTAAATCAACCCCCCCCTCCCTCCGTGACATATGCAGCTTGTTGAGGGAGATACGAGGCCTTTTCCCATGCCAAATAAAACTAGACACTGCTGCATGGAGTCGATTGATATCCGTATGTTTTAGTAGGATTGGGATCGTCTGCATAGGATACAGAAGTTTCGGGAAGGTGGTCATTTTATATAAGTGGAACCGACCAAACAAAGAAAGTGGCAAATTAGCCCAGGATTTCAACTCGGCTACCATCTTGTCAAGCACTGGTGTAAAGTTCAAACGGTAAATGGTAGAGGGAAATCTCCCTATTTTGACGCCCAAATAGGTGATGTGTGTGGTCGCTATACGTAGTTTTGACGACACAGCCCACTGAGGAGTGCGTGTCGTGTTCAGGGGTAGTATCTCGCTTTTGTGGAAGTTGATACGGAGACCCGAGCACCGACGGTAGTCCGCGAATATATCCTCGATCAAGGGGAGGTCGTGGCCTGGATCTGACGTAAAAATAAGTACATCGTCCGCAAACATAGCGGTGCGCAGTTCCTCCGCCCCCACTCGTATGCCTCTAAGGTCAGGATGTGAAAGCAAATATCTGGATAGGGGTTCCAGAGCTAGGTTGAACAGTAGAGGCGAAAGCGGGCATCCCTGCCTCGTCCCCTTGAACAGTCGGAAAAAGGGAGAAATGTGTCCCGCAATCACCACCTGCGCCTGTGGACTCGCGTACATCATCCTGATTAAGTGCAAAAATTTGCCCGAAAGGCCTACTTTGGTGAGGACTCGATCCAGCCATTGGATATTCACGTTATTGAAAGCCTTTTCGGCATCGAGAGTGATTATCGCCGCGTCCGCGTTCGGGTCTGCCTTGGAAGCCTCCAAAGCCAACAGTACCTTCCTAATATTCGATGTTGCAGATCTGCCTTTTGTAAATCCGGATTGCGTGGGATGAATAATAGAGGGCATTATGGACGCCAATCTGTCCGCCGTCAATTTGGAGAGCAGCTTGGAGTCCACATTGAGAAGTGAGATTGGTCTGTAAGAACCGGGGTCTAGAGGGTCTTTCCCTTTTTTATATATCAATTTTATATGGGCTTGATGGCCCGTGGGGAGGTAAGGGTTGCCGTCCAAAATATGATTGTACACCAATTGCAGCGTCGGGGCGACTGTGTCGGCCGCGAGCTTATAGAAATCTGGAGTGTATCCGTCGGGTCCGGGGGATATGCCAGATGTGAGAGATTTAATGCCCTTGGAAATCTCCTCTAGCGAAAGAGGTTCGTTCAATTGTGAGAGTTGTTCCCGAGTGACCTGTGGGAGGGGTACCCTAGAGAGCCAGTCCGAGGCAGTATCCTCGTCCATAGTCTCCTGGCTGTATAGAGATTGGTAAAATTTTGCAAAGACGTCGTTTATGCTTTGGGGGTCCTCAACCCTATTACCGTCGGCATCCTTAAGAGCAGAGACTTGCGTCGGGGTAAAGGGTCCTCTACAAAGAGAGGCTAGCAATTTGCCTGGTTTATTCCCGAAAGAATGGTATTTCCAATCCTGGTGCGATTTGTAAAGTAATTCCCGTTTCGTCGCCCAGTCGTCGAAAGTCGCCTTGGCTTTGCGCCATCGTTCCCTATTCTCCTCGTTATTTCTCGAATTCAACGCAGATTGGGCGTCTCTCAGTAGGGAGCTGGCTGTCATAAATTCTTTGGCAATAGACTTTTTGTACGCAGCAGCGTAAGAGATAATACGTCCCCTGAGCACGGCCTTCCCCGACTCCCACAAGAGTACGGGGGAGACCGTCGGCGAGTCATTAAGTGATACAAAATCAGTCCAGACTTCCCTGATGAGCAAGGCCATGCCCGGGTCTTTATTTAGGAAGGAGGGGAACCGCCAACATTTAGCAGTTGTAACCGTCGAGTAGATCATAAGGGTAACCGAGACCGGTGCGTGATCAGATACGGAAATGTCGTGTATGCGTGGGGTGACCGTATAGGGGAGCATTTTGGAGTTGGCAAAAATGTAGTCAATGCGCGTAAGAGTGTGGTGGGGATTTGAGAAGAACGAATATTCCTTGCCCTCTGGGTTATTAAGTCTCCAGACATCCGAGAGTTGAACACTGTCCGCAAAGTCCCTCAGCAGAGGGGAGTGACGTGGGGGTCTGGGTGTATGCGTGTCCTTTGTGGAAGACCTATCCTCCAAGGGGTGCATCAGTGAGTTGAAGTCACCTGCCACCAGGAGTGGCAGATGTAGGTACGGGGCTACCATGCGGGTAACTGACTGGAAGAAAGAGTCAGTGGGAGCATTGGGCGCATAAATTCCGGCCACCGCCCACTCTCGAAGGGCGGTCGCCAGGTGTAGCACAATCACTCGGCCAGCATCATCTGTAACAGAAGATTTTACAAGTGTGTTGGAATTTTTGTGTAAGAGTACCATTACTCCCGCCTTTCCCTTGACTGCTGGGGAACCCAGAACTTGTCCTACCCACAATTTGTTCATGCGATGGAAGTCCTTGGCTTCCAGGTGCGTCTCCTGCAGGATCGCGACGTCGGCCCTCAGACGTTTCAGATGTCTGAGCACCGCCATGCGCTTGTTGGGAGATCTGAGTCCCTTAACGTTCCATGAAATCACACTCATGGTGGGTGCCATGGAACAAGATCCGGATGCCGGTTAACAAGTGTGAGTGTAGGTGTCACGGAGTGTGTATTTTTGCTGGTCAGCATAGGAGCAGAGGTAGCCGAGTGAAACCATAATTCAAGCGGTGGTTGAGGCACTAAGGGAGTGTGAGGCGTAGGGTAAAGCCCAACAGGGGCATAAGGGTGTATGGGGAACAAAGAGCAATCAAATTTGGAGGACTTCTCTTTTTTCCTCATGGGAGCTCGCTCGCGCATCGGACAGCGTTACCAGACATAGTCGCCATAGTGCCCCCTCAGCCGTTGACACAAAGGAACTCTGTCGGCGGGCGTGCAGGCCGACCTAAATGAGGGTCCCGCACCGGCGAAAGGTACCATAGAAGACATGACAGGTAAAGGTGTGCGGGTCGAGCGGTTGTCAATCAGAACAAAAACTGTGAAACAATAACCATGCAGGAGCAGTGCAGGGAATACATGTTACATAACCAGCCGTCAGGCTTGAGGGAGGACAATGACATGCACTGACACACGTCCGCACACGTCAGTGCGTCCCAAATGGGAAACAGAAGTCATAGCACGGTGACCAAACCAACAGACAAAATATAGAACAAACATTATAGACATAGTTGCCAATGGTACCTAAAGGAACAGTCCGTCACTGGCGAAACACAGGATGATCGCTTTTTTTACCTCAGATAGGAGGTGGCGCTGTAGGGGAAAAACTGTCATCCAGGGTGCCTTCAGCGGAATTTGCGTCTGTAAGAGGGGCCTGATACTCGTTGCTTTTTAGCCGGTTCTTTTCTGGGGCTCCGTTGTTCCCGGGCGCCTTGGGGGCGCTGGGGGGAAGGCGTGGGAGGGGGGTCCAGCGTGATGTTGAAGTGGCGCTGCAGGAAATGGTAGGCCTCATCAGGTGTAGAGAAAGACTTCTGTTCGCCGGACGAGTCCGCGAGGCGTAAGATGGCGGGACAAGCCAAAGTAAACTAGATTTCTGAAACAAAGCCTGGCATATTGGCTGGAAAGCTTTCCTGCGACGCGACACCTCCTGGGAGTAGTCTGCAAAAATTAGGAGCTTGTGCCCGTCAACTTGTAAGGCCTTAGAGTTGCGGAAGGACTTCAAGATATTTTGCCGGTCCATATAATTCAGGTACCGCACGATCACAGCGCGAGGTGAGCGTCTATCGTTGGATGGGGCCCCCAGGCGGTGGGCTCTTTCCACCGAGCATGCTGACTGGATCCCTAAGGCCGTGGGCAGCCTCGTGGAGGCAATGTCACATAGAGCATCAGCCCCATAGGTTTCTGGCAGCCCTATGATCCGGAGGTTATTTCTCCTTGATCTGTTCTCCAGATCGTCCACCTTTTCCAATAAATACCTTTGGGCCTGCCTGGCTTGCTGATCCATAGCAAAGGATCCCTGCAGCTCATCCTCCAGGTCAGACATCCTGTGTTCCATTTCAGTCAGTCTGTGAGCATGGTCACAGATCTCTTTCCGCAGCTGTGCGATCCCATCCGAGACAGCCCTGTCCACAGCATCCTTGATGGTGGGGGAGAGAAGGGTGGCTACTGCCTGGGCTAGTGAGGCGATCTGAGCCTCTGGAATAGGGCTGGGTGGCGGACCGGATCCCACTGTGCCTGTGTGTGAGGCAGCGTCCTCCATATTAATCTCGGAGGAGGCCGCAACTGAAGCCGGGGGCTTGATTTGTGGGGGAGGCGGAGCTCCGCCGTGCTGCGGCGGCGCGGGTCCGTGCTGGAGGAATCGATCCATGGCCGCTCGGTACCCGGGATGTAATGCGGGTAATGTGCAGCGTCCGCCGGCTCGTTAGGGCTGAGAAAGCTGATGAAGTAGCAGGTAAGGTCTGGAGCCGGAGTCCCGCGCTGCTGTTTACATGGGCGCCGGAACCGGAAGTGTCTTCATTGTGGTTTTTATTTTCTTTTTTTTTTTATTGGTCGAGCCAGATGGACTTGTGTCCTTTTTCAACCTGACTAACTATGTACTAAAGGCAAATAGACTGTCCATTTTGCAAGTGCAGTTGCACTTATTTTCCCAAGAGCTTAGTGAACGTGATGAAGTTTCACTTTGTTAAAAATACCCAATTAGGTGCAAGGAAACCCTGTGAATGCAACTGCACTTGCAAAGTGATTGCCTTTAGTAAACCAGTCCCTTAGCCCTGGTTCACACTGATGTGGTGTGAATTGGGTGCTATTTTAACCACTTCCCGCCCGCCCTATAGCAGATTGACGGCGGGAATGTGGTTGCATTATCCTGACCGGATGTCATATGACAGCGATCGGTGATGCATCGTGTCACACTGACACACCGAATCTCTGATCTCAGTAACAAGCTCAGTAACAATCACGGCTGGTCACATAGTACACAGGAAGAGCTGTTGATCGGCTTTCCTCAGTACGTGCCTGACAGGCATGAGTAAAGGAGAGCCGATCTGTGGCTCTCCTGACAGGGGGGGGGTCTGCACTGGTAATCAGATCATTGATTACCAGTGCAGACCCTCAGGGGGGGGGGTGCCACTAGAACTACCAGGGATGCCCACCCATGACCCCAGGGATGCCCACCCATGACCCCAGGGATGCCCACTATGGTCACCAGGGATGGCAATCAGGGAGCCCGCCAGTGCCCTCCCCATCAGTGCTGCCCACCAGTGCCCTCCCCATCAGTGCCGCCCACCAGTGCCCATTATTGCCCACCAGTGCCGCCTATCAGTACCCATTAGTGCCCATCAGTGCCGCCCGTCAGTGCCGCCTATCAGTGCCCACCAGTGCCACCTATCAGTGCCCATTAGTGCCGCCTATCAGTGTCACCCATCAGTGCCCATAAATGCCGCCTATCAGTGCCCAGCAGTGCTGCCTATCAGTGCCCACCAATGCTGCATATCAGTGCTACTTATCAGTGCCACATATCAGTGCCCATCAGTGCTGCCTATCAGTGCCACCCCATCAGTGCCACCCCATCAGTGCCTCCTCCTCAGTGCCTGTCAGTGCAGGAAAAAATGTATTTATTTACAAATTGGTATAACATAAACAAAAAAACTTTTTTTTTTTTCAAACTTTTCGGTCTTTTTTTTATTTGTTTAGCAAAAAAGAAAAAACCTTGCGGTGATCAAATACCACCAAAAGAAAGCTCTATTTGTTGGGGGAAAATTACATAAATTTGGTGTAGGTACAGTGTTGCATGACTGCGCAATTGTCATTCAAAATGCAAGAGTGCTAAAAGCTGAAAATTGGCCTGGGCGGGAAGGGGGAAAAGTGCCCTGTATTGAAGTATCACAATGAAAATTTTGCTTAGCATGTGTGGTTTTCATTTGAATTTACTGCAAATTTGTGAGGGGAGTGGTCATATCTGCGATTTTATTTTCTATAAAATCTAAGCAAAAAAAAATATATTGCAATGATGTGAACACTGGACTGTGAATTCAATCTGATCCCATAGAAGACTATGGAGCTGAAATCCGCACCGCACTAAACTCGCACAGGACCCTTTTTTGAACCGGATCAAACTCGCACTGCATATATGTGAACAGTCTTCTTTGGAAATAATGATTTTTTACATGACATGCAAATCTATGCTTTTGGGATTGCATATTTTTTGATTGGTGGAGAGTACTTTAAATACTGTTGCACTGTTGTACACATTTATCACATGCCTAAGGAAGAGCTCCTGTGTGGCTCTGAAATGTTGCACTATGTCTTCTGTGATGTGTTCATCAATGTATATTCTACAAGGCATAGGGCCGGATTTAAAGAAACTGCAGCTTCAAACCTCTATGACGTGTTTCAGTTTCGCCGCGTTCAAATCAATTAACTGGCGCTGCGGCGAATTGGCGAGTAAAACAGCAATAATGAATTCCGCCGTCAGCGGGATTCACTTACGATCGCGGCTTCGCCAATTCGCAAACTTATGTCTTCGTGCTTATAGCAGTTTCACATAGCGATGTGGGCTAGTGGATTAGTGCACACATCACATGTCTGTAATTCATCTCCCTCTGCTGTAGGTTCGAGGCTTACCATCTCCACCTACTTTTTTTATTTTCTTTTTTTGTTTATATTGCTAAAATGTAACGGATTACATCATATATATTGCTAAATAATGTTACACTCAGAAGCGCTTGCAAGCTTACACCATTTTAAGTGTTTTTTTGATCTTGTCTGTGTGTCGAATCGATCTTATGAAGGAAAGTACCAAAGGCAAGTGACCAAACCCCTACCCTACTTCAGGGCAAGATGAAACCTCACAATTTTACCATGGTCTTCTTCCCACATTCCATACAATGTTTAGTTCTTTAGCTATATGTGCTTTTTAGCCTTAACACACTCCTTTTTTTCCACCATACAGCTTTATTCTGCACAATAGCTAAGTGCTTTGCAACTTCACTGCAGTTCACAACGTCATGGGTTCAAATCACATCACTACACTTGGGATCTCTTTTCACTCTCATTTTTTAAACAGTTTTTTTAAACTATCTTGAATTTGGGGGGGGAGGGGGGTGTCCTACCCAAATTTCAAGCACATCAATGGAAACAACACAATTTTGATTTTATGAGTGTGGTCCTAGTTTTATCGAGATGCAATTCTTTACATATTTACCATGGTTCTTACAATTTCTTGACCAATAAACATAGGTGTCTGATATTGGACTCTCTCCATATTTCAACAACACAGACCCTCATAGTCCAACACTACATTTGCCTCACACCTCAACACAACACTGTCACATCCCTACTCTACATTACAACCCCTCACATCACCAGTACAAGCAGCATGCAAAGTGCAAAACTCCGGCCTTGGCAGCTTAATGGGCCATACACTAACAATTTGTCTAGACTTTTTCCTGTAGACTTAACCAAACCATATAATAGAAGCTCAAACCTCAACACTTTCAATTTGGATGCAATCAGGCAGGCCCTTGCACTACATAGAAAATGTCAATCGGAAGGATAAAGTCTTCTCTAAATCTTACAGTGTGGATGGCCCTTTTGTCTGTAGGCACCCACACAAAACAAAAAAACACATGTTCAATTCTAATGTATTTATTTATTTGAGAATGACAGCAGAAGGAGGGATGCAGCAAAAGAATATTGTCACTCTCCAGTCCGTGTGCCTTTACAGCGCCAGACCACGATCTTTGCTCCATGGCTACGGGATTCTGATGTCTTCCACAACTTCCGGCAGAGTTCAGAATCCATTCTGCACCTCTACCAGCTCATAGGGGACAGGCATGGCAAGGTTGCTGGGCAGCTTCCAAGCCACTTTCGAAGTTCCAGGGTGTTCATGTTGGTCATTGGCCATGTGCCTTACCAAATATCCACTGACCACAAAAGAAAATGAGTGGAGTCCATCAAGGTGGGTTTCTACCACCTACACCCGCAAGCAGTACCACTCCTGGAAAAATAAAACAAAGGATAAGACATTTCATTATGAAAATCACATCTTAATGCCTGTTTGCTTCATTCTGAACTTCATTTAATTTCGACATCACGAGTGAAATAACACATTTTATGCCAACTTACACAAACCAGAAATCATTAATGTAAACATTTGAATACACACCTGTGACGCCAGACAGCCCATCACCACAGGCTTCCCATGGTACGTGCCATGATTCCAAGATGTTGATGTTCTGGAAAATTACAACACCATAAGATACCAAGCAGCCGTTCATGTTATCAATAACTACACAGGTGGCATAGACACAAATAAACACCTGCCAGCTCTTCTCAGCCCTTTACACTATTCACAATACCAACATGTTTATGGTTAGAGGTGCATGTTTTTGCTCAAGTAACACAATTTTACCAATGTTGACTACACTTTATCTACAATGGCAAGTGTCATTGGCAGATGATAATCACCCTCTGTCTCCCTGTGAGTGGCACCTCTGCTAACTAGCTAATTAATACACATGCCCTATCTTGACCGGTTACAGTACTTACATGTAAAGTGGCTAGCAACCAGGGTATTCCGGGTGGCCATACCGGCAGCGGTGCTCCGCCGCCTGGGGGCCGCCGGCTGACGGACCTCTGGCTCCCTCTCCTCCGTCAGCTCCCAAGAATCATCCCGGGCAACGCACATGTTGTGCAACACGCAGCACGCCAGGATGATCTTGGAAGCCTTTGTAGGAGAGTACAGGACTTCACCCCCAGGCCGGGCCAAGCAGAGAAACCGGGACTTGAGAAGACCTATGGTCAACTCAATGATACTCCGGCTTCTCCGCAAGGCCCTGTTGTAATTCCTCTCTGCTGGGCCCTGGGGGTACCTGATTGGAGCCATCAGCCACGTCAGCTGCGGGTAACCAGCATCCCCTGAAAAATAAGAAAAATATACATTAGTTCTTCCTATCATGTGACTTTAGATGACTCCTCAAAATGGGAGACAATTAGGCATTTTACTAAACAACCTGCTCGTCTGTTTGCAAAAAATCATATGAAACATCTCAACTCTGTCTAACTGCCTAAATCACTAATACAAATGGGAAAAAGGACACACAAAGTGGTGGGTTTCTCTTGCAAGTTCCAACTTGGCCCCTATTTTGTTCCTATTACATTAGCCTAGGTCTTACTTCTGGAATATATCTGCAACTAGAGTGAGGAAACCAATATTGACTCACTTATGCAAAGTACTTTGGGGATATGGCAATACCATTGGAATCATTTGTAGGTTTTCTTTGGGTGGCTAGAGGACACCATTTACACATTGGTTAACCACCTTCATTGGACTCAAAGACAACTTTGCAAATCTTTCTTTTGTGAGCTGCTAAGCTGCTGATCTGGTTGTGTGTGAACAGCCTGACAACTAATAACACATCCATTTTAGGTAGGCTTTGCTTAAATCAGGGTGTACACCGATGTAGCTTATTCCTATGTCTATGTAATCTTACAGTTTATGTTGTTAAGACAAAATACTTTACCAATAAGCCACCCTTCGGGCATTTGTCCACTTTCAAACACCTCGTACAGAGTACTTGTTCTTAACATACTGGAATCATGGCACGACCCTGGGTGACCAGTGTTGACACTCATGATGCGCTGTTTGGCGTCACACACTAATTGGACGTTCACAGAGTGGTACTGCTTGCGGTTCCGGTATTCACTTTCGTGGCTCCTTGGGGGCCTAATGGCTATGTGGGTGCCATCGATTGCCCCTAGGATTTGCGGCATGTGTGCCCGCCGGTAGAAACCCAACTTGACTTCATTCCACTCATTTTCATTCTGTGGCCAGTGGATAAAATTGGGCACTATATCCACTATGGCATTAATGACCAACATGAACACCCTTGAAACTGTGGGCTGGCTAATGCCCATGATACTTCCCGAAGTGGCTTGGAAGCTGCCACGCCCTAAAATATACAAAGTGGCCAGCAATCTGGCCATGCCGGGCACCGCATGGCCGCGCTGTGTGTCCGGGTCAATTTTCTCTGCTATGAGCTGGTAGAGGTGTAGAATAGTTCCTCGCTGGAGCCGGAACTTCCTCCTGACATCAGAATCCCGCAGCTTGTCCAAATAGATCCTTGGAGCAAAAATGCGTGGCTGGCGAGGTAAGGGCACACGGACTGGAGGTGCTGCTGCTGGAGGTGCTGCTGCTGCTGCTGCTGCAGCTTCCCCACCTTCTGCTGCCTCCTGTGCCAGGGCCTCCTCAAACAAGGCACCAATAAATGCCAGCATTGCACCATCTAATGCGTCTGGGATATCGTCCTCCATTTTGAACGCGCAAATTCGCGAATGCGCAGATATATATAGAAACGGCCGCTAATTATCAAACCTGTGAGCCAGCTATAAAAGGAGCACATGGCCAATATGGCTGCTGGATGTTATAGATCGATGTTTCTTATGTGCTAGCAAGACCCTGTGACCCACAACCTACATTATCTGGAGGTAAGACAATTGTATCTCTCTCTCCCAAAAAAAAGGAAGGAGACAATTTGTACTTATCTTGGGTGTGCTTAAGTTGTCTATGGTGAATCCCCTCCAACCCACAATAGCTTGGGAACCCCTCAAGTGTCTTTTAATCATTGGCAGTTGGCCCCATGTGCATGTGGTTTGGACATGTGTTTTCTCATGTTTGTTAAAGGTGTGCAGTCTAGATTTGGCATCTAAACCTGCCCCCTTACCTTCCCAGCTTCCAAAGACACCATTTTTGCTTTCCTGATAACTGTAATTTATTATGTGCACGTATGTAGGTCATGCGATTTCTCATGTATGTTTAATGTTTGCAGCCTCCTTTTGCCTATAAAGGATTACACCACCACCACCACCACCACTGTGTTTGTGCCATTAGGTAAGTGTTTGGAGGGCCTCGTGTGATTTGTACCCATATGCGTTTTCTTATGTGTTTTTTTTTTTCCTTTTCTTTGCAGCCTCTTCTGCTCTTTGCCCACTACTACCACCACGACCAAGTCTGTTTGTGCCATTAGGTAAGTGTGTTCTGTAACTGTTCACTAATTATACTGTATATGAAGAGCAATCTGCAAATCCTGTTTTTTCTGTTTTCTCTTTTGTCATTTCAGATTTAGGAGTTTGGGGCTCTTTGCTGCTGCTGGACAGCCAGATTCTCTGCCCACCTCGTGCTCCCATGGCCCCACCCACTGGAAGGATGAGAAGGGCCAGGGGGGCCAGGGGGGCCAGGGGGGCCAGGGGGGGCAGGGGGGGCAGGGGGGGCAGGGGGGGCAGGGTGGGCAGATCGTCTGGCTCTGGTGTGAGGGAGGCTCCAGCTGTATCCATGAGGGAGTCCACCATCCCCATCCCGGAGGAGGAAGCCGGGGGAGGTGTTAACACACCAAGTGGACAAGCTGGCTCTTCTGACAGTAGTCCTGGAGCGGGTCCGTCCACCAGAGTCAGCTTGTCCACATTACCCCGGCTTCCCCGTTTCACCCACAATCAGTGCTGTGCCCTGGTCCACGCCTATATGGCCAGATATCAGGCGATACATGGGACCAGGGCCGCGTCTTACTCAGTAACAGAGAAGAACAGATTGTGGGATGAAATCCGGGATGCTGTAAATGCACTGGGTGAAGCACCTCGCCACCGTGACAGTGTGCGGAAGAAGGTCAACGACATCTGTGGGTCCGTTCGGAAGAAGCTAATTGCATGGGCTGCGGAGGGTCTTTATGACCGTCAAGGTCGGCTGGATGAACGTGCACGAAGTTCTCTCTGGGATTATCAATTACCTTTCTTGAACATCATAGGACCCGATACCATCTTTCCCAGAGAGGACTTAGATTCGGATGCTTTGCACCGAGGTAGGATATTATCTTGGATGTCAATTGTGTGAGTTGTTTGGAAAAGATTAACTACTATCCTATGTGTGACATTAAGAGAATGTGATACTTGCCCTTCCAATTGTCCTTTTTTTGTTTTCCCCAACCTGCAATTTGTTCATCTGTAGCACGGATCTCAGCCCCTCCACAGCCCATGCAGCTTGGCGAACCAGACGGACTCACAGGTGTTGACATCAGTGCTGACCCTCCTCCTGGTAGGTCCAATATCATACTGTGCCAAACAATGTAGATGTTTTTTTTTTGCCAAGATAGCTCATATTGCTATGTCCTTTACAGAAGATCCGCAGCAGGGAACACACCCAGTGCAGCTAGGCCTGGAGGAAGGTGTTGGTATGTCTAGTCAAATAATGTTTTTTTGAATCTTATTAACCCCATTAACACACATGTTTTTTCTTAGGAAAGAGTGTTGCCTTTTAGATGTTTACCCTGCAAAACACAGTTGACAGCATTAATGGGTGCCGTCATTAGTAGGCAGACCAAGCCTTCTTAACCTTTGGGAGGGTTTAGCAAGTGTCCTATGAGCCCAGGAAAGCACTTTTGAATGTTTGGCCTCAATGCTTCATTCATGAAGCTAGGAGGGCAATCTGGCCATAATCATTACTGACTAAGGTTATGTACTAAACATGTTTTTTTTTTTTTTTTTTTAAAAGAACATCAGGCCCCTCTTGACGTTGCAGCTGGAGTTGGATCAGGAGCTGGCGACGATTCTGCATCCAGTGCTGTGGTATGTGATATAAGGGAACAAGGTGCACATGTAACATTTCAATGGTAGCATTGATTTTGGACTAGATGTGGCTTACATTGTGTGTGTTAAATTAGTGCTATGACATTCTGACGATGCACCAGCACAACAAGAGTTCTATCTTGAACATCAGGGAATTATGTTATAATTTGGTGTGCCACTAATGTTCCAAAAACATCCAGGATCTTTAAAGTCCGGCCCGTCTTTGATTTTCCAGGTCCAAATTCATGGGTATCGTTTGGTTGGGTTGTCCTGTAGCCGATTGATGGCAAGATTTTAGACAACATACGTAGATGTATAAAGTCATTGGTGTAGTAACAGATTTACCAAAAGCATAAACAGCCTACCACACCAGGGTTAATTGGGAACACCTTCATGTTGAATCTTTTTTGCCTTTGTCATATTAGTCACACCAATATAATATGTACCCATTATCAGAAGTGTTGCTAGCTTGGATAATCTTACAATGAACAAGTACTCATTAGAAGCACATCAAACTTTTCAACGTTCTGCTTGGGGTGTTAAGTTGTCAAACTAATCTGAAATATTTAGTCATGATGTTTGATAATGATTTGGTCTATTTCTTCTGCTTTCAGGTAGCCTTAGATGCAGAGGGATTGTCACCTACCCAACTTCGTCCATCTATGCTGGATGTAGCCGAGAGGCTGCTTGATGAGTATCAGGTCCAAAATGAGTTAAGGAGGCGTACTCAGCAATCTACTGAGGCAGTACGTCTGCTCGGGCTCATACAGGAATCTGTAGCAACAATGGTACAGGTTCACCAGGATATGTTACAGGTTCAACAGGATATGCGTAACAGCTTGGTAAGTTTAGCAGACCAGCATCAACGGGATCGGCAAAGTGTTGACACTCAGGTGCTGGCCACACGCCAATGCCTGTTTGGATCTGAAGATGCCCCATTGGCAGAGCCCTCCCAAACATCTCACTCACCTGCCACTGCAGGTTGTGGTAGTGGGAGGGTAATGCCAGTGTTGGCCACTTGTCAGGCAGCTGGGGATGGGACAATTCCTCCTGTAGCCACTCCTAGCACTTCACACTCCGTTCGGACTCCCACACCCCTCAATGAGCAATCCTCCTGCACAACCTCAATGCGCACTGGTTCCACAGTACCCCTTCCACCTGACTACATTCCCTCCACACCTTTATCACTTCACTCCTCCCCAGGCCGTTCTTCTTTTTTGTCACCAATGCGACATGTCGTTTGCCCCCGCACCGTGGACCACAACAAACAATCAACCACCACTCCCCACACATCTTCACAACCCTTGCACCACCAGCAGCATCAAATAGCCTTGGAGCAGCAACGATCCCATCTCATGGTAATGGCACACGTTGCCCAAATGCTTAGGCTGACCCCAGAGCAGATGACACTATTGGCCGAACATCTTCTGTCTGGGACATTTCCAACGTTCAACACCCTGCATCATCAGCAGCCTCAGACAGAAGATATGATCCTAATGGGCCACTTGAGCACAACTCTACAGTTAACCCCAGACCAGATGGAACTCTTGGCACACCATTTGATGGCAGGAAACTTAACAATGCTCACCACACTGCTTCAGGCACGACCACCAACTTGATTTTTTGTTTTTTTGTTTAATTTGGTTTAGTTTTGTTAATGATTTACATTGGCCAATTTTTTGGGCCATTTTTTTTTTTAATTTGAGGGTGGCACAATATGATTTATTATAGTGCTTCTTTTGGGGATGAAATAAAATTTTATGCAAAATGATTAGTTTGTGTTTGCTCTTTGGTTTTTTAGGAGTGTTGGTGGCCAAGTAATGGCCCTGGTTAATGTAGGCATTTATACACACGTGCTTCTCTATCTCCAAACATATGATTTCATGTAAATTTAGATAACTCAATGTTCACATAACGACCCAAGAAAAGGTCTCCCTTCAAATGTAGCTTCAAAACAAGTCTCAAGGCTAACATAAACCAAAGCCAACATACTAACAATTACAGACCACACCACTCAAGTAAACAAATACAACACAAAAGACATTCGATGTGTACACCAAAAAGAAAACTTGGGTAATAAAATAAATGTTTTAATAACACATGTGGGTGTCTACCAACTGTAGCGTACAAAAAATATATTACAATATATAATAGAATGAACTAAATTGCCAATGTAACATTTGTGTTGCAAAGAGCAACATACTTAAATTTAATTTAGATAAACATTTTAAACATTTTTTATGTTTTGACATCATTTTTTGGAAGGTTTGCACAAAAACAATTCTTTTTTGTAAACATTTGTGTTTTTTTCCGTTGCCATAAAAACAACAAGGCTTTTTTGTAAACATTTTTGGTTTTGTCGGTTGCCATAAAAACAACAAGGCTTTTTTGTAAACATTTTTGGTTTAGTTTGTTACCAAAAACAACAAGGCTTTTTTGTAAACATTTTTGGTTTAGTTTGTTACCAACAAACAACAAGGCTTTTTTGTAAACATTTTTGGTTTAGTTTGTTACCAAAAACAACAAGGCTTTTTTGTAAACATTTGTGGTTTTGTCCGTTGCCATAAAAACAACAAGGCTTTTTTGTAAACATTTGTGGTTTTGTCGGTTGCCATAAAAACAACAAGGCTTTTTTGTAAACATTTGTGGTTTTGTCGGTTGCCATAAAAACAACAAGGCTTTTTTGTAAACATTTGTGGTTTTGTCGGTTGCCATAAAAACAACAAGGCTTTTTTGTAAACATTTTTGGTTTAGTTTGTTACCAAAAACAACAAGGCTTTTTTGTAAACATTTGTGGTTTTGTCCGTTGCCATAAAAACAACAAGGCTTTTTTGTAAACATTTGTGGTTTTGTCGGTTGCCATAAAAACAACAAGGCTTTTTTGTAAACATTTGTGGTTTTGTCGGTTGCCATAAAAACAACAAGGCTTTTTTGTAAACATTTTTGGTTTAGTTTGTTACCAAAAACAACAAGGCTTTTTTGTAAACATTTTTGGTTTAGTTTGTTACCAACAAACAACAAGGCTTTTTTGTAAACATTTTTGGTTTAGTTTGTTACCAAAAACAACAAGGCTTTTTTGTAAACATTTGTGGTTTTGTCCGTTGCCATAAAAACATCAAGGCTTTTTTGTAAACATTTGTGGTTTTGTCGGTTGCCATAAAAACAACAAGGCTTTTTTGTAAACATTTGTGGTTTTGTCGGTTGCCATAAAAACAACAAGGCTTTTTTGTAAACATTTGTGGTTTTGTCGGTTGCCATAAAAACAAGGCTTTTTTGTAAACATTTTTGGTTTAGTTTGTTACCAAAAACAACAAGGCTTTTTTGTAAACATTTGTGGTTTTGTCCGTTGCCATAAAAACAACAAGGCTTTTTTGTAAACATTTGTGGTTTTGTCGGTTGCCATAAAAACAACAAGGCTTTTTTGTAAACATTTGTGGTTTTGTCGGTTGCCATAAAAACAACAAGGCTTTTTTGTAAACATTTTTGGTTTAGTTTGTTACCAAAAACAACAAGGCTTTTTTGTAAACATTTGTGGTTTTGTCGGTTGCCATAAAAACAACAAGGCTTTTTTGTAAACATTTTTGGTTTAGTTTGTTACCAAAAACAACAAGGCTTTTTTGTAAACATTTTTTTTTTTGGTTGCCAAAAACAAGGCTTTTTTGTTTTTTTTTTTTTTTTTGGGTCCCAAAAAAAGGTTTTTTTTTAAATTTTTATATTTTTTTTGGTTGCCAAAAACAAGGCTTTTTTGTTATTTTTTTTTTTTTTGGGTCCCAAAAAAAGGGTTTTTTTAAAATTTTTATATTTTTTTTGGTTGCCAAAAACAAGGCTTTTTTGTTTTTTTGTTTTGTTTTTTTTGGTGCCCAAAAAAAGGGTTTTTTTTAAATTTTTATATTTTTTTTGGCTGCCAAAAACGATGGTTTTTTTAATTTTTTTTTTTTTTTGGTCCCAAAAAAAAGGGTTTTTAATTTTTTAATTTTTTTGTTTCCCAAAAACGAGGGTTTTTTAATTTTTTTTTTTTTTTTTTGGTCCCAAAAAAAAGGGTTTTTAATTTTTTAATTTTTTTGTTTCCCAAAAACGAGGGTTTTTTTATTTTTTTTTTTTTTTTTTGGTCCCAAAAAAAAGGGTTTTTAATTTTTAAATTTTTTTGTTATATTTTTTTTTCGAATGTCGAAATGTGACAGTTAAAAAACATTGTAAAATTAACCAAACAAATTAAAAAATAAAAACTATAATCTTTTTAAGGGGGAAACATTCCTGACAAATGGCTCCTGAGGGGCTGGATCGGCCCCATAAGTTTCTTCCAAAACCAAGATTCTGTCGATGCACCATGTTATGTATTCCAAAAGGACCTCATAGGTGAGGTGCGTGTGTCCTGGGTAGAAAAAGACATGACAATTAGTTTTATGCAAAATGATCCAAACAACGATTGTAATTAATGTGCCTCAACAAATATGCTTAGGAGTCTATTGGTTGGCTTTTATCAACACTCTGAAGCAAATATGCTAAATTGCTGGTGTAAACCTTAAACTCAAACTTTCACAGCAAATTGTTCAAAAGGTTACATAAGATGGCTTGGAATGTTAGTAGCAGTTTCACCAAAGCTAAGTAAAAGGCTTTTCTTCATGTCAACACAAGCAATCATTTAGAAGAATGTAAGGTGTTTTGGGTTCAATTGGTCAACACGATACATGTGCACACATTTATCTCTATCACCATTGGAGTTTGTGTAGCGTTCTCTCTCCCTCTTACTGTCTATAGATTGAACCTGACACATAGTAGAGACTTACCCTTTGGAATTCGGAGGGCCAGTTGTGGACGGAGCAGATGTGTCTGCTCCCCTGATCTCCTTTCCGCCATCCCAGCTGTGTTAAGAGAGAAGAAAAAGTTTATCAACAAATGGACTCACGCTAACTGTAGGTTAGGCAGTCATGAAAACGCTCTAACACCCACTCATTACCCCTCCACATTTCCCTGAAAGTTTTATTTAGACTTTGATATGGTGGTGATGCAGATTTGTACAGTGCAAGCGTCATTCTACTGGGTGAAGCTTGTAGCGTTAAGGATACGTACTCCCTGCTTTTGTGCTGATTGTGTTTTTCGGATGTTTTTGGTGCCTCAGCCCTGCCTGTTCTAAGTGTTGGAAACATATTTTGGGAGGGCTGTGGAAAACTAATCAGGTTAGACTTACACTCTCTAGGTTTTTGGGGACAAGATAAATAACAATCCTCCTTTTTACATGGCCCCTGTACACACCTCTAGGCACCTCCCTCCTGTTGGTTGACCCCACAGCAGGCAGCTTGCTATGGAGGCACATGAGATGAAGCCAAGCACCCTGTGCCTGTTCAGGCACCTAACTGTGAGCCAGCCTTGCCCCCCTCCCTTCCGATGGTCTCAATGATTAGGAGTGACAGCATCAGGAGGCAATATTGGCATGCTGTCACCTCAGTTAAGGAGGAGGGGGAGTCTGTTCCAGACAAGTATTAGTGCAAAAATGTGGACAGTAAAAAATGGTCCCAGTAAGTCTGAGGGGGAATATGCACACCTATCACTTGGAATACTAATGCATAGAATGCATTCACATAAAGAACCTGCTGCCTTTAGAGGAACTTGGAGCCTGAGCGGGGACATACACAGTTAGCATTTCTCCACTTACTAAGTAGACACATTCCTGGAAAAGCACACAACTTACCATCATCAGTTTTTTTTTGGGCCCCCGAAGTTGATGGCGTGGCTGGCTCGGGAGAAACTGCACAAAAAGAACACAAATTGTGAACTGGAATGTGGTACATTACCGAGGAAGAGTATTTATGAAAGATTGACAAACACACATTTTCAGTGTTGACTAAATCAGGACATGATTAAATTACAATGTCCACAAAAAATTGACAAGTACAAAGCACACCATTTCCAATGTAGAGAAACTAACACCAATTTAGAATAGGGTGGCTTGAGATAACTTACAAAAGATAACATGTCCTGTAAAGCTCCCCAAAACCACCTTGCAAACATGAAGGTTAAGCAAGAGTGTTTCATGACCAACCTTCCTGTCACATATAGCAAAACTACACTTGCTTAGACTCCAACTTAGATTATCCTAGATACACATCATCCTAGCACACACAATTCATGTGAGAATCTAATTTTAGGTACTTACAGACTAGTTCAGGGGAGCCTGGAGTGGGGGAGGATGGGGGAGACCCTACATGGGGGGATGGTGTCCCTTCATGGGGGGATGGCGTCGTATCTCCTAGAAACACAAAGACACAAATACAATCCTTTAACCAAAGCTATTTGATAAAGGCACACAGAAAGTAGTTGGGAAACATTGAAGGTAGTAGTTACTTTGGACTGGGTAAGCAGCAGCCCCTCTTCCCCAGTCCTCCACAACTAACATCCTCAATGTCAGCTGCTACATAACCCCAATGGCAAAATATAGATATTACAGCCCTTAGATTTCCCAGGACACATTGAACACACAAACACATGTAGAATACTTACTTCCCATTTGAGGAGAGCCCAGGTCCTCATCCGCTTGAGACCAATTGGCCTCTTCTTGGGCACCAATGTGTTCCTGGCCCGGATCCAGGCGACTTGGCCCTGCCTGAGGCTCCTCTCTTGCTGAAGTTACATCAACCACAAAAGAAAACAAAACAAACAATCATTCCTCCAAGTTCGACCTAATACACAACACACCAGCACATCCACATTACTTACAGGGGGCCTGAGAAGGCTGAGCCGCAACATCCTGATCACTGGTTTCTAAAATAAAAGAAAAACATTATATATTATTTATGGACACAAATAGGCAGTAACCTCTCATCATGCTAGCACCATACTCAATGCCCCTACAATTCAGAACATAGAAGTGCACTTACACCAATGAGATGCATTGACCATGTTTTAAAACAGGAGGGCACCATGCAAATTAAGCGGGCGCCTAAGGCCTCGCACCTACAGGGGCCTTGCGGCCAGTGGCGGAGCACCAACATTTCGAAGGGCGCAGTCAGGGAAATCTCCCAAGTAAAAGATTGCTTTCAATCCTCGGATCAAAAAGTTGCAGCAGTGTGCTGCAGTCCCTTCACTGCGTCTGCCAGGTGTCTGTTGTCCGCTGACACTTACTCCTCCTTCTCTGCCTGGGGATTGGCCGTCTGATCATGTTATCCTAAGATGTGGAGGAATCGGTAGGTGTGTACCTGCACCAGTAGGAAGTGACTGGCCGGTCAACTCACTCTGCTATCATCAGTTGTTGCTCTGGGAGGAGAGCTCCGCCCTGGACCCGGAACATACAGGTAACCAGGCCCAGACTTGATATTTTGCAGGCTGGTCATAGATTTGTTGTGTCCACTATGCAAAGTGGTTGAGTAGCCCCAGGGAAGTTGGAAGAGTCTGAAAATGGTTGGTGGAGGAGGAGGAGAAGAAGGCCCTGGGTGGCTGGGGGACAAGGAGAGGGCCCCTGGGGGTTTTCTAGAGGAGGAAAGATCCACAATGACGCCAGAGTCAATTGCCAAGGAAGAGAGTGGAGCTGAGCAAGTCCTGCCTATCTGACATGAAAGCCAAACATGGTGTAGATGGAGCCCTTTGCCCTACACAATGACAGCACCAGAGGTGGAAGGTGAGTGGTAGCGGGTCTTTGACATTATAGAGCATATGGACTCTGTCCATTATTGGTAGTTTTGTTTGGAGTTGTCCTTTAGATGTTTAACTGTGTTGTTTTTGACCCGAGCTGTGAGGGACTGAGGTATGACAGCCCACTATGCTGAGACTTATAGTGCCCTAGAATGTTGAGGACTGAGGAATCCTTAGTCCCTAACAGAGGGCACTACAAGTCTTAGCATAGCAGGCAGTATTTCCTCATTCCCCTACAGAGAGGATTACAAGTCCAAGCAGGTAGCCTTCTGCAGTGGGACTTGTTGTGCCCTTGACTGTGGTGGACTGAGGAAGGGAAGTGTAAGAGGGTCTCTGTAAGCTCAGATGTATGGGGGAGCTTTGGGGAACACAGAGTTCCCTTTTACACCAGAGTCCCCAGCTTCCCCCCTCAAATAATGGTTCCCAAACTCTCCTTATATCAGAGTCTTCACACTTCCCTCTTACAGTGTAGTAAGTCTGGAGACTCCGATGTAAAGGGGGCTCTGTAAAATGTGATTAGAGATTAGAAATTTCTAACATTTTTATTTTCTACTTACGATCCACAATTTTCAGCTGCTCAAATGGCTCGCTGCCTCTGACTGCATATTGGAGTGTGGCCGTCCTCCTCCTCCCCTTCTTCACCAAAAGCACAAGAGGGTGCCGTCCGTCCGCTTTGGCTAGAAGCAGAAGAAAAAAAAAAAACATAAAAAATACGAATGTACATAGTAGTATTAAAGGTTGTGAAGAGACACTTGATGGAGGTAGGAAAGGTAGGAGCGAGAGGGAGGGGGGGGGGGGGTGTTGTTATTAGTGTTGTTGCATAGCTAAACACATGTCCACCTACCCAAAAAATTGTAACCTATCTGGTCACATGTAATGTATATTTTTACTTACCGGAGATTTGCTCCACAGCCTTTAGCAGGAGCTTGGGTGAGCGCCTTTTGGCATCACTCCAGGCCCGCTGCAGATCCACTATCTCAGGCAGAAACTGAAATCTCCGCTGCAGCCTCATCCGGAGACGACACATCATCTTGTGCTTTTGGTGAAGATGCGTATATACATTATCATACCCCCAGAGGAGGAGGAGCTGTGGAAAGAGCAGTGTATGTTTGAGTCCAAGTATGTCCAAAATAGTACAGTCTTCAAATAACATGCTAGGTCGTCTTTGAGATATTGTAGAACAAAGAATTCCATTTCTGGTGATACATATACATCGATGTCCAAATCTACCTCCATGACATAGGTTGCCCCACACTGGTGATTTCCTCTACATGATATAGCCATTTTCTCAATTGGCCTTTCATGACACACCCAGGGCCGCCATCAGGGGGGGACAGGCAGTCACTGTATTTACAACCTTATTGCTGTCCATTTAGCAGGGTGCAAGTAACTTTACACACATGTAGCATAGGTATCAACTTTTGTCACCATGTTAAAAGGACAGCAGTATGGGTAGCATTACAGTGACTGTTATTAGTCCAGGCTCACTAAACTAGCCAATGCTTGGAAAAGCAAGCCATGCAGATTGCTTTTCAGGTCCCTTTTAACACGAGCTGTCTGATTGGGTGTGGCTGTTAATTTTTGACGCAGACCTGATAAGCCCCTCAATTCTCCTTTATGGAGTGTTATATGTAAATGGGATTGCTTCATTTGAGATGCAGATTTAAACTGTGTATGGCCAGGCTGAAGGTACCCAAGTTGATTGGTCGATCACCTGGAGGACAACGTACAACCAGTCTGTCAGATTTTACACACACTTATCGCTAGCATCTCTTGTAGCCACTAGCAATAATCACTGTGTTTTCCTGGCAGGGGCAGCACCAGGAGAACACAATGGCTCCGCAGGAGGGTTTCCCCTGTCTGTGTTGATGGTGGAATCAAGGCAAAATGTTTTTCCTGCAAGCCACGGGACAAACAAAGATAGTTTTTTAATGAATCCCTGATTTTGCCAAAATGGAAAAAAAAAGATGTTTGCTTTGTATATTCTTAAGTTTGCTACATAACTAGAACATGTAACAGTGTTATATCATTGCAGGAGATTTCCCTTCACTTCCTGTCTTGGTGTCACCAGGACAGGAAGTGAGGGAATCTCCCGTGGGGATACAGCCAGCAATTCTTTCCTTTTATATATACTATGGACATTATAAGGCAACAATTGCAAGCTATTTCCCCACAGTGATATTGCCCTCACTTCCTGTCTTGGTGACACTAAGACAGGAAGTGAGGGAAAATCTCATGCAATGATATCACCCTACTAGAAATTGTAGTTCCGTCTAAAAAGTATACATAAAGTAAGCACTTGGTTTCCAAAGTGGCAAAATTATGGAGGAGTTAAAACCCCATAGTGTGATCGGGTAATCTGACGGTGTGTTCCTACACTCCTCAATGTGTCTGTTCATTAAGCTGTGCTGAATTATCCTTGATTCACAATTCCTGCAAGAGTTGCACATGGTATGTGGGAGA